>NC_057935.1:30543775-31143775 GCF_018555375.3 Anguilla rostrata | reverse complement strand
GGTACATATTAACTATGTACATTTTTTTGTCATTATTTGAGTTTAATCTGATGACTTGCACTGAATTGAATCAGCCATCGGACAGTAGCTGCTGACAGCCAGCCTCAAGCACACTTCCAAATGTTCATCAGTCATGGTGGAACGGTACTTGGACTGACTAGCTTGTTAGTTTTGCTGCACTTGGCGCCGTTGTTTGCGCATGCGCAGTGACCTAAGTGTCAGAAAAATTCAGATGTCATCTAACTGGCTGCCCTATATCAATCAAGTGACGGGATGGATGATAGGCTGACGTCTATTTTTTTTAAAGGAGTACCATGGTGATTTTCACAATTTCTCGGTTTTATGTGCTATTTGCACAAGAGGCATTGAAGAAACACAATGAGCAAAGTATTAAATATGTCCGTTCTGTATTTTTGGAGAAATATGCGTTTTAAATTCATCGTCCTATTTTCAACCGGTTGAGAAAGTTGTCATGTTGTCAACGTTAGCTAGCTAGGAGGTTTGCTTTCATAAGGCAATGTTATCGATAACGTTAGCTTGCTAGTTTGCTTTTATGAGGACGTTATAGTTGTGCTTTTATCTTAACTTGGCTAGCTAGATAGCAAAAATTATAATTGGATATAAGTCAACGTCCTTACCTTAGCTATCTATCGATTCTTGATATACTACTAAGCTAGCTAGCTTGTGAAAATTCAGTCTCCCAAAGAGAGCGTAGCATGGGGGTAGCTATGGTAACGGGGCACGGTCTGTCAATCATAGCTAACTGACAGTTCTCATTACCACGTCCAGACGGTTCGGGTGAATTATTATAGTGGGAAATTTAGGCTTAGAAAAATACGTTTTAAAGTACATTGAAATGACTGAAGAATAAAAAAATTATGCACATTTGTTTTGTTGTTGCCTAAAGACAACTGGGAAGTGTCACGTTCAACCACCATGGTACTCATGCGATCTACCAATACTACCTTTGCGATCGACTGGTAGATCGCGATCGACGTATTGAGCACCCCTGGTATAGGGTGAGTAAGATCTCCTTAGATTTATACTCAACACTCCTGGCTATGTATCCCAGCATCCTGTTGGCTTTTTTTTTTACTGCTACAGCACATTGATCACACCCTGATAGATTTTGATTAACCCAAGTCTTTTTCTACATGTGCATGTTCTAATTTTGTATCACCTATAAAGTAATCCTGCCCTATGTTTTTATTCCCCACATGTTGAACTTTACATTTAGTTCTATTGAATTTAATTTGCCAGGTTTCTGCCCACTTCTGGATTCTGTTTAAATCTTCTTGGATTACTTTCGTAGATTCCTAACTGTTGGCTAAACCTCCCAGTTTTGTGTCATTGGCAATTTTTACTAGTGTACTTTCAATGTCCATGTTAAGGTCATTTATGTAAATGAGGAAGAGCTGTGGACCCAGCACCGATCCCTATGGAACTCCACTTCCCACAATACCCTGCTCAGATAAGATCCCTCCTACTACTACCCTTTGTGTTCTATCCCGTAACCACCCATACCAAAAGGAAATATATTGGCATATATGTCCATATATCCATAATATATGTGCACTATGTGTCAGTATATGTTCATTCCTGTTCAAATATATTTCTTATATTGAGAATATACAGGACTTATATTTGAATATATGCTTAATATATGTCACAGTACATTTTGGTTAAGAGATATATGGACAAAAATATTCAAAGGTATACAATTAGCCTACACTCCTAGCTATGAAATGTACACTGAAATGAATGTATGTGGCATGTTTAGGCCAAGTACTTGTGCTTGAATAGCTATTGTCTATTTGATTCTGTGGGTCAAGGAAACCCCAGACATCCTTGTGGAAGTTGCAGTGGAAGTCCCCTGCAAATGAGGCATAGTTAAGTTTCACTAATTTATCACAATGGCAGACAATTAAGAATCCATTCTAATCATAGGTTTCACTACCCACCTGCGTACAGTTATAATCATATCTAATAAAAATTTTCTCATATGGGGTTCCTGGGACAACATCTCAAACCTGACATGAAATATTTTTTTATGATCGATATACAACATGGTTTAAAAAATTCTGTACAGATTGTCTTCACAATCATTATAATAATCAGAAAACATGTATAGAAATATATTTAAACAATATATTTAATGTGCCAATTTTTAATATTTAAAAATATAAATCTATCATTGAGGTAAAATTGTTCAAAGAACTTTTCTCTAAAACGTGTCATACAACAACAACACCCATTATTAGTGCATATGAATGAAGTCTATTAGAAGATAAGATTTATCTTAATGCTACAATCACATCTAGACAATTTTGTGCTTTAATAATTTAAGGAAGGCCCTTTCCAGCATGACCCCGGGCACACAGCAAGGTCCATATAGGAATGGGTTTGTTGAGAACAGTGTGGAAGATCTTCACTGGCCTGCACAGAGCCCTGACATCAACCCCATACAACACCTTTTGGATCAATTGGAAAGCCAACTGCAAGCCAGGCCTAATCACCCAATCATTGCCCAACCTCACCAATGCTCTTCTGGCTGAATGCAAATCCTTGCAGCAGATCTACAATTGTGGAGTACTGAACCAAATGAAGAAAAAAATCAATTAGGGATTGATATGAGTAATGGACTAATCCATTTCTCATACGAAATATTCCTACTCTATCTTTTTTTATTTTCTCACTAACCATGCGTTCACACTGTGAGAAACTCACATGGGTTGCTCAAGTGTACTAGGCCGAGGGAGGGGCAGGAGCTTCCCATTGTATCCCCTTAGTGGTCTTGTGCAACTACATATTATTGAAGAAAAAAACAACATCATCAAAAGACGTAAATTTGCCATATAGTCACATATAATTCCCTTTAGTTTATATAGTTATGTCAGGACCCGTATTATTTGTTACTGCTATCTCGCTAGCCATATATCTATCCATCTCTCTCACTAGCTAGCAATTGGCTTATGATGGGCAATGTCCATAAAAAGTGGGCAACATTTTTCAGTCAACTTTGGTTGCTCAGTTGCCCGGTTGCTCAGGTTGCTGGGCGTTGCTCAGCTACATAGAGAATGAATGGACTTCTGGCAACTGGTTAACCAAGTTGCTCGCTGTGTGAACGTGGGTAAGGCTATGGATGTACAAACATGAGTTGGAACTCGGCTCCATTTATTAATTCAATGTATGTAAAAAAATTTTACTAATTTAAATAGAGGACAAGTCTTCATCTAATATGAACAGGACAAAGCAAATATATCTTGAATATTAAGTTTTGATTACAATTATGCAATTTGTTGGTAAACCATTGTATAAGTGGGATAATGAATGAGAGGCTGGGCATTATGCAGTTTGAATGCCCTGTGCTGAGAGACATTGCCCAAGGCAAATTTACTATTTTCACATCAATACTTTGTTTTCCTGCATATCTGCCATAAATAATTGGATGAGAAGTACCTTTCTGAAGCTAAATAAAGACAAGAATTCTTTTGAATTCTTTTACTTGGCCTAAGAGAGAGTTACTTCAGTAAACTGAGAAATTTGACCCCCAAGGTCAAGGTAACAAGCCCAGGAGGCTCATTATTGTCTCAAAAATAAATAAATTTAACTCATCCACAAATAAATGTAGCTGATGAACAAATAAATGCAGTGGATCCACAAATAAATGTAGCTGGTTCACATTTGTGCATCGCCTGTCGATTGCATTTATTTGTGGACTTCTAAGATAATCCTCGTGGCACGATTTGCAAACAAAGCCACAAATAGGTCTAGTCTAGTCCAGCCAATTATATTTTAAGACATCCTTTCACTGAGACCCACATTACTTCGACAATCACAGCACATACAATATTCCCTGCAGGACTGTGTTGTGTAGCGCCAAGTCGCCTGCTCATTTGGGAAATTGGCTACATTGGCTCTCATTGTTCAACAATTAAAGCCTTCAAACCTTGAATCAAAGAGAAACCACTGCATCTTACTATCCCATTAGATTTGCAGAGGGGCTGACAAAAGAAGCTGTAAAGTATGGTCAACATGGCCGCCTGTAGTACAAATCTAAGATGATGTGGTTACAGTTTGGTTTAAGATTTGAAGGCCTCATTTGTTGATCAAAGAGATCGCCATTAAAGCAATTTTCCCAACCGAGTGGTTGTCTTGGCGCTACACAACACAATCTTGAAGTGTATACGTGCTGTGATTGGTCATGTGTAATGTGGGGGCTTTAGCAAAAGGATGTCTAAAAATCAGATTGGCTGGACTCAGTAAAAAAAATCATGCTGCGAGAATTTAAGAAAACATTGGGTAGCATTGCTTTGGAATACAGCTTCTTTAATTTTGGTGAGGCAAGATAGCCTATATTGTTTGCAGTATAGTAACTTGGCGTCATTTTGATATCACTATTTTTAATGGCATAGACAATGCTTTGTATGTGTGAATAACTTGGCATTTTTGCACGTTGACAACATGTTTTTTATGAGATATATATGTATATATATTAGGGCTGTCAAAGTTAATGCGATAATAACGTGTTAACGCAAATTTGTTTTAACGCCACTCATTTTTTTAATGCACGTTAACGCACGTTCTGTCATGAATGTTTGCCCGACCCTTATGCTGCATTCCAGACAACTCAGAACTAGTAAAAAAAGAGGTCCGACTTGTGAAAAAAGCAACTGAACGGTCGTATAACTCGGAATTATAGGTCTGAAATTCAAGCATAATTTCTAAACTCCAACTTTTCCTACTTCCGGATTAGTGATGTCACATAAATGGCGGCATTTGTAGTTCATGGTAAGAAAGCAAAATGGTGTATTTAGGCTTTTCGTGCATTTTTATTTGGGTGTGTGATTATGTGATATGTGTTAGTATCGTTTATGTTTCCTATTCATTATAGCAATATATGAAATTTAAAAGTTACGATATCCATCAGCACATTTTTTTGCTAGCCAGCTTAGCTAGAAAACGTTATTTTGCTCAGAAATAAATGCTGCAAATGATATAACGAAACACCTGACAGTGATACCATATTTACATTTCAGTACTACTGCAGCCTAACTAGTTTCGCGGTTTCACTCTATTTACTCATTTAATATACTCCTTAACAATAAAATAAAGCAGCGTTTTCTGTGGGAATCCATGTTTTCCCGAGTAAAACAGTGTGAACGCAGTTTTTCATTGTCGGGGCATATCGTTCAGAAGAAGGGAGCTGCCCTGTCGTCCGACAATGTAAACAGCCTTGTCTGTTTAAGCAACTGGCTCGGTGCAAAGACATAGAAGTAGCCTAACTGTTGTATCCAAAGAAATGGAAGTATAGCCTAACCACAATATCCTAGTTCGAGTCCTAGTTCTGTATTATACTCCCTTTCCATTGTTTCCTGCTCACTTTATTTATTGTTTGTTTTATTTTGTATCATCCTGTTTTGATCTCATATAGTAGAAGGGGATGTTTTTGTGAGCCTTTATTTTCCCCATGTGAGGTTGGACACAATTATGTTGTGTGATTTGCTTTAGAAGTGCGAGGGATCCAGGGAATGATCTTTGAGTCATGGAAAATTTCGCTGACCAATGTACCTGTTGTACAATGTGTCTGTTGTTGCGATGCATTGAGGTCCATCATTTTGTGTTAATGCTTAAAAAAAAAAAAAAACAGGATGTTTTAGCGAACCTTTATAAGCGTAAAGTTGGACACACTACATTGTGTGACTACTCATATTACTGTTGCTGGATTACATTGGCACTTTCAATGCTTTATTACTATTATTTCCTGATCATGAACACACATTTTATTCTCCAAAGTGCAGTTTTTTCTTTGGGGGCATTAGTGCTATAGGGGTCCAGCTCTGCTAGTCATCTATCAACATGGAAAAGGTCAGAACACACAAATGAAATAAAGTGAGGAGGATTGTTCACGAGTCAAAATTCTTAAAGGATCACAACTGAATAGAACTTAATGTTGGAGATCACAATAGTTATTTCAAATAATATACACAATCCCATTCAACCAAACCAAAGTAGCCCCCACACAGCTCCCAAATGTCCTTGGATTTTGGCCTCACAGCGCTTATCATTGGGATCCCTTGCTGGTAATTTATTCTGTTACTGAGGGGAGGGGAAACGCACGCGGAAGTAGGATGCCACGGTCTGTCTTCTCATGTTGGTAGTCTCTTCAGGGTGTCTCATAATCTCCATGGTGTCCACCTAGAAAGAATTCCCCCAAAGTCACTTAATCACTCCATAAGCCACCTGGGCACACAAATAAGAAAGTCTCTTACTAAGCTTGTCATTGACCACTGAAATGGTGTCTGTATTTTTGGAGCCAAAAAACAGTATGCAAGATGAGCCAAACCCCAAAGTAATCATTCCCATTATGATTTCTGGATCTTAATAAAACAAAATAAATGGATCTGAAACACCCTTCAGTCTGGTGTATGTTCCATGATGTCTGTTCATTAACAAAAGGTCTCCTGTGAGCAGTGTAGTCACATGTTTTGTCAACCTAGCAATAACCTTTGTTCTGTGAGTGAGTTAGGTAATTCTATAAGCAGGAAAACTGTAATATACAATTACATTTTTTTCACATCCTTAACTCTAAGCTGGAACAAGATATAAAACGCAAGCACAAACACATTACATTTCTATGTATAACTTCCCAGATCTTTGAAATGGGACAACCATAACATACTGGTTTTATTACCTGCATAGTGCCACACTATAAACACTTAAAGTCAACAATCTAGAAAGAGATGAGCACTGTGGCTGGGAGGCATGGGAAAATGGGCAGAGAGCTCCCTATAATGAGGCTTGCCATCTAAAACCAGGATCTCTACTCAACAGCATATTAAAGCGGACACAATATTAGCATTCTAATGACCATCTCTGCTCATGACTTCATCAAATTTAATGAAGCAATAAATATTTTATTATATGTCTATACAGCAAAGTGCATATCTAAATATGTTATTTCATCATCTTTGCAGAGAAAGAAAGGTGTGCCCAGTATCACCTCATGGTGTAATTGGAAGTTTTGAGGGTTTAGTTGCTTATATGGAAGTGTGAGCCACCACGTTTTTTCATTTCAAATATTTTAACGAGAGCTCTGTTGCACATCTATACCAATTCTGATTATGTATCTGGGCTTAGAACTGCTTTATATGCATCTCAATTGTTAACAGTTTGCATGTGAGATGAGGCAAAGTGGGGTAAATTCTTGTTCTTCATGTCAAGCCAGATTCAAAGGATGACTCCAGTAGAAAACTAAAGCTAACATAAAACTAAAGTTGACACTCAAAAATCCTTGGGATTCAACAAAGAATGACTGAAAGAGCTAGCCTTGCTTTTCCAGTTGGAACAGGACATATGAGCTGTTCCAATTTCAGTGTGGTGTCAGGAGACCAAAGAGTTTATAGCCACTTCATTATTAGAATTCTATGTCTTACATTCTATTGATGCTAAATGCCTAGTCATAAACACATTCAAGTCAAACATATAAACCACTTCAAGTGTTGTACCATTACCTCCACTCCCAGTCCTTATACCTTTTTTATGGAGTGGAGTTATTAGTTGGTCATTTAATAACGTCACTCCTTTAAGGGAAACCAGTGAGAAAAACAAATCTGAAAATGGAAGCTACACAACATCAATATGTCCTTTCTGAGTAATGTATACCCAGGAATAGGAATAATCTTCCATAGGGAATACCTCTGGGTTTCTTAATATTGAGTCTTTCTTAAGACATTTTTACAGGACTCGAGTATAACTGATACTATACAAAAGTTTGCGGGTAAATGTCTGCTTACTGAGGTCATATGGTACATGGTTCATTCCTGGGGGTGGCAGTAAGCTATATAATTTATCAGAAAACTGTAAACTGATGTTGTGTAGAAGTCACTGAATGGGAATCACAGAAGCATCAGATAAATCCCACTTGGGGGGCTGGTGGATGCTGGGAAGTGGAAACACACTTTGCTTTTGAAGTACCTTCCTGATGATGCAACAAGCCAGGCAGCAACTACATGGCAATCACATTAACTGACTCTTTAGTAAATTACAACAGCAAATGGTAAAAGAGAAACTGATATAACACTTAGCGGAAGGAGAAACCTGAAGTCCCTGATACAAAGGGGGAAGACAGTTTTCTATCAGGAGCTTCAGGTTTCCCAGCACTGATGCGAGAGTACTGTAGGTAACTCTTGTAAACGTGTAGCCCACCTTATTGCGTCCTGTGTTAAGCTGGGGTGGTAGCGACCTTGAGGCTGCAGTGACTCTTGCTCGTGATGTAGCCAGGTTACCTGTTTGAAACAGTGTGCAAACCAATCATCTATCAGAGAGGGTTTGTTTTTCTAAGAGGGAAAGGGGAAAAAACAAATCCATGAGTTATTCTGAATTTCCAGCAAGTCGACTACACCTGCAGGTAGCACAGGAAGGGTTGTACTAGTTTTAAAAATATAACACTTGGGCCTGCACAGCATTCATACGCAACACAGAATATGTACTATGTGCAAGACAGTGAGCATTTCAAAGTTTCAGCCAGTAAAGCACAAGATGTCCAAAAGTTTTCTCTGGCTGTGTCTTCAGACTGTGATTAATAGCATTGAGAGAAGTCTTTGAAGCAGGATTGGTGACATCAAAGTCTTAATCCATGGGTGACAGGATTTTATAATGAGTGGGAAGCATTTTAACACATTTCAAAGGGTTTACTCAATGAATAAACACTAGTGTCTACAGATGTGCCACACCTTTACAAAAATATAACCCCAGAAACCGAGAGGCAGCCAATCCGGCCGATCTGGAGAACTAGAATAGTTTTTTTGTTGTTGTTTTTCTTTTTTTGAAAGGCCAGAAAAGCTGCATAAAGGAATGGGTATGTTTCAACAGCCCTTCATTTGGGAACCTTACGTTCTGAGCTAGTGAAGAGCAGGGGAAGGGGCACAACTTTAATCTTATATCATAAACAATTTAATTGCTCCATAGTTAGGAGACATGCAAAAAACAGAGTAATTCAACACATTTTAACACATTATTTTTTACCTATTCCCCCCCTCTTCATTCTGTACACTTGCTTTAAATATTATGTGTTTAAAAAGTTTTTTGCATATCTTGGGAAACAGAAATTAATTTGCAGTGGCAGATCACATCTTACTTCAGCAAAGGAATGGCTTCTTGTTTCCAAGGCATCTGTGGTAGGGTAAAAGATTGTGACTCACTGCAGGAGTAGTGTGTACGTGCGTGCATCTGTGTGAGAGAGTTTGTTCTGGTTTGTAAGGGTGTGTATTTCGGGATGTATATGGTTGTGTGTGCACTCTGTGGTTATGTAAATTGTACATTTTTATTTATTCAATGTAAAATAACAGCAGTCATCATTCCATGCCCTGTAATACCTCTTTCACACCAAAGCAATGACCTGGGTAAAACCTGTGTTTGTTTTTTCGTAAATTTATGCTGGTCACTGACCATGCGCCACTACAACGGTAGGCTAAAGTGAAAGACACGGATGACCGCATAACTCACTGGTTCTTTGCCCTACAAGACTTTGTGTTCCAAGTGCTGCATTGTATGGGAACCCAGCACGATAATGCACTCTCTCTGGGTGGTGGCCCTCTGGCTCCAGAAGGTAACTAAATAGGGGGGGGGGGGGTGCTACTATGGTGCTGCACTAAACTCAACCTCTCTCCATATCTCTGCCCTCGCCACCTCTTGGCTTGTTCTGTGCCACCGCCAGGAACAGCAACCACCAGGGGCGTAGGGATGAGTTTGACATGGGGGGGGGGGGGGGGCACATTTGCTCCCAGCCCCAATACCCCCCCTGCCCGCACAATAAATATCATAGACAGTGGAAAAGCTTATTGGTTCCACCACAGTCAGCCAGGGGTATTAAAGGTGCAGACACATTTGTTATTTCTTTCTTGTTCTGTACGTGCAGTATGTGAGATATCCTAGTTAGTAACAGTCCACACCCTTGGGAGGGCACAAGAATGAAAGTATAATGTTTAATCAACTTAATTAAACCTTATTTATCCCTCTGATATTGAAATGTGTAAATTAAATGAATCACAAATATTTTATTTAGACTCATAATGCATATGTAATAAATGTGCTAACTGAACAAGGTTGAAGAAGAGCTACTCTAAACCTCAACACCATCTCTCTCTACCCATCCAAACCCTCTACTGACACATCCATCCATCCCAGTATCAATTGGGAGAGGCAGGAATACACCCTGGACAGGCTGCCAATCTATCGCTGGGCACTCACACCATTCACTCGCACATGCATACCTATGGGCAATTTAGAGTCTCCAATTAGCCCTCCTGCATGTTTTTGGACTGTGGGAGGAAACCAGAGTACCTGGAGGAAACCCTCACAGACAGACCCAGGCCAGGGTCCAGGACATTCTAGCTGTGAGGCAACAGTGCAAACCACTGCACCACTGTGCCACCTTCTACTGAGACATATAGAATCTATCAAAACCTATTTATTTACATTACATGTATCTAACAATATGACAGAGAAAGAGGAAATGACAGATAGTTTGTCCTCAACAGGAAGTTATTTTCAGTTAGGAGCAGGCAAATGAGAACATTCCAACAATTTTTTTTTTTACATTTATATATATATATATATATATATATATATATATATATAAAAGTTTTTAAATTCCCTTTTCTCTCTACCAAAATTTCACTCTCAAAAAATAAATAAAGAAAAATATTTGGTTACACAGAATGTATTGGGGCACCCTGGACAGGACTTAAATCTATCACACTCACTCATACAGTACTTCCATATCTATGGGTAATTTGGAGACAACCTAACATGCATATCTTTGGACTGTGGGAGATTTTAGGAAGATCCGGAGGAAACCCACACAGACACAGGGAGAACATGCAAACTCTGCATAAAAAGGCCAGGCCTTCTTGCTGTGGAGTGACAGTGCTATCCACTGCATTAATGTGCATTATGGTAGTGTGCACAACTTAACCCTCACCCTAAGGATTGAATAACAATAAAACCACTACAATCAATTACAATGCCTCTTTAGGGAAACGGGTCACATGTCTTAAACTTGCTATATATATTGCTTATTTCATTTCATTTGATTATTCTATAAGTGATTCATTGCTTCTACCATCCAAAATTATTGAGCATAGTATTTGAATTTAAAAATTTGAGTGTTTTAAAATTTTTTTAGTATTTTAAATGTTTTTGAAGTATTTGAAAATATTCCAAGTATAAAGCATTTGTTTGCACCTGTATACTTTTTAAAAAATGAAAACATTTTCAAATACATAATACGAATCTATTATGAATTATGTATCTGACCTAAATCTTCTATGCACATGAGACAAAATATTCAAACCCTGCTTATGTAACAAATAGTGATTGAGTAATTGTTTTACTGTGAGATGAGCACAGTATTATTTCATTAATTCTGCATTGTTTTAGTAATGTTCTATCATGCAAGAAAAGGGAGAGCTTCTTTCCAAAAGGAGTACACAAACGTGTAAAAAAAGTGTCAGGGGGTGTGAGCAGGGACTCAGTCCAATTACCACACAGTAAGGGCCAGCTGATGAATTGAAGTCGTCCTTATTCAGATAAAGAGTGTTTACTCCACTCCCCATTAACATAGAAGGAGCAGATAATCTAAACACGTTTGTTATGATGAATTAATGGCTGATGTCCAGACAAGCCCACTGTGTCAGGTGCGTGGGGGGTTAGGACCCAAACGCAGAGTGGGGGAAAAACTCAAAACTCCAAATGGTAGGAACAACGACTTTACTTAGAAAATCCAGGACAAAAGGGAACAAAAGGCCTCGCAGGGCAACTCTTCAAAAAAACACAAAGTAACTCTACAAAACTCAGGAAACAAAGAAAATCCAGAAACGCGTGGAAAACAGAACATGGGCAGAAACACACAGGGAGCTACTCTCAGGAGGAGGCACGCAGGGCAGAAACATGACCAGAAGCGCACACAACCAAACAAGGATCCAGCCCCTGAGTCAGGGAGAAGGGAGCTTAAATAGACACGACACTGACAAGACACAGGAGGGCACAATGAACAATCAGGCCACAGAGAGGGAAGGGAAAACGAGACAACCCAAAAACAATAATAGAATAATTGAAAACAATAATACAATTAAACAGGGTAAAAGGACAGAACTAAAAACTGAAGTGCTGCCACCTGGCGGCCCAAAAAGGGAAACGCAGACAAACCACAGAACATGACACTGTGTGTCACCATGCCGCTTTCAACTTTTAACTGCAATTGCTCTTTGTTCACTCTACCTTTTTTCTTAAGCCGCGTTTGCACCGCAGGAACTTTACCCCGGAACTAGGAAACTTTTGAGGAACTCAGTGCGTTTCGACCGCAGGAACTAGGGTCTAAATTAAGTTCTGGGGACTTTATTTTACCCCCCAAAAAGTCCCTGCTCAGGGGGTAGTACTTTCCAAAAGTACTGGAACCTTTGGGGCGGGGCGCAAGCACTGAAAATTTCTGATTGGTCGATTATTTGCAGTGTTTTATTTCAACCGCCATTTTAAAAAATCTGCAGCCCCAAACCGATTTATTTTCATAATAACTTGAAATCAAACTTGTATGTTATGCGGCGCAGTAGCCTACTTTTGGTTATAGCCCGCCAACGTCTTGGAATTATAACGTGTGCTCTTCTGTTATTTTCTTGCTTTAGTATTCGTTTTATAAAATGCTAAGCATTCGTGCTGGGATAGCATATTACGTACCAAAACATTCAAACTGTTTAATTCGGTTGCTGAATATTTTCTTCCAGATTTTCTTTGTTAGCCTGTTGTAATGGACTCAAAACGTTTGATACAGTTATGTGAGGTATGCGGTAGTTCTGCGTAATTTACATTGGTGATACAGTAAAAGCAAACTGGAAATCACCTTCTGCACTTTTTGTCAGGGTAAAATAACAGGTTAATTCTAGTAATCGTCCCTTTTGCTTTTTCAGACTGCCGTAATTTTACTCTGCCATTCTTCAATTCCACAAAAAGACCAGGAAGACTATGGACTAATTTATGGTGCATGGTTCGCATCTGGAGGGCACACTTCGCTGCTCGGCTAGCAGTAACTTTGAAGGAAAGCAAACGGTGGCTGTACCACTGCTAATTTAAATTTTCACGCAAGTAAGAGTTTTCGTTCTATTCTTGTCATTTTGCGATTAGCCTATATGGAATTGACGATGAGAAAGTAATCAATTCAACAGCAAATTGTTTACAACGTGTGCATGTTTTCTGCTGTTGTTGCCAGTTATTTGTGGAATGTGAATGCATTCTGTTGCCTCGGATGTCAAGACATGAAAGTGAATGTTCGCATAAAAACATTGGCTGTTTAACAGCAGTGTACCTCACAATTTTTACATTGCATCTCTTAATGTAACAGTGAACTGCCTGTAACATATTCATTTCTTGGCTTAAACAGCTGTATTCTGATGGTCACCACTCAGTAAGGACTCAGACTTCAGATGACACAGAGGGACAGAGAGAGATATTTTGCATTTTTTGGGAGGCCCGTAACTACAATAAAAGGCTGTCTGCTTTAGAATTGGTGCTAGCGTGACATCACATGGGTTGTCTCTGCTTCACATATTGTTGTTGACATGAGTTGCCTTGGGAGAGGAAGAGATGGAGAAAACATACTCTGGCACCAGTGCATTCACTCCGAAAATTAAGTTCAGCAAAAATCCTGATATAAAAAAAAAAACAAGCTGGTAGATTTATTGTGTTTCTATTGATAAGTTAGTGTGCCTGGGAATCAAGCAATTTTTTATTCAGAAGTTCCCGATGGTGATGTGTCAGTGGATGTTATTAGCAGTAGGGGAGCAGGTCGGAAGCGAGCAGCTTTACTCGGCATCATGGATGAATAAAGCCGTTGTTATTTTTCTGAAGAAAGAAAGTTTGGTTAATCATTTGATTGAGAATGGTATATGGGTGAAAGGTACATTTATTCCAATTACTCCTCTTTCTTCCCCATCAATGAAAGTTGTGGTGTCAAATGTACCGCCGTTTGTAAAAAAATGACATTTTAGAGAAAAAGAGGAGTTAAAACATGTTCTGTCCTTTAGAAGGCAGGTATTCATGTTTCTGAAATCTCCTGACCAAACACTGGATATTAAATTTCGATGCAAGCACAGCGAAAACTCCTAAGTAGTTTTTGCTAGCACTGATAGATTGAGGAGTTTTGAATGTGGCAATATTGGTCATAAAAAGTTTACCTGCCTGATAGAGAAGTGAGAATGTAGTAATGGTGAATCTAGGACTCGAGCTGAAGAAGAACCCACTGAAGATACTAGGGAAGTTGTTGAACCTGTACCCCAGTGTGGAAATGAGGTGGCAGGGCCGTCAGGAGTAGAACAGGGGGAGAAGGAAACACCGGAGATGGTCGTAACTACGATGCAAAGTCTGCTGTGGCCAGGGATGAGGGCACTGCAGCAGGTGCAAAGGAAGGTACTGACTCAGGTAAAGCTGTAGCTAAGCCGGTAAGCAAAGAGACAGGGTTGCGGCAAGGGAAAGTTTTAAAGAAAACCCAGGGCTAAAAGATTACACTTGGTAATAAATCTGGAATATGTGCAACTGTTCAAGAGAATGTTTTAGCAACTACTGTGGCAGAGGTACAACAGGTTAATTGTGGGACAGAGGAGTAGGAGGGTGATTTGTTCGAAGGAGATGACAGCATGTTGTTGGATTATTCCATTAATTCGGAGATGACAGCGAGTCAAATGGGAGACGGTACGCTGTACTCCCTGGATGAGTTCAACCATTTCCTTAATGAGACGAAAGTGAAGAGTACTGTGTTAACTGATTTTTCCCCTGACAGTGATACATTTTTGAGATCGGTGAAAGCATTGCTTCAGATCGCAGATGTAGACGAATTGTCACCAAGGAAGAGGTTCAGACTTGAACTTGGTAACATCAGTGCGCAAGTCGATCTCCCCTCAATAGTAAAACAATGTATAGGATTCATAGGGATATTCATGGTCAAGGGACAGTTTCTTCTTGCTTTGATGCGCTTTTCTTTTTGGTCCTTTACTCCCTTCTATCTAATGGTGGTTCTGTCTATTGGACACTTAACCTAAACGGGGCTAGGGATACGGAGAAAAGACATTTGTTTTCTGAATTTGTAAATCCAAAAAAAATAAATGTTATTTTCCTACAAGAAACACATAGTGATAAGAACAATGAAACAGACTGGAGGATTTGGTGGAAAGGAGAATGTATACTTGGTCATAGGACAAATCTGAGTGCTAGGGTGGCAAATCTTTTTTCCACCAGGGTTGGAGGTCAATATTGCCTCTATAACTGAAGTGGTGCTGGGCCATCTTTTTTAGTGAATGCAAAAATAGGAGGTCAAACTTTTGATTTAATTAATATTTATGCACCAAACACACGTGGAGAAAGAGTACACCTTTTTAACATGTTAAAGCAAGGACTGGTTAAATTAAATAATGATAATATACAGGTGTTAGGAGGAGATTTTAATTATAAGGTCGACTTTACCAAGGATAGAAATTCTGAGGACCCTCATTTGACTTCTTCACAAACTCTGGGGAGACAGCTAGTGCAGTTTGATATGCTGGATGTTTGGAGAGGTAAAACCCCACCACTAGACAGTATACCTGGAGCAAATTGTGAGGGAGGAGGGAGTGTCGGAGAACCACACGCAACTGTACAGGGAATCGAAAAGCTTATCCCTGAGGAGATAAGCCACTGAGGCTAGCGAAAACGAGGAAGGGAAAAAATAAAACAGACTGATAGGAGTGACTCAAACTCCCTGTCAAGCCTTAAAAAACAGCCAAACAGAAAACAACCCTGTAAAAACAAGGGCGAGAACAGAGAAATAAAAACACCGAGCACCGCTCAGGAACGAAAAATAGTTGGGATAGAAACTAGGGAAACCCAACGTAACTGAGTTGCAGCTGAGACCCAAAACAAAAGGAAAACTTGGGGTCGTACACCGAGATACCCAAGAACCTAAGACGTAGCTTAGGAAAACAAAAAGGTATAGCCCAAACAGTCTGCTGGCACAAAGCCCAGAAACACAGACTGAAATACAAACCTTCTAAGGGGGGAACGCTTCTTGAGAAGTGAGAACAGGAGGTTTAATAAACAGGCTCAGAAATACCTTACCGGCTCAATGAAAACATAAGTTGACGCTGAAGCAAGGACTGAAAGTCAGACAGTGTCTTAAATAGCTTTGCACGACGCAGGTGGCAGGAATCACGGCATAGGGAGGAATAATTGGAAACAGGTGCATCCAATGAGGTAATAATCAGGCCGGGAGGCCAAAAAACAGAACCGCACCCCAAACCCATGACACAAATGGTCCGGTAACAGACACGCTGCCAGACTAGATCGGATATATATACATAAATAACATAACTGTAGAACGACAAAAGCTAATATTGTACCATGCACTTTCTCCGACCACAAGTTAGTAACTGTGTGTTTGACAAATGCACCAATACAGCGCCAGAACTTATACTGGAAATTTAATATTAAGCTACTACCAGATGTTTCTTTCTGCAAAAAATTTGAATTTTTTTTGGAATTAATGGAGGGGGAAAAGGGTCAATATCAGTCTTTATGGCAATGTTGGGAAATTGGGAAAATTCAAATGAAGACTTTCTGTCAGAAATACACTTCCTTGCTGATGGGGGGCTTGAGAGGGATATTTAGAATATCGAGCAAATAATATTTGGTTGTAATGAAAGTAATTTGCTGGATGATTTGTCACAGGTGAGGAGGGAGTTACAGGCACTCTTACAAAAGAGGGCTAATGAAGCAATGCTGAGGGCACAGTATGCCTTTTTAAAGTAAATGGACACCCCAACATCTTTATTTTTTAACCTTGAAAAGCGGGCACAGGAGAGATGGCAGATGCACTGTTTGCACCTCTCGAATGGCAGGCTGTCATATGATGTGGGTGAAATGAGGAAAGCAACTGTGGACTTTTATACGGAGTTGTATAAGGTGGACCACACCGATCAGCACTGCTACTCCGTGATCTCCCCACCCTTGGCGAGGAAAAGAAGGCAGATTTAGGCAGATGCTAGATATTTCCAAAGTGGAAAAGTTTGGCTCAGATTTTGGTTTGGTTTCAATCAACCAAGAAAACGCATTTGCTCGGGTAGATCACAATTTTTTGTTTGATGTGTTGAATTATTTTGGGTTTATTTGGGGTTTCATCTCTTGGGTTAAACTGCTGTATAATGGGGTGTCATGTATGATCAAAGTTGGGGGGAGGCTCAGCAAGCCAGTGGCAGAGCAGAGTGGGATTCATCAGGGCTGCCCTTTATCTTGTCAGCTGTATACCCTTGCCATAGATCCTTTCTTGTGCCAGTTGACAAGAAGGTTAAAAGGGGTTCAGGTTCCTGGGTCATTTCCTACCTTGCCTAAATTGTCTGCATACGCTGATGATGTGACTGTGTTTGTTAAGGATCAGGATGATGTGCAGGGTTTAACAGATTGCCTTGAAACATATGAGCAGGCTTCAACAGCTAAGGTGAATTGGGGGAAAAGTGAGGCACTGCTCAATGGGTTGTGGCAGAGGCACCCATCAGTGCTTCCTGGGACTTTGCAGTGGGGGAGAGTGGGCCTTAAAGCTCTGGATGTGCACATGGGAACTGGAGAATGCGCAGGAAAATATTGGGCTGGGTTAAAAGAAAAAGTTGAAGCTAAACTCACAAAATGGAGATGGTTACTGCCACGCCTGTCCTATAGGGCAATAACCCTTATTGTTAATAACTTGGTGGGAGCTACTCTGTGGCATAAAGCAATGGTGATGGTTCCGCCATAATGGCTTTTAAGAGATCTGCAGAAGTCCCTGGTGGATTTCTTCTGGTCGGGACATCATTGGTTGAAGGCAGGGGTGTTGTTTCTGCCACTCAAGGAGGGTGGGCAAGGCCAGGAAGGGGAAGGTCAGCTCCTCTCTTTTGCTTCCCCAGCTCTTGGAACTTTTGAGAATGTTGGGAAGATGGATCTGTATTTGATTTGTACCAAAGTGCATCATGCGAAAGACTTAAAAAATGTTCTACAAAGCAAGTGGCAAGTATACCCATTCCCAAATATTTCTGGAGGCTTTTTTATAAACACCCTTTGCCTAGAAGGTCTGTAGACCTGGTGCAATAGCATCGAACAGGCACCTGGCACATTTTCATATGTCAAATAGTGGGGAGTGTATCTATTGCTCTCAGGTAGAAACGGTAGGTCATCTGTTTACCAGATGTAAGTGGTTAAATGGGCTGTGGCAGGTCTTGGAGGAGGTGCGTAAGAAACTGGGGATGGGGTTTACTCCTGAAGTTTTTGTTTATGGGCCTGGGTACTCACTTGTGCAGACACACAAATGCTGCTTATTGAATTTTCTGTTTGGGCAAGCCAAGTTGGCAATATGAGTAACCCAACAGAACAAGGTAGAGGGGTCTGGTCCTGTGGACCCAGACTTGCTTTTTAAATGTTATGTTTTAGCTTGCTTGCGAGTAGAATATGCACATGCAGAGATGGCTCAAGATTTTGAAGGGTTTAAGAGAACCTGGTATGTTGGGGATGCAATATGTGTTGGTGATGAGGGGGGCTACATGTGTTTGCTTTGCTTTTTTGGTTTTATTTACTTTTTAAGTGTATGTATAGACCTTGCTGATACTCTGATTGGTTGCAATAAAGGAGTATCAAAGGTCAAAGGTATCTCTCTCTCTCTCTCTCTGGAGTGTTGTCTCTTTCTTTTTCTCCCTCATTGCATTGCTTTTATTGTTGTTTGCCCAGCACGGCAGTTCAGGTTTGGGAAGTGGTGTCCCGCCCTGACGGGGAGCGCAACCCCTTTCCCTTCGCAATGGTTTTTGGTGCGTCCCTGAGGCGGGTGCTACAATTAAAAAGATACTCATAGTAATGGGAGAACAAGTAGGACGTAATAGTATCGACTCAGCGTTGAGAATGAATAAGGTTGTTGTTGTGTTTCGGAAAAACAAAAATCTTCTCAGTCAGCTGATTGAAAATGGTCTCTGGGTGAAGGAAACATTTATGCAAATAACACCGCAGTCAGCACCAGCCGCAAAAGTAACCATTTCAAATGTTCCACCTTTCATTAACCTCTTAAGGCACAAGCCAAATCTTGCCAATCCTTGCCCATTTAGGGGGTACCCTATTTAAAGCTTCATAACTCCAGATGTGAACACCACAAAGACTTGAAAAATGGCTTAAAAGAAGCAAGACATTTATACAATTTACAATACTAACGCAGATTAGTTTATATTCATAATTTTGTAAGAAATAAAGTGCCACAAATGCAATTGTTTTGACAAAAAAACTAAAATAAATTTGCACTTTTTAAGTTTGCAATGAAATACTGAGAGATTGCATATGTACAGGAGGTTAAACTATACATGTGCTAGGTCAAAAACTTCTTGACCACAAGTTCATAAAATCTAAGGGTGGATATGTAGAACTACTATAGATGTATGAAGCAAAATCTAAGCAGTGTACCCAGCATCTCCAAATCTATCCAAAATGTCTAAATTATGCATTGCTGTAAATCATAACATATCCACGTATTTCACTACAAATCAACTGTTTTGACTCAAGAAAATCACTGTTGCATAATTTTCAAATGGGAATTACAAGCTTTCAGTCAGTACAGTGGTCTAAAATAGCTAGGTGTCCAGAAACATATCCAAAATCTCTCCAAAATTGAATAAAATGCTTTTTGTCCACTATAAAGCATATAAATGAGCCCTTTATGAGGGTTTAAGATGAAACATTGCTATCAGATTAAAAAAATAATGCAAAAATATTGTCACACAATGCGGTACAGTACCTAAATGTGTAAAAATTAACTTGTGTGTATTTCTATACTCTGTACTCTCGTATGTTTTCTTGTATGGGGATGAGACAACATGAAAACAATTTTCACCCGTCCACCACGTTTTGGCAATGTTCCAGCTCTGACGTCATCACTGTTGCATGCTTCACAAGAACTATTACACTTCCATCTAACGCTTACATTACAGTGTGAAATATTTACATTATATAACACCACTAACCTATTTAAAGATACTCAATTTCAAAAATAACGTATATAACCGAAATATTTTGAGCGGTAATACTTACATAGTGATGAAATCTCCTCTATGTTCCGTAGACGGAGACAGAGACAGTATCAATGATATTGTTCTATTCGCTTCTGTTTTGCTCCAGAAAACGATGTCAGCTAGGTCTATCAGCAAACATATGGCTTAGCTATGTTCAGAAGTCCTCAATAATAATAGTATTTTCCAAGAAATTACGAAATATCCTTGAACACGTTTCGTTAGGTGCATCGTATTTGTCTGCTAACAGAGTGAATGCGTAAGTGAATGGGATGCTAAGAATATTTTCTGTTACGCTGACCTATAAAACGCTATTCCAAAAGCAGAATTAGACATGTTATACATCGTTAGAAAGCTTATACTCTCACCTACTGAATAAATTAATTGTCAATCAAGTCAGACTGTACTAAAAAGGGCGACAACGCCGTAAACAACACATGTTGTATTACGCACAGCTCGTTATTTACGAAGGCATCCAGGCATCACAAATGCGCATATATTTCACAAACGGATCGTCCAAAACAATATATGACCACTCAGTCTCAAAAGAAACGTCTCTACGGGTAAAACCAATGGTAAGGTTGTATATTTATTCAATATTTAGTCCCAGATATTGACTGTAGAATTTGCTAGTTAACGTTACTCTCTCTTGCTGTTATGGTATTTAAAAATGGCGGTTGCTGCTGATGAAGAAACTGAACATGGGACGACGTATTTGTGACAATTTCCATTCACCAATCAACGGTCGGCAGTATCGAATTGCAGCACGGATAGTACCTTTGGTACCTACCCCAGAGCAGGAGCTAAAATCGGCACGGGTACTTGCGCCCGACACGAGTCAGTTGGCAATGGAGAAAGCAAAACAAAGTGGGAGCACGGATTCCGGCACGGCACGGCACAGTAGTGGAGAAGCGCCATATGTTGTGCCAGCGGGTGGTCAGTGGCGGTCATGACGAGCAGAAAAAGTTAACAGGGTATTTAATTTAAGCACTCTGGGTTAAATTACTCCGTGACGCGGCTAATTTGATTCAAGAGGCACTGAATTCCTCTCAGGTCTCTGCAGAATCAACTCCAGAATCATCTTTTGTAAATGTCCCAACTATTCACTCCACTACTCCTTTTCAAGGTCATGTCAGTGGTCCCGAGCTAGCTTTTCAGTGTGCCGAGCTAGCTTTTTCAGGCATCATCCTTATGCTAGCTTCGCCTGATGTTCCCATGCCCTATGTTCCTTCCTTCCTCGCTACATGTCAGAAATTCAAATGTGTTGCTTCTTTTATTCAAC
Source organism: Anguilla rostrata (assembly GCF_018555375.3). Lineage (NCBI taxonomy): Eukaryota > Metazoa > Chordata > Actinopteri > Anguilliformes > Anguillidae > Anguilla > Anguilla rostrata. The sequence continues at coordinate 31,122,403 of NC_057935.1, read as the reverse complement.
AGCACAGGTTGCACGGTTATTTGCACCATATGGGGGCTCCAACAACACACCTCCAGCGCAGCCCGTTGAATTAGGCATGAACAGTCAAATCAAGTCGATGCACCAATCAAAAAAACAGTACTCGCTAGAGCCCGCCCTCCCAACTTTGATGGGTGAAAGTGATGGTTTTAATTTCAAGCTTTATTTCATGTCGCACGTAGCGTCATTGAAATAAATAATTAAATAAATAAATACATATGTACATTTTGTGCCACATTTAATTATTTCATTTTATTATTATTTATTTATTGTCACATTACACAATATATTTAATTATTTATAGATGTATTTATTTATTTTATTTTGTCCGAAATATTCCTCCATACAACAAAACCAACGCAGCAGGCGAATGTGTTGACTGGGTATGCAACTGACAAGGCTGCCACCTAATACATCAGACCCAACCAGTAACTGTTAGTAGCCTACAAAGAACCTGGGAGCCACTACAACCTATTCTTTATATAATGCAGGTTATAAGAGGGAGGCTATTACTTTTTATACAGTTAGCTACCTTGATTGTGCAAAGCGGATGAGCGCACACCAGGCTCGCTGCCACTGTCCTGCCCTTGCAATATATACTGTGGCTCACAAACAAAGGTTCTTCCATCCTCATTGGATTTCTTGCGGAGTTTCGTACTCTTTTTGGTTGTTGGCACTACATGCGATGCTCGCTTTCTGGCACTGTGAAAACGGCTGTGTTTTCTTGAAACAGAAAGGGTCTGTCTTCGGTGGGGGAAAACGAAGTACATGTAATCAGGATGAAGTCTGTCATTTCTTTGTTTTACTTTGGAACCCTGAAATCACGATACATTAAAGTTAGCTAAGGTTAGCATTAACATGTTAACCTAACGTAGCAATGGGCTTTCAGTAATCTAAACACAGGGATAATATTTATAGCTAGCTATCTGGCCATAGCAATTGTTAATCAGACATAGTGTTAGCTAAGTTAGCTATAAGTGTGTGGAGATGCAGGGTCCCATTGCTTCCCATTGTCATATCACTTGGAGCCATAAAGCCCTTCTATCATCAGGATCTTTTTTAGGACATGGCAGGGGAACAAATCGGAGATCAGCATTTTTGAATTTATTGTTGGTGCAACCAACTATACAGCAACTCTTCGGCATAGCGTTATTAATTTAAACCGGTTTGTTTAAAGTAGAAGTTTTTAGACATGTTTCAACTTCCTCTGTTTACGCTGTTTCCGTCTACGCAGGACGTGGTATTGTTTTCCCCCAAAAGGGGCATGGTGATGAGAGCCAACCCTGGATATATTGCCGGTCTGATGTATGGCCAACACCAGTGGTTCATCTTCAGCTGTCAATCAGCACTCTCTTGGCAACTGATATTAACCACCGGGAATAAATATATTTTTATCTATAAATTAAAACACACATTTTAAACAGTCAGTTTACAGTGAAATAAATTGTTAATCAAGCCAGACTGTACTAAAAAGGGCGACAACGCCGTAAACAACACGTGTGGTAATACCCACAGCTATTTTGGATGATCCAGTCATCACAAATGTGCGTATATTTCACAAAGGGATTGTCCAAGGCAATGTATGACCACTAAGTCTCAAAAGGGACATCTCTACGCGTAAAACCAACGGTAAGGTTGTATATTTATTCAATATTTAGTCCCAGATATTGACTGTAGAATGACATGGTATCATTTTTAAAAACTTTTTCTCGTTTATTTCGTTATTCAGTGAGCAGCGTTTTCACTGCTGTATTGGCATATCTTAGGGCTATTGTCAGGTTTATCTTGTTGCTATGACGGAATGTGATTTTTTAGTGGTGAAATAATATTTTTTATGGATGCCAAGATAGACAATATTGTCCATTATGTCATGGGTGGAGTTGTAGATGAGACTGCAGGGAGGGGGTGCGTGTTAAATGAACGACCAGAGCGACAATGGTGATGCTGCGAAACTCCGTATTCGGCATCATTGTCCTGTATCGTCTACTAATGAAACTAAAACAACGCGTTTCTGTTTTTAACTCATACTTTGGTTGCAGTAGCACGGAATGTCTGAGTTCAGTAATCTCACCACGCCGGCGTGCCAACCACTAGGGGCTTTGTGCTAAGAGGTTAAACAAGGTAACAATTTTGAAGTCACTTTCTGTGGAATGGTGCTTAATTAAACTTTCATAGAGAGTGAATTACAGGTAGCAAAAAGGGAGAACACTGGATAAAATAAATTGTCCTTACTAAAGAAAGGTATGTAGTGTCCCTCCACATTACAATGCTGCCATTACCATGCACCAATTTGTTCTGACGCAATCTAGTGACTATAGCCACAGCTGATGGATTGCATACAACCTGCAAGTGTGAAAAGAATTAACCACTGCTTTAACCGGGGGCGACATAGCTCAGTAGGTAAGAGCGGTTGTCTAGCAGTCGGAGGGTTGCCAGTTCGATCCCCTGCCCTGGGCATGTCGAAGTGTCCCTGAGCAAGGCACCTAACCCCTAATTGCTCTGGTGAATGCGAGGCATCAATTGTAAAGCGCTTTGGATAAAAGCGCTATATAAATGCAGTCCATTCCATTTATTATGCTCATTTTAATAATTCAATTTCTTTATACCTTGCACTTCAAAAATCCTTATCACACAGAAATCCAGCTGTGGCACAATCTGGAAACTGAAATGAGCAGTTGGGAATGGCAAGAACGGCTTAGGGAAAATAAAAACATCCAACAATGGGAGCTGAGCGCCCCAGGAGGTCTTTACTCACACACTGTGGGTAGAAATCTGAGTGCAAAGCAGTGATCAAGGGCCGCTTGCTGTGTTATGTACATAGTTACCACAGTTTCCCAACTGTTTTCACCTTGCCTCTTCTCATCAGTGTTCCTGCTCGCAAGGCAGTACTGAGGAGTTGATGGCATTAAGTGGTGTATGCAAGAACAGGGAAAACTGATGAGCATGCTTTGTTCTCTGTGACAATAGACCCAGGTTTCTAGCAAAAGAAACCTTCAATCTGCTACTGACCAACCAGATAAAAATCAAAGGAGTGACAAGACTGCACCAAAGAGTGACTTCAGCAGTACCACAGATTACACATACTAACCAGAAGGACAATACTGTATACTTCACAATCTCCCACAGCTGCTGGCTTATTCTGAATAGTCATTACAAATGATCATTTTAATATGGCTGTCATCCATTGCATGCACTGAAACACAAGGAAGCACATATATTCTCTGTTACCCTCCTGAACCAGAAGAGGGCTGATTGAGGATATGAACATCTGTTTTACATATAAAACATCTGTAGCAATACTGTTAAGCGCAGATGGCTTCAAACAGCGCTTACCTGTTTTTGTTAATGGGCTGGAGAACAGCTGCTGCAGCAGTTTGTTCTCAGAGGCTCTCAGCACCACAACAATATCAGCAGGCAGAGTGTCCCGGTTCTTCTCCAGGAAGCCATCAACGTTGTACAAGACCTGCAAGAAATAGCATAAAGACACTAAATTCAATCAATGAATTATTGAGAGGACAGCCCATTTCATTTTATTACAGCTAGTCAGAACATGAATGGTCATTCAAATAAAAACATGTTAATCAGTTTTTTGGCAAGGAAATGATATCAAGATATATATATTGTGCTACATAATTACAGACACTACATCATTATATGTACTGTAATTTTAAAGACAGTCATATTGTTCTCTGCTATAGGCCAAAATACCATATGTGTACCCTACCTTTCCTGCATAATGATGAATTCCAAAGCAAAGCTCAACACGTTTTGGTCTCCAAAAATACTTGTAGCGTAGATTGTCCTCAAACTTATCTTCAAGAGAGAAAGAACACTGCATATTTGAAAATATACACTCCAATACACAATTAAGAATAGACTATTATCAGTAGCCAAACCACATTGTAAGGAATTAGATGTATTCGCAGGGAAGAAAACATGTTTATCTGACTCCATTAACTTCAATTCCTGTAAAGTGAAGATGTATGTGAATACGGGTTCGCGTATACATGCATTGGCAGCTCTGAAAAAGGGAAAACTGTTTATGACACAATATGACCGTTGGCAAAAACCGAAGATTCAATGATGGAAAAAGTGAACACTTTATTTTACAAAGCAAGACAAAAGACCGCTATGAAAAGAAAAGACATACAAACTAACAAATTAGGACAAAGAAAAGGAACACAAAGTGAGTATTGATGAATGCCCAAATATTCTGTACAGCAAAGACTATGGTACCAGGAGAACTGTTAAGCAGATTCTCCCCAAATGTTTCTTTGGACTTCCCTTAAATCCAATCCTGAGAAAGCCTTCCACACCCCACAGCTCCCTTGGTTTGCCCAAATAAGGTCTGGACACGAATAGGCTGGTAACATCTGCCCCCCCCCCCCCCTCCCCTCCCCCCCCGCTCTGTAGACACAGGAGAAGTATCAAAATCCAGTGACAGTAATAAGATCGTTTGTACGATGGCATCCTATGATTTTACCTATCGATTCTCCAAATACTTCTCTATGGGAGTCCATGGTGGTGACCCATCTGTGACCCAGACACTTATGTAGGCATACCTATGTATAAATATACTATGCTTTACATACTTGTGATCATATCCCCACATACCATCTCATACCCGTTCAGTGTGCTTGTCTATGTATGATATTATTCACAGTCTCCCACATTTATCATATCATCCTTAGTTATCCGCATGCAAATACATATGATGCATTCTTTCAGTCCATGATAGTAGTTTTGTCTGACCCAGGAGAGCCTGGGCCATTGTCCATGAATTTCAGAGCAGCCGTTTATGGCCCCCAACTGAAATTTTTCTGGACCCTCCACCTGGTATGGCCACAGCTCCAAGAGGGTAATATCCTGTCACCTGATTCCTCCAACTCTTCCAGGAGGATAAGCCATTTGAAGATTGCTTCCCCATGGGTCGAAAAGACAGGCCCATGCAGCTTTCAGCTGCTGTCCCCATCCTGGGGCATTTTATGGCTCCACTCAGCTCCACTCATGTACGGCAGTGGAATTTTTACAACTCCACCAGTGTGCGTGCCATGGAAGAATATGTCCAGTTGTGAGGGGACAACAGAGTTGATTGGGAAAACTGAAATTTTACCTTACAACATCTATGCCCAATTTTTCAGTCATGGATTAAAATTATTGACATTCTTTTCAAGAATTCATGGAATCACAAGAAATACATGGAATACAATGGTTTAGGGTTTCATTTGACGCATTTGCCTGAACAGCAGAGGCTCTGCAGGCCAGAGGGTAATACAGTGAGCACCATAATTCCTTTGACAGTGACACATTTTTTGTTATTTTGGTTCTGTACTCTAGCACTTTGAGTTTGAAAGGGTACAATGACAATGAGGTAGAAGTGCAGACTGTCAGCTTTAATTTGAGGGTATTGTCATCCATATCGGATGAACCGTTTAGAAATGACAGCACCTTTTGTACATGGTCGTCCCATTTTAAGGTACTACAAGTATTTGTTGAATTGGCTTCACAGATGTGTTTCGTTAGGCAGGTGTATTCATTTGTGTCGTTAGTGAGTACAGAAGAGAGCTGTTGATGTTTAGTCTTGATTCTAGACTTTGCAATTGCCTTTGTAGATTGTTGTTGGGGTGTGACTATGGAGGAATATTTCGGACAAAATTAAATAAATAAGTACATCATGAAATGTGAGCATAAATAATTAAATATATCATGAAATAAATAAATACATCATGAAATGTGAGCATAAATAGTTAAATGTGGCACAAAATGTACGTATGTATTTATTTATTTAATTATTTATTTATTTCAATGACAAAACTGAAAATGTAAATAAAATAGCCTAAAAAATACAGCACTTTATATTTCTTTTAAGTAATTTATCCATCCATCCATTCTCTAAACCGCTTAGTCCAGGTCAGGGTCGCGGTGGCAAAGGGGCAAGCAGAGCAGCCCAGACATCCCACTCCCCAGTGACTTCCGCTAACTCATCCCGGTGGATCCCCAGGCGATCCCAGGCCAGCCTTTGGATATAATCCCTCCAGCATGTCCTAGGTCTACCACTGGGTCTCCTCCCCAGTGGCCGAGCCTGGAACACCTCCAAAGGGAGGCACCCAGGAGGCATCCTTAGCAGATGCCTGAACCACCTGAACTGACTCCTTTCAATGCGGAGGAGCAGCGGTTCTACTTTGAGGTCCTCCTGGACAGCGGAGCTCCTCACCCTATCAAGGAGAATAGGCCCTGAAACCCTACGGAGAAACCCCATTTCGGCCGCTTGTATTTGCAATCTCACTCTTTCGGTCACTACCCATAGTTCATGACCATAGTTGAGAGTAGGGACGAAGATCGACTGGTAAATCGAAAGCTTTGCCTTTTGACTCAGTTCCTTCTTCACCACCACCATCCGATACAATGCCCGCATTACTGCGGCCGCTGCACCTAGACAACCGTCAATCTCTGAATCCCTTATTCCCTCACTCGTGAATGAGACCCCAAGATACTTCAACTCCTCCACCTGGGGCAGTTGCTCCTCTTTTACTTGAAGAGGGCAAACCATCTTTTTTCCAGGATAGGACCAATAATAATTTATTCATAACTAGCAGGGACCGCACACAAATTGGTTTAATTTCACCAGTTGCCATATAGTCTATGCAGTTTATTGAAAGTATACTCAATTTCAGTGAAAAACTGATAATATGCCAGAGGCGTCATCTCTGTGGAATTCTAAACCTATCATTTCTATAACCACAATGGCCAAAATTATTAATCCCCACCCTTTTTCAGCTTCTTTATCAGTCTTTATCAACTTCACACGATTGCAATGAATTAATTTTGTGTCATTATACGTGCAAAATTATATCATCACACATATAATCACACTAACTTCAAAAATTAAAAACAATTTTACTGTAGGCTTTTTGTGTGATTATATGTGGAAAAAGTATCAAAAGAATCAGTCATTCACTTGTTCTACAGTGTGCCAGAGGAGAGAGTGACACATTCCCACCTATCCGGGTAATAAAACCTGCTGCCTATTGTCTAGCGGAAGATTTTACTTTTTAGAATTTTAAGTAGAAGGCCCAGATATTTAGGAAAATTCATTGAAGGAGGAGGGTAGCTTGCAGCTACAGTGTTGGAGTAAGTAAAATTTTAATGTCTGGCCATTGTAGTGTTAAAATATTTACTGTTCGATTATAGGGGAGACCAGGGTTGGTTGTGCCCCATTTGGTGTTTTATGTGAGTGTTAAGAATGACAGCATTTTCAAATGACCAACTCTATTAACCTTTGGTGATGATTCAATTCAGTTTCTAACCAGAAAGGCACATTTTGACTTCAAACAGAATATGTTCAAAGGAACAACTACTCCTTGGGTTCGATTGTGCCCATAGGTGGGGTCAGTTGTATCCCTTAACCTCTTAGCGCGAAGCCCCTAGTGGTTACTGAACTCAGACATTCAGTGCTAGTGCAACCATGATATGAGTTAAAAACAGAAACGTGTTGTTTTAGTTTCATTAGTAGACGATACAGGACAACGATGCTGAATACGGAGTTTCGCAGCGCCACCATTGTCGCTCTGGTCATTCATTTAACATGCACCCCCTCCCTGCAGTCTCACCTACAACTCCACCCCCCACCCATGACATAATGGACAATATTGTCTATCTTGACATTCATAAAAAATATTATTTCACCACTAAAAAATCACATTCCATCATAGCAACGCTGCTCACTGAATAACGAAATAAACGAGAAAATTAAAAAAAAAATGATACCATGTCATTCTACAGTCAATATCTGGGACTAAATATTGAATAAATATACAACCTTACCGTTGGTTTTACGCGTAGAGATGTCCCTTTTGAGACTGAGTGGTCATACATTGTCTTGGACAATCCCTTTGTGAAATATACGCACATTTGTGATGACTGGATCTTCCAAAATAGCTGTGGGTATTACCACACATGTTGTTTACGGCATTGTCACCCTTTTTAGTACAGTCTGGCTTGATTGACAATTTATTTATTTAGTAGGTGAGAGTATAAGCTTTCTAACGATGTATAACATGTCTAATTTTGCTTTTGGAATAGCGTTTTATAGGTCAGCGTAACCGGACATTTTCTTATCATCGCATTCACTTACGCATTCCCTCTGTGGTGGCAGTAAAAAGACGCTGCACCTAACGAAACATTGCCAACGTTTTTTCGTAATTTCTTGGAAAATACTATTATTATTGAGGACTTCTGGGCATAGCTAAGCCATATGTTTGCTGATAGACCTATCTGACATCGTTTTCTCGAGCAAAACAGAAGTGAATAGAACGGTCCTTGATTTAGCCTGCTGTCTCTGTCTCTATCTACTGAACATAGATAAGATTCCATCATTGCTATGTAAGAATTACTGGTAGTGTTAGTGGTATTATGTAATGTGGATATTTCACACTGTAATGTAACTATTGTATGTATTTCTATACTGTGTACTCTCGTATGTTTTCTTGTATGGGGATGAGACGATATGAAAACAATTTTCACCATCCACCACGTTTTGGCAATGTTCCAACACTCGTCATCACTGTTGCATGCATCACAAAAACTATTACACTACTAATTAACACTAACATTACAGTGTGAAATATCCACATTATATAATACCACTAACCTATTTAAAGACACTCAATTAAAAAAAATAACATGTATATAACCGAAATATTTGAGCAGTTAATACTTACATTACATCTTACGTCTTTTACTGCTATCACAGAGAGAATGCGTAAGTGAATGCGTTGATAAGAAAATTTTCGGTTACGCTGACCTATAAAACGCTATTCCAAAAACAAAATTAGATATGCTATATATCGTTAGAAAGCTTATACTCTCACCTACTGAATAAGTGAATTGTCAATCAAGCCAGACTGTACTAAAAAGGGCGACAACGCCGTAAACAACACGTGGTATTACACACAGCTCGTTATTTACGAAGGTACCCAGGCATCACAAATGCGCATATATTTAACAAACGGACTGTCCAAAACAATAGGTTTTACTCGTAGAGATGTTCCTCAAAAGGAACATCTCTACAGGTAAAACCAATGGTAAGGTTGTATATTTATTCAATATTTAGTTCCAGATATTGACTGTAGAGTTCGCTAGTTAACGTTACTCTCTCTTGCTGTTGTGGTATTTAAAAATGGCGGTCCCATATTTAGTCCCAGATATTGACTCTAGAATGACATGGTATCTTTTTAAAAAATATTCTCGTTTATTTCGTTATTCAGTGAGCAGCGTTTTCACTACTGTATTGGCATATCTTAGGGCTATTGTCGGGTTTATCTTGTTGCTATGATGGAATGCGATTTTTGAGTGATTAAATAATATTTTTATGAAAGCCAAGATAGACAATATTGTCCATTATGTCATGGATGGGGGGTGTAGTTGCAGATGAGACTGCAGGGAGGGGTGTGTGTTAAATGAATGATCAGAGGGACAATGCTGGCGCTGCGAAACTCCATATTCGGCATAGTTGTCATGTATCATCTACTAAGGAAATTAAAACAACGCATTTCTGTTTATAACTCATACTTTGGTTACAGTAGCACTGAATGTCTGATTTTAGTAATCTCGGCGCGCTGGCGTGCCAACCACTACGGGTTTTGCGCTAAGAGGTAAATTATGGTTTTGCCTGTGCATATATCATCTTTCTTATCTCATCAATTTTTGGGAGCCAGCGTGGGTCAGACAACCGTGCCTCAAGGCCATGAGGGCAAGATGCTGGTGCCTGAATGTCAGGAGGGGTAGAGAGGGGCAACCTGTTGAGGTTCAGCAGGGAGCACTGCCCAGGGAGAGGGGTGATTGCCAAGGAAGTGTGTGATAATTGGTGGGCATGTTCTATGGGTATGACCTCATATATTGGGTTTCAGCCAACTGTTGGCCATAAAGGCGAATGTATTATGAAACTTATTGAGAATTCTCTTAGACTGCCCTTGTGATGCTCTCCCTGACCAAATTGATAAATAAATTGTCACTTATTGGACCTGCTGTTGCTGGCACATCTTTGGAGTTTCTGAAGTCTGTTGCTGGGGTGTTGGTCACATCATACTGTCACACGCCAGAGAGAGAGAGCGCACCCACACCAACACACAAAAAATGAATAAATACTGTCACCCTTCCCCCATCACAAGTTCTGGGAAAAACAATGAACTAAAACAACACACTAAAACAACAAAGACAAAAGGAAGTAAAACCCAACAACAGCTCTTCAGCTTGCCGCTCATATCCGATGGATAAGTCTCTTTGTCTTTCATGTGCAAAGACAAAAGGAAACTCAAACACCCACTCTCTCAATGAGTGCTCCCGGTCTCGCCCCCATACTGTGGAGAGAAACACACCTCTAAGCACCTAGGCTGATTAGTTAACGCAACCCAGGTGTATGTGCTCTCTCTACCAGCCGCCATTCCAAGACCAATTCGCTTTTCTAGCGGAGCGAATGCCACATATACATTTTCAAAAATAATTTTGCATTGCGTTCATTTTTCAGAGTTTACTACATATCTATAAAATATGTTATAATCTTGGACTATATTAATACTCACTCAGGCTACCCCAGATCTAAAAGTGCATTTTAATAGGTATTCACTTTCATAGCGTTGCTTAACAGTTATAGGTGGCTGATGTTTCGATGGTTTATTCAGCCCCTCCTTACCTACGAGGGTCTGGTCGGTGGCCTGGGGGAATCGACTCTCCTCATCCAGCAGGGAAAGTAGGCCCATGGGCTTCTGTAGGAACATGTCGAGGATGGGACGGTTGTCCTCATATTCCACAAGGCTGGCATCCACCCCCTCACTCTGGTACTCAATCTGAGCAAAAATCAGAGAATAAACAAACTCAGAGATAATGATAATGTAAAGTAACCCAGTTAAGCTGGTAAAGCAATTTAGGGCTAAATAAGACTGCCTTAAAACAATGCCTTAAAACAATATTGACACTGTGCCCCAGAATACTGCCATGGTTTGGTTGAGTCTTTGTGCACATACACAGAGTTGGTGTACTTCATTAGAAATTCATTTTCATTCATTGTGCACAAGGTTTGTGGATGTTTGTGAGTAACTGTCATTATATGTGGAATCAGACATTGCTGAATGAGTTACTGAATGTAAATTTTGGCTCTTTGAATGCCACAAAAACTTTGGGATTTTTTGTATCATGGTGAGCTGCAGCATATATCTGGAAAATGTGTCTCAGTGAAACTATCTTGATGGATAGATATAAGGAATGCAACAATTGATCAGCTACCGATCATTATTGGCCGATAATACTGAAATAGGCCAGTTGTATCGGCCCGAGGGTGAGCTCCAATTATGTCCTGTTAATCAAAAGGTAGTCTATTGTTTATTTGTAATTCATGAGGTGGTTTTCATTTGCCTGTCAGATAAAAAAACAGCAATTTGTTTATCCATATTCAGTGTTTCCCCTATAATTGTACAGACCTGGGGGGCTGTCAGGCAACAAAATGCTTTTTTTTTAAATGCCGAAAGTAACACCAACTATCTATTCATTTGGAAATAAATAATAATTTGGCTTGGGAGCCTCTGCAGGGTGCTGTTCCGAAAAATGAGACAACCTCTGTGTTGTTGCCTGGGAAGCTTGACGTGATAAGAGTGTCGCTGCAGTGTTCTATCGATGAACTTACAAGATCTTGTTCTTATAAAGCTCATTGTGTTCTATGCTTCTATCAGTATCACTGTAGTCAATCCCTTCATTTTACTTATCCCTGCTGGGTGAAGTGAAAGTAAGTTTCTGATATTTAATATTTTCTTGTGGAATCGCAATCTCACTGTAAGTCTCTGCACTGTCAACCTAATGTCATCGCATTATGTCAGTATGGTAGAGAACGTTGTTGTAAAATTTCTTCTTACAGTGAAGAATCCCTGACTTGCTTACATCCCTGACTTGTTTACATTCTGCAAGAAAATCTATTGCTGTTACCTCATAGCACTTTCGGCACAACGCTGGAAGGTTTGATCTAAATGCAGTGGCAGCAGATACAGCAGCCTGTTACCTATAGGTATTTCTGAAATTTTCTTGTGCTGCCGTAGTAACACATTTCCTACGCTTGCAGGTCAGCCACTCTTCATGGTAAGAAGAAATTTTAGGACAGCACTTCCAGAATTCAATAATGCTGCGACGGTAACAGATTTTGCTTGCATTCACCCCTGTCCAGAATGTAAACTAGTCATGCATTATTCACAGTAAAAATAAATTTTATAACAATGTGAGCATGGCCTAAATGAGAAAAAACTTGTGGGGGACAGACAACCAAGTATTAAATGATTTTCTTTTATGTTCATGATGTTCTAATATTTTGTAAAGGTTAGAAAATGTTAACAATAATGCACAAGAATGCACCAATATGAAATCTGATATTTCCATGTTTGGTGCATCCCTAATAGATAGCACTCTTGGTAAGTGGAAACATAGCTTTATTCCATTTTTAGCTGAGAGCACTTAAATTTACTATACTGTATGAACCATATGACTTAAATTATCAACCAAGCTCCATTTTTGAAATCACATCACATCAAATTCATAACAAATAGTGCCACTTATTAATTCATAATTTATATCAATCTGCAAATAACCAGGAGTTATTTTCAACTAACGGATTTTAGGAGCTTTATGTTTAAATCATTGACCAGTAATAATCATCCTTATTAATGGATAGGAACTTAAAATGAAAATCCTTTCTCTCCTATGATACCTCATTACAGTGAAATCACTACATATTATTCAGTGGCAACGTTGTAAGTGCTAACTCAAAATTTTGATTGGCTAACACTTGTTAGGACACAATTTAAAATTCCATGTGCACATTCCAGGTCAATTAAACATGATCTGGCTTATTTTTAAAAGTGTCCATCAGATTGATACTACATAAGCTGTATCTTAGTAATGACTGGTTTCTTTTCAAAATTTAGACGTATTTACTTAAAGGTAATGTATGAAAAAAAAATTTAATGCCAAATTTATTTATTTACCGAAAAAGTTAACTCCTTCACGCAAGCCCCTTAGTGGGTTGAAACAACAAACTCTCAGATCTAGCTTTATTAGTAGATGATGCACGACAACTGTCAAATACGGAATTTCTAAGCGCCACCATTGTCGCATAGGTCATCCATTTAATAAGCACCCCCTCCCTGCAGTCTCATCTGCAATTACACCTACAAGCATGATACACTGGACAATAGTGTCTATCTGGGCATTCATAAAAAAATATTTCACCACCAAAAATTTGGATTCCATCATAGCAACAAGATAAACCCAACAAAGATTTACAAATACGCCAGTGAAAAATACTGCTCATTGAATAACGAAATAAGTCAAATTTTTCTGAAATTATACCATGTCATTCGACTATCTATAGCTAATAGTGACTAAATCTGGAAAGAAATATACCTATCATCTTACCATATTTTACACAGAAACATGCCCCCTTTCAAGATTCAGTGGTCATTTATTGTCTTGAACAATCCATTTGAGAAATAAACATGCAAATAGAAAGCGGGGGTAGGTATATAGAACAGCCATGCACAAAACACCACCCACAATTTAGACTAAGGTAAATCTGTCCAGTTCTTTCTGGTTTGAATGATACCTCCTCTTTTATCCAGTAAAGGACAGTACAAGCTTTCCAATGGTGTATCACATGTCTCATTTTAATTTCTTTAGAAGGACGCAGACCTGTGTGTAACAGCTTTAAATTTTAATTAATCACAGCATTGTGCAGTCAACCATAACATTACACAGTAAAATACCAGCACTCGTTTTGACGTAATTTCTTCCTTTGGTTTTTGAAAGATTTTACTAGTTTTTCCAACTCATCAGCATGGCTAAAGAAAATTCTGTAGGGAGCGCTCATAAAGATGTATGTATTACTGTTTGTGTTCAATTATTTATGTTGTGTCATATTTTTAATATTGTAATATTCTCATTGGTCGTAAGAGACAACTACTAGCCGTTACTAATAATGCTCAAAAATTTTGTATTGGGGGCTAACTAACAGGCCTAGGTGTTTGTATAGTGGCACTGTTGCCGTACATTGGACAGTGTTAGCAGCTCATAGTGTAGTAGCTTGGAGTAGTCTGCTTTGTTAGAATTCATATAACCCACAAAAAATTGGGTGTTTTTCTATGAAATTGGGTGTTATGTTTACCGGTTTACCATGAAGCTAGAATATCGGCAGCATTTTTATGATGCTGGAGTATTATTTTATTGTGAACTTATTGTACATAATGTGCAGTAATATTATCTCCATTAGCTTGACAGACATGTAATCCACCATTTGACCGTTCTCAGCCACAGGAAGTTTCAAAGCGCTCAGCCAGCATAGCTCAGTGCTCACCACTAACATTCCCATAATAACCAAATGTGTCCCCCCAAAAAGGTCTCAAAATATTGAGTTAATGTGTCATCATAATGCGTATTAGGAGAAGGTGAATTTCCCTACAACCTTAAAAATATGTGTTGCTTTGTAAATTGACCATCCCTTAGTTCCTCCCTGATCATTAATTAAATATGCATAGGTCAGGCACAGAAGGGGTGTCCATCTCTCCCCCCTCCCATCTTTCATGAGATAAAATATGGGGCTTTATTTTTGTCAGCAGTTAGTTAGGGCAACTTGGCAAGAAGAAGTTAGTAACTGTTAGTTGGAAGTGGGCATCTGAGTCCTGCATCTAGGTCTGGTGTTCTACATTTCTTTTGGTCATCCCTGCTGTCTTTTGGTTTTTGAATTTCATACTTGGCACAATCTTGGATTACTTTTATCTGTGGTTTGATTATTTTCTTTCATTCCTTTCTTATGTGACTATGAATATTTGTTATTCTTTAAAGGTAGCTGAACCTCATCTTTAGATTAGATGTGAATATTTGTCGTAATGAAATTTTATTAAAGAATTTATCATGTTATAGTTGTACCTTTTGATAAAGGTTGATCCAAGTTTGCTCTGTCTATCAATTAATTCAGCGATTGAACTGGTAATTGATGTCTTTGCTAATAATTACCAAATTAAATCAAATAAACATATTTTATGTAGGATAAGTGCGGTGTTTTAACTGCTGATGCACTTGTGTTCAGTATTCAGAGGACCGGACATTAAACGAGGGTGTTAATGATTAAAACTGCTGGATTCATAAAATTAAACATATTTCAATTATTCCTCACTTTGCTGACAGACTATAGTTGTCACTTAGGCACTGGTATTCAAACTCGGTCCAGTGTATGCTGGTTTTGTTGTAGCCACAATGGCAATCGCTGGCCAAAATCTGGCCAATCCTTGCCTATTCATGTACGGTTCTATTTAAGGCTTTATAACTTCAGATGTGAGCATCACAGAGACTTGGAAAATTACTTAAATGAAGCAAGACAATTGCACCACTTACAACACTAAATTAGATTATTTCTACCTAAATTATGAATATAAACTAAAGTGCCACACATACAAAAAAAATCTTTGGAGAAAATGAAAAAAAAACAAAAAAAGTCCCCACTAATTCAAGTACTGAGAGATACATATGTAAAAACTATACATTTCTTGGATTATACACACCTTGAACACAAGTGCAAAATCTGACGGTGACACGCATAACTACTAAAGATCTATGAAGTGAAATGTAAACAGTGTACCCTGGTGTCATTTAGTCTCCAAATCTATCCAAAATATCTCAATTGTGCATTGATGTAAATCATAAAATAATCATATATTTCACTAAAAAAATCAACTGTTTTCACTCCTGAAACTCACTTCTGCATATTTTTATGTGAGAATTACTATCTTTTCATCAGTATAGGGGTCTAAGGGTCCACAAACCTATCCAAATGTTGTCCAAAACTGAATAAAATGCTTTTTGTCCATTATAAAAAATAGGATTTGTCCCTTATGAAAACATTGATATCACACTGAAAAATAATGCAAAAACACTGTGACACATTATGATATACACACCTTATTATGTATGAATCATTCATTTACTCTTTTGTTTTTTCTGTATTCTACAGTATGTAATCTTTTGTTGCATGGGGATGGAATGATATTTCTCTGTAGTGTGTTTTCCAAATGTTACTATGTATAATTATAAATAATATAATTAAACTATTCCCGAAGGGAAATTTTACATTCATCTAGCAATTAGCACACATTACATTTGAATGTGTATTTTCCATGCCATGAGTGACAGCCCATGGAGATACGAATATTTTGCATTATGTACAATAAGACTACAATGAAATATCAGTCCACCCTCACGAAAACACCGCCAATGTTCTAGCTTCATGGCAAATGGGTGCTTTTAACATTATACATGATGGAGCCACCCATTGTATGAACGCTTACACTACAGTATGTCAATGCCTGCATCAGTGAATAGCACAAACCTCATGAAAGACAGTTCCATTGTGAGTGGTATGAATTCTAAAGCAGGCCACCATGAGGTACTACGCCAATAGTAACCAACCCTTTTCCCTGGAGATCTACCATAATGTAGGTTTTCACTCCAACCATAACAATGTACACCTCATTCAACAGCAAAATGGCTGCTAATTAGTAGAGTCAGGTGCTTATTAGTAGAGTCATTTCAAATTATGGTTGAAACCTACAGGATGGTAGATCTACAGGAACAGGGTTGGTTACCACTACACTATGCTAGCAATGCCTTAAGTATGCATAATATACCTCTATACTAACAGCTGTTGGCTAGCCCCCAGTACAAATATGCTCAGCATTATTAGCAAAGGCTAACATTGAGTTGTCCATGTATGACCGATGCAAATATAGCAATATCAAAAATATGACACCAGGTAATGGTGGAGTGAAAATATGAATTATTTAAATATTACAAGCAGTAATACATAAATCTTAACCATGTTCACATGTATCCTCAATCGACTTCATGCTTCCAGATTCAGAAAAGCCTCTGCATCTTCACTTCTTACCCATTCCCCAAATCCATCTCACCAAGATAAGAATTTGCTTCAGCCATGCTGATGAGTAGGTCAAATCAGTAAAATCAAAGGAAAACGATCGGGATGTCCTGATCTGAACCATGGATCCGTGTCGGCTCTCGATACCACCATATTTTGTCGACTGGGTATCGGCTAGGACACGCCTGATCTGAATCTGATCCTGTCTGACACTACAACATTTAATATGCATATTAACTTTTGCATGTAGCAAAGTTTCACCTCCGTACTTGCTGACTGTTTATGGCAATTGCCTGAATGAACTCTAACTCCCTTGAACAAGCACTATCCATTAGCCTCCACAAACAATCCTGTTGTTTATAAAAGGAGTTGGCATCTGCTATAATGTCAGCTTTGTGGAACGTATAGAAAGTCCAAAAGCAGCCCTACGGCCACTTGCAACATTTGCAATGCCAGTGTCTCAAGGAGCGACATTAACCCCTTAGCGCACGTGCCAAATCTTGCCAATCCTTGCCCATTTAGGGGGTACCCTATTTAAAGCCTTATAACTCCAGATTTGAACACCACAGAGACTTGAAAAATGGCTTAAATGAAGCAGGGCATTTGTACAATTTACAATACTAATGCAGATTAGTTTATATTCATAATTTTGGAAGAAATAAAGTGCCACAAATGCAATTGTCTAGACAAAAAAATCTAAAATGAATTTGCACTTTTTTAGTTTGCAATGAAATACTGAGAGATTGCATATATACAGCAGGTTAAACTGTGTTAACACGTGTTAAACATGTGCTGGATCAAAAACTTCTTGACCACAAGTTCATAAAATCTAAGGGTGGATATGTAGAAGCAAAAACTAAGCAGTGTACCCAGCGTCTCCCAATCTATCCAAAATGTCTAAATTATGCATTGCTGTAAATCAAAACATATTCACGTATTTCACTGCAAATCAACAGTTTTGTCTCAAGAAACTCACTGTTGCATCATTTCCAAGTGGGAATTACAAGCTTTGAAATATCCACATTATATAATACCACTAACCTATTTAAAGACACTCAATTTCAAAAATAACGTATATAACCGAAGTATTTTGAGCAGTAATACTTACATAGCAATGATGAAGTCTTATCTGTTTTCAATGGATAGAGGCAGAGACAGGAAGTCAATGATATAGTTCTATCCGCTCCCGTCTTACACCAGAAAACGATGTCAGCTAGGTCTATCAGCAAACATATGGCTTAGCTATGCTCAGAAGTCCTCAATAATAATAGTATTTTCCAAGAAATTCCGAAAAATCTGACGTTTCGTTAGCAGCGTCTATGTTTTACTGCTACCACAGAGTGAATGCGTAATTGAATGCGATGATAAGAAAATTTCCGGATGCGCTGACCTATAAAATGCTATTCCAAAAGCAGATTTAGACATGTTATACATCTTTAGAAAGCTTATACTCTCACCTACTAAATAAATGAATTGTCAATCAAGCCAGACTGTACTAAAAAGGGCGACAAGGCCGTAAACAACACGTGTGGTATTACGCACAGCTATTTTGGAAGATACCCAGGCATCACAGATGCGCCTGTATTTCACAAAGGGATTGTCCAAGACAATGTATGACCACTCAGTCTCAAAAGGGACATCTCTACGCATAAAACCAACGGTAAGGTTGTATATTTATTCAATATTTAGTCCCAGATATTGACTGTAGAATGACATAGTATCATTTTTAAAAACTTTTTCTCGTTTATTTCGTTATTCAGTGAGCAGCGTTTTCACTGCTGTATTGGCATATCTTAGGGCTATTGTCGGGTTTATCTTGTTGCTTTGACGGAGTACGATATTTTAGTGGTGAAAGAATATTTTTATGAATGCCAAGATAGACAATATTGTCCATTATGTCATGTGTGGGGGGTGTAGTTGTAGATGAGACTGCAGGGAGGGAGGCATGAATGACCAGAGCGACAATGGTGGTGCTGCGAAACTCCATATTCAGCATAGTTGTAATGTATCCTCAGATAAATATTGCCAAGACAAAAGACATGGTCATCACAAACCCCAGTCCACACCATACAGTCCAAAACCCCACATGCATCAATAACGAAACTGTTGAACTGGTTAACTTCTTCAAATATCTCGGACTCACTCTGGACAATAAACTCAGTTTTGATCAACACACCACTGACATCCATAAACGCAGCCAGCAAAGACTTTCAGTCATACGGAAACTAAGAGCACTTTCTGTTGCACCTCACCTTCTGTCACTACTGTACAAAAGCATCATCCACCCCATCTTACTCTACTGCTCACCCTGTTTCTTCACCATGTTAACTGCCACAAACAGGAACAAACTCACCCGCATCACACATAACGCCTCAAAAATCATTGGACTTCCCACCCAAAACCTCTCAGAGCTCAACAACAGAGCCCTTACACACAGAGCACTCACCATAGCGCACGACCCCACACACCCCCTCAATCCACTATTCTCACTCCTTCCATATGGCCGCAGGGACAGGTCTCTGACCTGGAAATGGGCACATTTTAAAAAGAGTTTTGTCCCTTCTGCTATCGAGGTGCTGAACAAACTGCCACACTGAGTGTCAAGTGTATTATATGTATGTATCTAGTATTTATTACTGTATGTATCTGTATTTATTATGTGTGTGTTATATGTATATACTGTACTGTATGTATCTATGTATTTATGTGAGGCTGCAAGGCAAACTGTGAAAACAAATTTCCCCTTGGGGACAATAAATATTGTATTGTATTGTATTGTATTGTCTACTTATGAAACTAAAACAACGTGTTTCTGTTTTTAACTTGTACTTTGGTTGCAGTAGCACTGAATGTCTGAGTTCAGTAATCTTGGCACGCCAGCCTGCCGGCCACTAGGGGCTTTGCGCTAAGAGGTTAACACTGCTTCTTACAATACAACAAATTTGACAAAGCACCTAAAGAAACACAACTGAAAAGAGTATGCCAACTTTTCACTGTTGTTAATTTTATCTTTTATGGAATGTTCAAGCCGGAATGATAATGCTTATACACCACTTCAAAGAAGGGGTGGGCCTTATTTTTAGGTTGGCTTTCACAACTGGTATGAATTCACACAGCAGTATGTGTTTTTGCAGTACCATTATCAATGGTATTTTATTGTTTTTCATCCTATAAATTAAAATAAAATATATTCCGGTTCCGGTGGCATGGAATGAATGAGATCGCGTCCGAATGATCCGTATTTATTGAATTAAGTTATTAAGTTATTCTTCACTTTCTCTACAAATATTGGAATGTTAAATCAAGGTGCACGGGAAAAAGGGAGTATCACTTCGTGTTTTATAAAGCAATGCAAAAAGCAACGCAACGCGATGCCGGCAAAATCTCCAAACAAACAATGTGTAACACTGAACTGGCAACTACACTGCACAAAATTGTTCGCGAAGAAATATCTGAAGCGTTTGAAACAAAGTTGCAACCTGTGAATGAGCTAATCGCAAGTCTAAAATCAAAAGTGGAGAAATGTGAGGGGAGTTTGGTAACTCTTGAATCCTTTGCTAATGATTCAGCCAAAAGGCTCTCACAACTCAAAATCGATCAGGAGACTCTACGGAATGAGAATGAAACCCTGTGATTAAAATTGGATCAGCTCGAGAACCACTCCTGTAAATGCAACATCTAAGTTCTGGGTCTGGAGAACAACATTGAGGCGGGTAACCCAACTAACTTTATTAATAACTTTCTCTGTGAGCTGCTTGGGAAGGAGAAATTGGGTCCCATGCCACCAGCAGTTACTGCTCACCGTACTGGCCCGCCATACAAGACCTCTCGCTGCATGATTGTGCGACTCTACAGCTCTGAGCTGAAAACGACAATTATCTGTTTAGCAGCAAGACATGCTGTCATGGTTCTGTATTTTCTGTTTCTGTTTTTCCCCTTTTGGCCACCAGATAGCAGCACTTCAGTTTTGTGTTTCAGTTCGTTCTCCCACCCTGTGTTAATTGTATTATTGGTTTTAATTATTCTATCATTGCTTCAACCTGTGCCTTGTTATCCCCTCCTTTTCTGGTTTGATTGTTCTTTGAGTTCATCTGTGTCTTGTTACCCCTGTCTGTTTAAGTTCTTTGTCCCCTTGACTCGGGTGTTGGGTCCTTGTGTTCGTTTCTGAATGTATGTATTCTGCCCGCTTCGGTCCTGCTTGTGTGTTGTGTGTTTCTGTGTTTGTTTCTGACTATATGTATCTGCCCGCTTTGGTCCTGCTTGCGTTTCGTTTGTATTTCTGACCTGCCTGTGTTCCGCCCTGCTTGTGGGGTGGTATAGGGTCTTCTCTGTTTTGTCTTTCTTTGTGTGCAAATATAAAGTCAGGGCTCACTTTAAGTTGTTGAGTTGAGTTGAGTGTCTTCAATCTGTACCTTTACTGTTTGCAAATAGATTCCCTTCTTGTAAACATTATAGGTCTAAAACCCTATGGCTAGTTTGAATATTTTTTGTTGAAACTTGAAGGGCCTTAACTGTCCTAATAAAAGAGCAGCCTGCTTAGACTTACTAGCAAGAAATAAGATTGATTTAGCTATGTTCCAGGAGACACATCTGCTTAGAAAGGATGTTAGTAGATTGGAAAACCACCTCTATAAAGTGTGTGCTTCCTCTTCTGCTTTAAATAAAACAAAAGGGGTAATAATACACGTAAAACACTTCAGATAATCATTATTGGGAGTGATGAAGCTGGTAGAGTCACGTTTATTAAGTGTATATATAATGGAAGGAAAGTTGCATTCGTCAACATATATGCACCAAACACATATGAAGATCCTTTTTTTACTCGGCTGAATAAGGTATTGGCCAAACTCTCTGATTTTGAATTAGTAGCCTAATCGGTTCTGATATGAATGCCATACTAGATCAAAAATTTGACAAATCAAGCAAATCTCACTCTAACATACAAACAACTAAAGCATTAAAGCATCTACTTTCTGATTTTAATCGTAGGGATATTTGGTGGGCACACAATCCCACATCTAAGGAGTATACTTTTTATTCAGATAGACATAAATCCTTTTCAAGGATAGATTTCATATTAATGTCTGCATCCCTTATGTCTTTGGTTCAAAACATAGAGATAAAGGACATGAGCCGAACAGACCATCATGCATATAACTGTCAACTGTTGATTACTCATTTACCTAAAAGAGCCACTAGGTGGTGGTTTAATTTACCTTTATTACAAAATCAAGATTTCTGTGATCATTTTCAACTGGAACTAGCAGAATTTTTAAAGATTAACAGACAGTCAGTGTATGATGTTAGGTAACTCTGGGACTCAATAAAAGGCTTTATAAGAAATAATGCAACTTCATACTACTCTAGATTGAATAAAGAGCAACGAAGAATACATGAATTAGAAACTTCAATATCTGACCTAGAAAATAGCAAATAAATCACTCTGAACGAATAGCAAAGTCTTTAACTAAAATAAAAATAGAGCTTAATTTGTTACTAACACAGAGAGTCGAATTTGTCATACATACACAAGATTTTTTTAACTTCTATAGACAGCTGTACACTTCAGATAACAATTACTCAGCATCAGATAGGGACAATTATCTTGAGAAACTGAATCTGACTTCACTATCAACAGAGGAAGCTTCTATATTAGGGGCCCCTTTATCTCTTGATGAACTTGAACAATCTTTAGCAAATATCAATAAGGGTAAGTCACCTGGAAGTGATGGCATTCATCTGGAGGTCTATTTCAAATTTTGGACCCTTTTAGGACTACCACTGTTGGAGATGTTTAATACAGCTATTCAGAAAGGATCTTTTGGAAGAGATGCAAATACAGCCCTAATAACACTTCTTTTAAAAAAGGACAAGTATCCAACCAATTGTGTTAACTACCGCCCCCTGTCTTTATTGAATGCGGATATTAAATTATTTTCAAAGACACTTTCAAGCCGTCTGGAGAACTACTTGCCTAAATTGATTCATCCAGACCAAACTGGATTTGTCAAAAACCGCTTATCAGCTGACAATTTACGTCGTCTATTACATATTCTGGATGCTTCCGATAATCTGGCATCATCAGCAATACTGTCAGTTGATGCAGAAAAGGCCTTCAACCGACTTGAGTGGCCTTTTTTATGGTCCGTATTGAATCATATGGGCTTGGGGTCAAATTTTATTAACATGGTAAAAACCATTTATGCGAACCCTTCAGCCAGTGTAGTCACAGGTAACATACACTCTCCTCCCTTTGAAATAAGCAGAAGCAGTCGTCAATGAGATCCAATCTCATCAATGTTATTTATTTTATAAAGCCATTGGCACAGTCCATTAGGTTATCTCCAAGTATTATACCAATTAAAATAAAATCTACCCAGCACCATATATCCTTATTTGCTGATGACTGTTCTTCTGTTTTTTTCTAATATAAAGCACTCTCTTCCATAGATCCTCAATATCTTTGAACAGTTTAGCTATGTTTCTAGTTAAAAAATAAACTGGACTAAGTCCTCTCTATTACCTTTGAACCCTATAAGTAAAGACAAATGTGCAGATTTTAATATTCCGGTAGTCTCTCACTTTAAATACTTAGGAATAAATGTATTTGCATCTTTAGAAAAAACAATCTCTAAGAACTATAGTAGTACTCTTAACATGATCAGACGTGATTTGGAAAGATGGCATAATTTACCCATTTTCCTATCAGGCAGAATCTCAATAATCAACATAAACGTGCTTCCTAGAGTACATTTCTGTAGTTATATGTTACCTCTAGCACTCCCTCCGAGATTGGGACAAAATACATGGTATTATTACTAGGTTTTTATGGAGGGGCAGACGCTCAAAAATAAAACTGGTCAACCTACAAAGAAGGAGTTAGGGGGCTATCAGTACCCAAGTTTAAGTTGTATTTCCAGGCTTCGTCCCTTAATAAATTGGTTTAATGGCAATACTTCAACTCCATGGCTCAATATCGATAGGAATTTGGTGGCCCCAGTTCCATTGAATAACATTTTGTTTACAGGTTTTTCTGTTAGAAAATGTAGACTGAAGCATGGTCTAATAATAGCTTATGCAATTCAAAATTTGCAGAAAATAGAAAAGATATATAATTGAAAATCTAAATGGCATGTTAACACACCAATATTTTATAATAGCTTATTAAAGTCTGGAAGACAATATTTTATCTCATCTCAATGGTATAATCAATCAATCAAATTTTATTTATATAGCATATTTTAAAACAGTTGTCACAATACGCTTTACAGACAACCCTAGCCTAAACCCCCACAGGAGCAAGCCTAAGGCAACAGTGGCAAGGAAAAACTCCCTGTGGCAGATGGGGAGAAACCTTGGAAGGAACCAGGCTCAAGGGGGAAACCCATCCTCCTCTGGTCGGCTCAGGGTGCCGACTGGTGACCAGCATGTCAGCCAGTTTATGCACAAGATATGATATGTGATGTGGCTCAGATGATGGGTGGGGCCGGGTGGCGGTGATGGGGAACAGCAGGTGGCGGCAGATGTGGGCAGGGTGGAGGCAATGACGAAGGAGGGGCTGGACCGCAGAGGTGGGGGAGACCAGACGACTCTCAAAGCACTCTCGAGGGTTGGGGCAAGAGCCCCGCCGGCAGCGTGGGGAAGAGGGTGGAAGCGGCAATTAGGGAATTTGCAATATAGCAGACAGTGAGTAAAGTGCCAGTGTTATGTATTGGGGGGACCCCGCCAGGAGTAGAATACGGCTGCATATCTACTAGGACAGGGATGGAGAGCGCATGCAGTCATGCATGGGCTTGATAGGCTATACCCGCCTATCAAGAGCCAGCCCATGTAAAGTCGGTTCACAGCTGATTGACAGGTGACAGTAAGGAAAGGATTGCCACCTACAAAGCTCTATGACTACAGGCTTCTCGCACCCTGTCTCCAGACTACAACTGATTGTAAGCCTGAGCATAGAGGTGCGTTTTTAATCTAGATTTAAATATTGAGACTGTGTCTGACTCCTTTATAAAATTTGGAAGCTGGTTCCACAGTAGTGGGGCCCTGTAGGAGAAAGCCCTACCACCTTTTAGGTTCTTGGAAATTCTTGGGACTACCAAGTAGCCTGCATCTTGAGATCGGAGTGACCTTGTGGGCTTATAAGGTAGGAGCAGGTTCGATATGTACACAGGTGCACGTCCATGCAGAGCTTTAAAAGTCAGGAGCAAAACCTTGAAGTCTATCCTATGCTTAATGGGTAGCCAGTGAAGCGACGCTAGTACTGGTGTATTGTGCTCATACTTCTTAGTTCTGCTCAAGATACGAGCAGCTGCATTCTGCACAAGCTGGAGACTCTTTAACGAGTTATTAGGGCAGCCAGAAAGCAGGGCGTTACAGTAGTCTAACCTAGACGTAACAAACGCATGGATCAATTTTTCAGCATCCCCGACTGACAGGAAATGTCTAATTTTAGCTATGTTGCGCAGCTGAAAGAAGGCAATTCTGGATATGTTTTTATATGGGTGTCAAAAGATAGATTAGGATCAATGGTGACACCAAGGTCTTTAACGACCATATTAGGTTCAGCCAAACAACCATCACAGTTTAAGGTGAGAGTAGACAATTTCTCCCTTAATATTTTGGGACCTAAAACCAACATTTCAGTATTGTCTGAATTTAGGGGCAGAAAATTTGAAAGCATCCAAACCTTGATATCTACAATACAGGCCTCTAACCTTGAAAGCGGCAGTGCATCGCCAGGTTTCATTGAAATATAAATCTGGGTATCGTCCGCATAACAGGGGAACTCTAAGCCATGTGCCCGGATAATATTGCCAAGTGGTAGCATATATAGCGAGAAGAGTACTGGTCCTAGTACTGATCCTTGTGGAATACCATATTTCATTATTGAGGAGCTGGACTCTTTTAATTTGACAAACTGTTTCCTGTCACATAGGTATGATCCAAACCATGCGAGTGCCTGTCCATGAAGTCCAACACAGGCCTGGAGTCTGTCCAGAAGAATTCCATGGTCAATTGTATCAAAAGCTGCACTCAGGTCGAGGAGCACAAGAACGGACACAGAGTTACGGCTGACAGTAGTAAATCATTTGTAACCTTGATAAGTGCGGTTTCTGTGCTGTGATGGGGTCTAATTCAGGTATATATAGCTTAGGAGACATTCTGAATGATACTGGTTTAAGAAGCTTTCAGAATTTGAGGGAAACATACAAATTGTCATCCAACTCCTATATTTACAATTACGTTCTGCTATACGGGCTGCAAGTATTTTGAGTGACAGGCAACCTATTACTCATCCAATAATGGATTTAATTAAGAAACTATCAGGATGAACTAAAGGATATGTCTCTTCAATTTATAACATATTGTTAGAACATACACATAAGACTGCCCTGAATCATCTATAGACTGGGCCAGAGTTTGGAAGAATGCTTCTCGTTCTTCACAAAATCCAAATCATAAACTAACAAACCTGAACTTCATATACCAAACTTATTTGACACCAAAGCGGTGTTTTATGATGAATATAACTACCTCTCCAAACTGTACCCAATGTGATTTGAATCAAATGGGGACATTTTTACATATCATGTGGGAGTGTCCATCAGTCAGAAGTTTTGGGGAACAAATAACAAAACGTCTCTCTGAAACACTCGGTTTAGAGATTGACTGCTCTCCAGAATGTATGCTCTTGAATGATGATTCTGGACAGAATTTTAACCATACTCAAAGACAGTTGTGGCTATCAGCATGTACTGTTGCTAAAAAGATGATGGCGGTTAGGTGGCCACCACCACACACTCTTTCTGTTCATTAGTGCAATCACTCGTTAATAGAGATTTTATCTATGGAACTCTCTGTTGCTAGGATGAACGGGGCAGGCCAGATTATGCTCAAGGCTAGGAAGGAGGCGCTCAACACAGCTAGAACCATGATATAAATTTTTATTTTGTTTCCTTATTTACTTTGCAATGTACTGTTAGGAAATAGCCTGCATGTATAGTGGAATTTAGAGAAAGACCCATGGGGATGGGGTAGGCCAGGGTTAAAGAGCGATCAAAGGTGCAGGTGTATGCTTTCTGTTACTTTTCTGTATCTTTTATTGTCTTAGTCATAATGCCATGGCTGTATTGTGACTAAAACATTAAGTGATTATTATTTTTTTTTTTAAGTGTATATTTTATTTGTTTTATAATTTCATGTTTTGTTTATTTACCTGTCTATCAATTCCCTGGTATACCTATATGTTATGCTATTGACAGAGGTTACTTGTTGATGTACACCTGCAAACCTTGTTGAAAATAAAATAAATAAAAAATTGGTCCAAAAGAAATATATATATTTTTTTAAATATTCCATTCCGCAACCGTAGGCTGTGATTTTTGCAATATAAACTAAAGGTGAATTGTCTGGTTTGAATGAAACTCACCACATTTCATTAAAAAAAATAAAAAAAATAAAAACATGACATGACTTTGCAAACAACATGCAGTTCATGGAAACACATAAGGGAAATGGGCCAAGGTGTGATTAAAGAAAAAAGACAAAACAAAGCCGATACACCATATGGCGCCGTTGACTTATTTATACGCTTAAAAACATTTGATAATCGTAGTTATATCGCCAAATCTAAAAACCTAGAAGCCTGGAATTTTACAAATTTTGCTTGAATGATTTGTATATTAGTTTTACATTTTCTGGCTGCACATAGTTTTTTGTTTACTATCCCAGTGTTTACACTCCCAATAAAAATAGTGAGACTGGTTATTATTTTTTTTATTTAATTATTTATTGCTCCTTATTTTTTTACAGTCACAGTAGGCTTTCACAATTTACTTTTGTAATTCGAATCAGAAAATTTAATCCCATCATACCGTCAATAATATGAAAAATATCATATGATATTTTGGCCATATTGCTCAGCTATACCTCAGAGTCTGTAGCCTGCCATTTCATAAGGGTGCATTTGTAGACCGTTAAAGAAAAAATGAATTACAGCCAGCTGTGTTGTGTACCTGTATTTAGACCTATTTATTCTCAAGCAGAATTCTTTATTCTCTGTATTAATTTGTTTAAGCTTATCTTGCCTGCCCTGGAATTGTTTTTACCAATTTTAAGCTAAACTGGGTGTACTTATGTATAGGCTAGCCATTGAATAATTTTTAAAAGAAAAAAATATTTGATCAGATCGATATCGCCTGACACTAAATGATACTGTACTCGGATAGGATCAGGAGACAAAAAACCTGTTTCAGGACACTAGTTAACAACAATTATGCCTCAACGAGTGCTTGTAATGCGGTGATGAAGCAACCATTCATGCTGTTGCGCTTGGCTCTCAATTATTGTTCTAAGCTTCTAATGAGACCATACACTGTTGGAAAGACTTTTCTATCCTCTACTGGATAAAAAAAAAGTTGCAATCAAAACAGAATTTTTAAAAAGTAAACAGTAAACAGTGTGTTTTTATGTGTTTCCGTTTTAAGTGGTACACTCACTTTGTATTTGAGGGTTTATTTCTCAAGCAGATTGTTTAAGACAATAAATTACCACTTTTAATGGGAAACCTGTAACAGTCACAATGAGACATCACTCTATGATAACTATGGTTACAGAAAATAACAATCAACTTGCCAGAAAGATAAACTATGAAAACATTAGCTAGCTCTCATAGATGACAGATTTATTTTGCCATCCAAATAAATAATAATACATTTAAGAATGGCAATGACAACCGCTGGTGGGGGGCCACACGACCATGTTCATCTAAGGTAAATAACGGTATTTTCGTAATGACGTTATTCGTCCCCTATCTCGGAACTAGCGGTATAAATTTTAAATGGAATGGCAAAAGAACATTTCATAACAATGTAATGTAAGAAGGATTTTACCAAGTGAACCCCCCCCCCCCACCCCCCACCCCTCAGACAGATTTGCTTAGGGCCACCAACATCCTAGGGCCAACCCTGATGACATTTGTTTAACTTTAAATTACATAACACGGTCTAAAAGCTCGTATTAAAAGCTATAGTTGCTGACAACTCTGATAATTTCACCCACAAGACTGACTGAGAAAAGAAAACAGAACAACTGCTGAATTGTCCAATAAACCACAGTCATACAACACTGAAGCATCATTGTGAATGCCATGCCCCATTTTGGGGAAAATTTAACTTGCTCTTGCTGAAAACAACACTGAAATAAAACGACAACAAATGAAAACAAAGAAAAACTAAAAAATTGAAGAAAAGTTTTTGTGTTGTGAACAGCACAGCCAACGTATTGGAAAACTCTGAACTGCATGTTTGCCATTTCTGATTAAAGATCCCAAAAGAACAACTCCATAGCTACAGGCTGTGGGAGGCAGCTATGGAAAAGCTATGGGATTACACATCTGTGCACCCTTATGCCTGTGGAAAGCACTTTCTAACAGGAAAATAATACACAATGTAAATAATTAGGACTACAGTGTTCAACAATAACGTTGGGCCAGTGCCTGGTTATTTATTATGCTTAATCTGCCCTCATTAAATATAGCTAACATTAGAGAAACAGCTAGGCAGATTTAGCTAACTTCTGAGAAGCACCCAGAATGCATGCTTACTGATGATCACTGGTATACAATTTCAAATACAACACAACACCAGCTATTCTTTGTCTCAGGAATAAAACAACACAGAAATACACTTATCTTGACTGGTGTTCACCAACTGTTTAGCTTAATTCAAACAATAATGGAAAGCTGTTAATCATTAGCATATTGATTATTGAGCAAATACTGTTACAGTTGTAAGCTTTTGTTTCATAATATGTAAACATTTGGAGTCAAAAGTAATGTTACCTGATACTAGGGCATATGTACCTATGTATATTTTTATACATAGGCAAACAATGTTTTATATTCTGTATTTATTTCAGCTCGGTTAATGTAAGGCAAGCTGAACATGTCACTATAACTTGCATCCTAACTAAGGTAACAAGTGGTCATCATTAACATTGTTACAGTTTTAAGATTTTGTTTCAAAATATGTAATTATATGGAGTCAAATGTAACATTAGCTTTACTAACTTATGATACGTGGGCATTTGAATATATTTGTAGTTTATGTATAGACGAACAACAAAAACACACCAAATAAAATGGAAAAGTTGAGTTAAGTATGACTGCTCTAATCTAAGATTAAATAAATTTCCTTTTAAAGAAATGATTTGCTATATATATATACATATATATATATATAATAGTAGTGCCTGCAGCAAAGTACTATTGCAAGACAGAGCTGCCTTTTTTCATTACAAATCCCTCTCCTTCATCTGTCCTAATAGCCCTTATCCACAACTTTCTTTGCTGTTCATCCACACAAATTAAAGGACAAACAGGGTAGTTTCCTCTTGGAGGTGGAGCAGCGAGGAACACACTGCAAGCTTTTTTTGCTTCTGAACCACAGTTTTGTGTTTCCGCAAAGTAGAACTACGCTACCAGCAGACAGTTATCATCATTTCCGGGTGACCTACCTGGAAATGTGAAATAGGCCTATGCCTCAGGATTGATTTGGTCTGAGGACTGTGCTTAAGCAGGGAGAGCCAGGTGTCTGCCAGCCAGTCACCTACTTCAACAGGAAGCCCTTTCTGAGTGAAACCAGGTACTTGAATATACAGAAGGAGTGTTTGATGGAAAACACAGGGATGTACTCCCTGAGGTGCTGTTTGTGCTTGAGACAGATCAGAGACCACTTGTTGGATAAGATGTGAAAGACTAATGCTCATATCCAGGGCTTGAAAACTGAATTTTTTCCTATTCATTCACTCTGAGCAGAATCAGAATTTTAATGTTTCTGTTCTTTTGTTCTGGACACAACATACTGTTCCTGAACCAGTTAGAAGGAAATTAAAAATGTTAATTTGGTTTCTTTTCTCCCACCCCATAAACATTGAAACCAGCTTAGTAGCCTATCTCAAAACTTACTTGTGACTGTGTTTCTGAAAACAATAATAAACATGGGTGAAGTGAATTCTATGAGTCATTCTATGAGATGCAAGTGGCTTTTGACAGCTGTATTAATCATGACTGCCTACATGGAGCCTCCCACCACCACCACCACCTGCCCAGTTTAGAAAAACAAACCGATCGATGATGAAAAACACAGTGGGCTGACAATGTCACACCAAATTAGCACTTGGCATGGCTTATACAGCACCATGACCAAATAACCATGTTAGAATAGCTTTGATATAGGAAATGGTGGGGAGAAATCCCATTGGAAGAGATGCAAATATCAAATTGCTCACAGCAGGACAAGCAAATAAACTGATCAACTTCAGGCATTTACAAGGTAGCACAAAGTTAATTGAAATACAGGTTTCATAAACTTCATAAATCACATCCAACTATTGACCTGAACATAAACAGACGGTAACGTCTGGGACAGCTCAAAATCACAGTCGGAAAACTCTCAGAACCGCTCATACTTAACAACCGTCAATGACGGGAACGAGCACCGATTTGCCTTCAACTAGGGGTTTTTGTTGCAGATCTCAAAAACTTGTCTGCAACTGGAAAATCGGGACAAAAATCGTGTAGTGTGAGCCAGGCATAATAGATGTTACATTTGTACAGTTTATGTACTTCACTCACTCAAAAATAGAACTGTGTTCTGAAGTTTTTAAAGTTTTAAAGGTGACAGTGGCTACCCATTGCATCTGTGGATCCAGAAACCTGTCCAAAACCCAACTTCACCAGAGATGGAAAACATGCAGTGAGGCAGAATTTTTCAGCACTGACAGCAACTTGGCTGTGGCATGCTATGTAAATATGGCCCTAAGACCCTTGGCAAGACTGTCCAGTAAATGACACTGTTGGCTAACTAAAGGGTTCTGCAAGCTAGGAAACGAAAGGTAGTCAGGACTGAGCAATGCAATGTATTTGTTGTGCATGATGAAATAAAATAGTTACAGCAAACATAAAGTATGTGTTAGGTATGTGTACCACAGTGTAAGGAAAATTTGTTACCCTGCTTTTCGCCTTAAACTGTAAAAGAAAATTGGTTATCCTGCTTGCAGCGCCGAAACTGTAAAGGAAAATTTGTATAATTTATTTTAATAATCTACCTGTAATAACAAGGCCACGGATCAAATACCCACTTCCTGGTATATGTCCCGTGGTATTGAGCAGTATACCTGTGTCTCAGAGCCCTGGTCCCTTTTTCTACTCTTCCCCCCTTAGGCATTGTTTCCTTGCAAGGGATTTTATTTTTATATTTTTATGTCTGGCTTAGTACTCAGTGGTCCCTTTGAGGCTTGGAATCTATTTATTAGAAACTCATATCTTGAAAGTTGTTACTCACTACACAATACTCAGAGGTTCCTTTAGGACAGTTTTAGAAACTCATATCCAGAAACTTGTTATCTGTCATGGCACTCAGAGGTTCCTTTACGACTAGGAATCTATTAGAAACTCATATCTTGAAACTTGTTACTCACTAAATAATACTCATAGGTTCCTTTAGGACTAGGAATCTAATTTTAGCAGAAGCTCATATCTTGAAACATGTTACTCACTACACGATACTCAGAGGTTCCTTTAGGACTGTTTTAGAAACTCATATCCTGAAACTTGTTATCTATCATGGCACTCAGAGGTTCCTTTAAGACTAGGAATCTATTAGAAACTCATATCCTGAAACTTGTTACTCACTACACAATACTCAGAGGTTCCTTTAGGACTGTTTTAGAAACTCATATCCTGAAACTTGTTATCTATAATGTCTCAGAGGTTCCTCTAAGACTAGGAATCTATTAGAAACTCATATCCTGAAACTTGTTATTTAACATGGTACTCAGAGGTACCTTTAAGACTATGAATCTGCTTTAGAAACTCAATCTTGAGACTTGTTACCTTACTAGCATTTTATGCACCAACCCTTAGTGTTATTCATGAGGCTGCAAAAGGGTTCGGAAGGAAGATGCAGATGGACGGAAATATGAGGATTTAATAAAAACATGATCATCAGTTACGTTAATGACAAAATATGAAACCATTCATTACCTATAGCTGAACATAGAATCACATGCTTGCTACGGCAAATAAACATGAAAATGTTCACTGACAAATACATAACTAAATGACTCCGTACGGCAATGACTATGGTACCAGAAGAACTGTTAAGCAGTGTCTCCCCGAATGCTTCTTTGAGCTTGCCTTAAATACAATGCTGAGCAAGCCTTCCATACCCACAGTTCCCTTTGTTTGCCCACATAAGGTCTGGATAGGAATAGGCACCAAAACCTCTTCTCCTCCAAGAACAGAGAAACCACAGAGTATACTCCTTTGTGATCTATTGATAGAAATAAGATTCTTTGTGCGACTGCGTGCAATCTTATGATTGTAACTATCTTCCAAGATACTTTTCTATGGAGTTCTAAGGTCATGGTTCCTCTGTTATCCAGACACTCATGTAGGTAAACCCCATTTTTGATATATCCTACTTCTGAGCACATTCCCACATTTATTCCACTGCCTCTTTCACTTACAGTTCCACATTCATATATTTCTTTAACTATTTCCCCTCTTTTACATTCTGTTCTACATTCATGCACATTTCTTGTGCAGTGGCACTGTCGATACATTGCAATGTTGTATTATTTATGTCCGTGTCCAGTCTTGTCCTGCTCTGTTGACCCCACCGCCTGGTTATTGTTCTTAGCCTAGTATTCCAGGGGGTTATCTGCCTGTATGTTTGACCCCTCCGTCTGGTTTGCCCATGGCTTGGTCTTCCAGTTGCTGGTTGCCAAATATAACTTGTGGCATGTGTGGCTTCACCAGTCCTCAGCGGTGGTGAAAGTCCAGGAATGCCCAAAATTGCAACAGTGTGTCATGTTTCTACTTTTGTTTGTCAATGTGATATTAACGTTTCATCTTAAACCATCATAAGGGGTAAATTTATATGCTTTATAGCGGACAAAAAGCATTTTATTCATTTTTGGAGTGGTTTTGGATAGGGTTTTGTACCCCAAGATATCGCCCCTATACCGATGAAAAGATAGTAATTCCCACTTGAAAATGATGCAAAAGTGAGGTTCATGAGTCAAAATACTAGATTTTTGTAAAAATATATGATTATGCTATGTTTTAAAGCAATGCACAATTTAGATATTTTGGATGGATTTGGAGATGGGACACCAGGGTATACTGCTTACTTTTCGTTTCATAGATGTTTAGCAGTAACGCATATCTCCCTCAGATTTTGCACACTTGTTGTCAAGTGGTTTATGATCTAGGACATGCATAGTTGTATATATATGTGCAGGGATGGACAGTAACGAAGTACATTTACTTGAGTACAGTACTTAAGTACATTTTTCGAGTATCTGTACTTTACTTGAGTATTTATTTTTTTGGAAACTTATGACTTTTACTCCACTACATTTGAAAGATAAATATAGTACTTTTGACTCCACTACATTTCTATGAAGGTTGTCGTTACTCGTTACTTTGAAGCATAGCTTTGAAGTCAACTGAATATTTTTTTATTTTGTAAAATGCGATTGGCCACGCGCTGTGTTCCTCACAGTAGCCTGCTCCTAATACACTGTCGGTCAAGTTCAAAGTGCTTGCTTGTTGCACCTGTGGTTGAACAGTTCAATTGGAACTTGGCGGTGGTAATTACGGCGACGCCAGAAGATAAGGATGATTCTCCGCCGCCAGAGCCATATCTCAAGTCCATGTTGGAGATTTGTGAAATTCAAAAATATTCACATTGTTTTAAATGTTTGCTCTGCTTACCGCGCATGAACTACATCGCTGCATTCTGAAACAGCATGTCGAGGTATGTAAACGTTAGCTAACAGTAGCCCGTTTGCTAATTATGAAGTTGTCTGAGCTTGTAGTGGTTGCAGTTTTTATGCTAGGATTGGTCAGATGAAATTTTATGGAATTTGAGCGAAGGGTCATCCAACTGTTTCACATTTCAGGCAATGCTATCTATCATCAGGGGTTAAATTGGGTGTGGACGCAGGTGGACGCATGTGGACGGCGTCCACCCACCTTTGGTAAATAAATAAATAATTTTGACCGGCAGTTTTACAAATAACTATGACAATCCAGTCCATTTAGGCTCCAGTCCATGTGTCCCCATGTGTAGCCAGTTACTCGCTCAACCAATCAAAAATCGGAAGAAAAAAAAACTCAGGAGGAACAGTCGTTTATATAGGCAGCACAGAAAGAAAAATATTGTTGCTTGTCTTGATTGATTGGAAGCGGACGCGGTAGGTAGTTTCATTAACATGTAATTTCATCTATGCAACATTTTAAAGAGAGGTGAATAAACAGCCCCCATGAACGCCGGCTATTATTAATGGCAACTTTGATTGCTTAAGCAAAATCAGCAGGTTGCTGGTCAGCAGCTAAGCTAGGATTGAATATTTCCCATATACATAATGTTTTATTCAGCGGCGACTGGTGGTATATAATCAAGCGTGCCAACAATCGGATTAATCAAATAACAACATACCGTGTTAGGGGGATTAAATCATAAATTCAATTTATCCGTTAAAAATCTGTTTTAATCCCCAAGTAGTCTACACTTAACAAATAAGATACACCAGTCTTTTATCTACTATGTTAGCTCTCAGAATAACCAGCAAAAACAAAAACTGCACTTCAATTGTGTTTACAATCTAGCCTACGCATTGCAGATATTTGCCATGAATACGAGTGCGGAGAAAGAAGTGTATCCGCAAATAATGTTGATTAAAAATGTGCACAATTTTGTACTGCAAATGAAAATAAATGTAGGCTGTATGGCCTAGGCTACTTGCTAAAACTGCCTATTTGGGGAGAGCTGGCTATATATGATAGTATTGAGTTGCCTTTTGTGGATTAATTGTATTGATAAAGTGAGGACAAGAGGAGGATGACCGATCATTTTTGTGGGTAAAAAAAATTCTCAGCATTAATGACACTCAATAAACTTGAAATATATTATGTAAAAGCTTGTATCAATAGTATACATTCTTTTTAAGACATTGTTTTCCTTACTTACAATTATGTGCACAATACATTAAAGATACAACTATTTTGAGCTGAGACATTCACTGGTTTGTACCTTTTTTCACCCACCTCCCACCGGATCTCAGGGTCCACCCACCTCCCAAATCCCAATTTAACCCCTGTATATCATGTGTTGCTATCTAATTACAGTAAAAATGCATCTGTAAATGAGCTTCTGTAAATGCATCGTAGAAACAATACAACAGTGCGTTGGCATTAAAAATAAAATGTACTTTTGAATACTTAAGTATTTTTAAAAGCAAGTGCTCCAGTACTTTAACTCAAGTAAAAATTTGACTGAGCAATTTTCACTTGTAGTGGAGTAATATTTGACCAGGGGTATCTATACTTTGACTCAAGTAATGGAGTTGTGTACTGTCCACCACTGTATATGTGATCTCTCAGTATTTCATTTCAAGCTAAAGGAGAACAACTTTAGTTTTGCATTTTCCAGGATAATTGTATTTGTGCCACTTTATTTTGAATATAAACTCATCTAAGTTAGTACTGTAAATGTTACAAGTGTCTTGCTTCATTTAATCCATTTTTCTGTTTCATTTAAGCCAAGTGTCTGTAATGCTCACATCTGGAGTGAAATAAAACTTTCCCTAAATGGGTGAGGACTGGCTAGATTTCACATCTGCGCCAAGTGGATAAGAGATCAGACTAAATACACTGCATTTCCAGAAGTATGTGGACACGCCTTCCAATTAGTGGTTTCAGCTATTTCATCCACACCCATTGCTAATAGGTGCATAAAATCAAGCATACAACCATGCAATCTCCAGAGACAAACACTGGCAGCAGAATGGGTCACACTGAAGAGCTCCGTGACTTTCAACGTGGCATTGTCATAGGATGCCATCTTTCCAAGTCAGTTCATCAAATTTCTGCCCTGCTGGAGCTGCCCCAGGCAAATGTAATTGCTGTTATTTTGAAGTGTAAATGTGTAGGAGCAACAGCTCCGCCATGATGTGGTAGGCCACACAAGCTCACATAACGGGACTGACAAGTGCTGAAACTTATAGCATGTAAAATCATCTGTCCTTGGTTGTAACTCTAAAGTTCCACTGTAAAGTTCCAAAATGTTGTAACAAAATCTACTGGAAAGCCTTGAGAGCGGAGGCTGTTATGATAGCAAAGGGGGTCCAACTCCATATTAATGCCCATGGTTTTTTGAATGAGATGTTCAACAAGTACATATGGGTGTGATGTTCAGGTGTCCATGTACTTTTGGAAATGTAGTGTATGTTAACAAGGTCCATCTATGCTTCTTCACCCATATGTGTTCATTTGCATGATTGAATAATAAATATCACTGACAGAGAGGTCTCACAACTGTATATTAGTTAATTTCCACTGTCACAAAGACAAAGGAACTGCCCGTGTAACTTTGAGATGAAGTGGTTAGGAGGCAAAAGGCTGGAAAAGGTCATTAAAACACTAGCAAAACTTTGAACCTATGCATAGTAAAAAATGGAAAAGATATAGCGCAGTCCAGACATTACCAAGATCAGGCCATCCTGCCAAACTGGACAACTAGACCAGAAGAGATTTTGTCAGAGAAGTGACCAAAAGGCCAGCGACAACACTGAAACTGAAAGTAGTTGCCTGAAACTGAAGAACAATCACTTCAAAGTTCAGTTCAAAGATTTGACCCCTTTGCAAAAGTGACTAGATGGAAGCCTCTTTTGAGAAAGTCCAACATTAAACTATGCCTGCAGTATGCCAAAGCCCTGTGACAGACCCTGCAATATTCTGGAAGATTTTGGTGATAGCATCATGCTATGGGATCACTTGTAGGAGGGACTGGGAAGCTTATTGCCATCAAGGGCAAGATGGATTGAGCCAAATAAAGGCTAATTCTTGAAGAGAACCTGTTGCATTCTGCAGGAGATCTGCAATTAGGGCGAAGATTTGTGTTTCAACAGGACAATGACCGAAAGTACATGGTAAAAACGACCTAGGGACAGCTTGAAAACAACTCATCATTCTGGAATGGCCCAGCCAAAGACTTAAATTCCATTGAAAATCTGTGATATTCCAACTTGGCAGAGTTGGAGCATATTTTCCTGTAAGAATGGCAAAAAATTCAAAAATTTG
This sequence comes from Anguilla rostrata, assembly GCF_018555375.3. NCBI lineage: Eukaryota > Metazoa > Chordata > Actinopteri > Anguilliformes > Anguillidae > Anguilla > Anguilla rostrata. The sequence continues at coordinate 31,084,274 of NC_057935.1, read as the reverse complement.
AATCTGCAAAGCTCATACTGACATGTCGGAGAAGACCATAATTGCTGCCATGGACCTATTTACTAGTAGTGTGTTGCTTGTGAATGATTTGACCTTTTTGGAAAAAAAATGTTTTTGGTGAACAAATCATACTGACTCACCTCCATGTAAAGATTTGTTCATTTGCATCAGCTCACAGTAAGTTGCGAACTTACCATTTGCTGAAGCTGCAGCTACTCCTATTTAACTATTTTCATCATTGGGCTGTGTATTAGCAATTATCCAAAGACAGCATTAATTCACTTGAGCGGGGTGTGCTCTCCGAGCTCTTCCCGTCTGTGAGATCAAAATAGCAACAGTCCCTGAGGCAAGTGGTTCTAAACTAGCTAACTAAATAATGTTTTTTGCTATGTTGGCACATTTGTATTACAGGATATGTATGTATGCAAGCAAATAAACATATGGCAAAGTGTTTATTTAAGGTTGCTTTATTAATAGTGTCTTTGTTAAATAGCTGTCAGGTGATTCTGAGCCCCTATTAAATCAATGTTATTTGGCTACAAAGCTAGCAGCTAACAGAGAATAAGCTACGTGTACTGCAAATAGGAGGGAGTGAGCCTGACATGTACACCAATTTATTACATAACTTGTGGTGAGAAACTCAGCGGACATGCGTCAAAAAAATTCAAACTATCTGTCATGGTTCTGTATTTTCTGTTTCTGTTTTTCCTTTTTGGGCCGCCAGAGGGTGGCACTTCAGTTTTGCAGTTCTGTTTGTTTTTTCCCTCATGGCTTTTCCCGGTGTTTAACTGTATTATTCTTTTCAATTATTCAATTATTGTTTTTTGGTTGTGTCTTGTTATCCCTTCCCTCCCTGGTCTAATTGTGCCTTGAGTTCACCTGTGGCTTGTTATCATCTTGTTTATTTAAGTTCTTTGTTTCCCTGACTCGGGTGCTGGTTCCTTGTGTTTCTGATTGTGTTTCTTCCTGTGAATTTCTGCCAGTGTGTTTCTGACTCTCCTCGTGTTTTTTGGTTTTTGAAAATTCAGCTGTTTTTTGTTTCTGAAGAACTTTTTGTGTTTTTGGAAGTGCCCTGCATGACCTTGTTTTTGTTCCATTTTCTGTTACCTGCATTAGATTAAAGTCTTTGGTTGGATTTGCCTTTTTGTAGTTCCTGGTGTTTTTTCCTTACTCTGCATTTCGGTTCTGGTCCCCGTACCCTGACACTATCCCTTTAAATGCATTATCTTAAGGATTGCACACCAGAGGTTGTCACTAATGGGCACAAAGTTCCTAGCTGGGACACCACTCTGACCACTGGTGACTTACCTGCTCAAGTGCAAAGATGTGCTGGTTGAAGTAGAACTGGATCTGCTCATTGGCAATGTTGATGCACAGCTGCTCAAAGGAGTTCTTCTTGAAGTTCTCAAAACCAAAGATGTCCAGGATGCCCACATTCATCCCACTGTCTGCAACACTAAAGGGCAAATCAGAGAGCAAACGTTTTCTGTGTGATAATGAAGTTATAGTGGTTCTGAGAATGGTACCTTAAGCATGTATATGTGTATGTATGTGTATATTATATATATATATATATATATAGTGAACCAGTGCTGGGTGTGGCCACTGCTCACGTGGAGAACAGGCATGAAAAACAAGAAGCGTTGTCTTACCACCTCTTATTGTTCCCAAACAAAAATCATCAAGAACAAAACAAATGGCCAAACTGGCAACCAAAAATACAAAGAAAAGTACACATCCACCACACCAGGCATTCCCCAGCTCCCAAACACCTTTCCTCTAGGCCTGGGAGCCTGAAATAAAACGTTTGTGAACCGTTGGAATTACCTGAGCTTCATCTAAGTCACAATAATAGACAATAAAACACAATCTCCTTAAACTGATAACAACCAAATAATGGTACTTCTTGTCAATACTGAATGCATCATTTAAACATTCACAGTATAGGTTGGAAAAAGTATGTGAACCTATAGGCTAATGACTTCTCCAAAAGCTATCTGAAGTCTGGTATTCTAATCAATGAGAATGGTTTGGGATGTGGGTTGGAGTTGCCCAGCCCTATAAAAAAGGCACATAAAGTTGGGTAATGGACAGAGTCTGCAGTTCTCAAATAACATCTGTTAATGTTAACCATGCCCTAAGCAAACCAATTTTCAGAGTACCTTGAAGAAGAATTATAGAGATGCATAAAGCTGGAAAGGGCTACAAAGGCATAAAGGCCTGGGTGTTCATCGGTCCACAATAAGACAAGTTATCTTTACTTTCTGTAAGAGAGGGCATCCTGCAAAGATAATGGCAAGAGCATTGCATGCAATGCTGAAGCAGGTCAAAAAGAACCCTAGGGTAACAGTAAAGGACCTGAAGAAATCTCTTGAACTTTCTGAAGACTATGTTCATGTGTCCAGTATAATAAATACACTAAACAAAAATGATATTCATGGGAGGGCACCACTGCTCCCAAAAAAACATTGCTGCACATCTCAAGTTGGCAAAATACCATCTGGATGTCCCACAATGCTTCTGGGACAAGGTTCTATGGACAGATGAGACAAACAAATTTAGAAGAAATGCACAACACTATCTTTGGAGAGAAAATCACTGCTCACCAAAACAAAAAATTCCAAGTGTGTAGCATGGTTGAGGGAACATCGTGGTTTGCGACTGCTTTGCTGCCTCAGGGCCTGACCAGCTTTTAGTCATTGAGGGAACATGGAATTGTTCCCTCAATTGAATTGAATTGAATGAAGGCATTTTACAGGAGAATGTCAGGGTAGCGGTCCATCACCTGAAGCTAGAAGTTGGGTGATGCCACAAGACAATGACTGAAAGCACATGAGTAAATCAATAACAGAATGCTTAAAACATAAGAAAATTAAAGTCTTGGAATGGCTAAGTCAGAGGACGTTCATTGAAGAAATTCAAGAAATATCAATGAACTGAAGTAGTTTTGTAAGGAGAAATGGTCTAAAATTCCTCCTAATCACTGTGCAAGTGTCATGGTTCTGTGTTTTCCTGTCTGTGTTTCCCTTGTTGGGCCGCCAGATGGCGGCACTTCTGTTTTGTGTCCTGCTCCCCCCTGTTAATTGTATGATTGTTTCCAATTGTCTCGTTATTCTATCATTGTTCCCACCTGTGTCTTGTTATCCCCTCCTTTTCTGGGTTGATTGTATTTTGAGTTCACCTGTGTCTTGTTACCCCCTGTCTATTTAAGTTCTTTGTTCCCTTGACTCGGGTGCTGGTTCCTCGTGTTTGTTCCTGACTTGTGTTTGTTTGAAATGCCCTTGTGCTCTGCCTGCCTGTGTTCTACCCTGACCGTGTTCTGCCCTGCCCGTGTTTGTGAGTTCCTCTTGTTTTCTGTTTTATTTAGATATTTTTTGAGTTTGTGTTTTTGCCCATCATGGCCTTTTCTGTTCCCTGTTTGTTTACCTTTTTGTCAGTAAAGTCTTTTGTTCCCCTCCCATTTTGGATTTGTGTGTGTGTGTTTGTTTTTTTTTTCCCTCTGCTTTTGGGTCTGTACCCCCCAGGAGTCCTGACAGCAAGTCTGATCGCCAGCTATAGGAAATACTTCTTGGAACCCTAAAGGGTTCACATATTTTTCCAGCCTGAAAAGTGAATTTTTCAATAATGTGTTCAATAAAGACATGGAAAATACAACTGATTTTGTGATATTAAGCAGTGTGTGTTTGTCTATCATTGTGACTTAGATGAAGATCAGACCACATTTAATGACCAATTAATTCAGAAACCCAGGTAATTCCAAAGGGTTGACAAACTTTTTCTTACAACTGTATATCCATGCCATATTAAGCAGACGTGCCCCATTGAAAAGTGTTAGATTTTTGAGTGACAGAACATGACAGACAGAATTGATAACCTATGAGCTTTGGGATACCAGGAAATTAACCAGCCTACCTATACAAGATACACTACATTTTCAAAAGTATGTGGACTCCCTTCTAATGAGCGGTTTCGGTGACCCATGGCTAACGGGTGCATAAAATCAAGCATACAGCCATGCAATCTACATAGACAAATATTGGCAGTAGAATGGTCATACTGAAGAGCCCAGTGCATTGTCATAGGATGCCACCTTTCCAACAAGTCATTTCTGTAAATTTCTGCCCTGCTAGAGCTACAACCGTCAACTGTAAGTGCAGTGAAGTGGAAATGTCTAGGTGCAACAACAGCTTAGCTGCGAAGCAGTAGGCCACACAAGCTCACAGAATGGGACCACTGAGTGCTTACGTACAAATAGTACGTCCTCAGTTGCAACGCTCACTACCGAGTTCCAGACTCGTCAACACAAGAACTTTTGGTCCAGAGTTTCATGAAATGGGTTTCCATGGCCGAGCAGCCACACACAAGTGTAAGATAACCATGTGCAATACCAAGTGTCGGCTTGAGTGGTGTATAGCACACCACCATTGGACTCAGTGCTCTGGAGCAGTGTAAATGCATTCTCTGGAGTGATGAATTACACCACTATCTGGCAGTCTGATGGGTTTTGCGAATACCAGGAGAACACTACCTGCCAGAATGCATAGTGTCAACTGTAGTGTTTGGTGGAGGATAACTAATGGTTTGGGGAAGGCCCCTATGTTCCTGTGAAGGGAAATCTTAATGCTACAGCATACAATGACATTCTAGAAAATTGTGTGCTTCCAACTTCTTGGAAACAGTTTGGGGAAGGCCCTTTCCTGTTTCAGCATGACAATGCCCCCATGCACAAAGTAAGGTCTATAAAGAAATTGCTTGTCAAGTTTAGTATGGAAGAACTTCAAACATCTTTGAATTTGAACGCGGACTGTGAGCCAGGCCTTATCAGCCAACATCAATGCCAAACCACACTGATGCTCTTGAGGCTGAATGGAAGCGAATCCCCGCAGACATGTTGCAAATGGCTTCCCAGAAGAGTGAAGGCTGTTATCGCTGCAAAGGGGGGTCCAACTCCATATTAATGTCCTTGGTTTTAGAATGAGGTGTTCAATAAGTGCATATGGGTGTGATGTTTGGTTTTCCAAATTCATTTTCCCATGTAGTGCATGTGGATATATGATAGTGTGGTTGTTTTTGACATCCCATTTTATTGCAAAAAAAAGAGATCAGTGCAAAAAAATGAAAGAAAATTCTACCTGGCAACAGATGTCACTTGCAAAACAGACATTAACCAGCTTCACTCTATTTGCCATACCCAGTTGATGTGTTTGTGATTCTGAAAAATGTCTGTTCCCTCAATGAAATTGAAAAACCAGTGAGAGAAATCTTTGTTAAAAAAAAAAAATGCCTGTCATGGTGTTCGAGTGGAACTGTATTAGAATTAGTATAATTCACAGAAGTGTCTCATGTCATATCTTGCCTTTCTTAATGGAAGGGATTTGGGGTGAGTTGGACTGGGGAACAATGGGTCTCACCAGATGTTATTATCAGGTTGCAGCAGGGCATTTATGCGGTTGACAATCCAGCTGAAAAGGCGCCCATACAGGGCCTTGGACATAGCATCGCGCACATCAGTGGCTTTGTCCACGGTGTTGCTGCGGATAATGGTCTCACCCCGTGTCACCACACAGTGGGACGTCAGTGCCTCCTGCAGCTCCTCTGAGCCGATGCTGAGGAGAGCAGCAGCTGAGAAAGACAACCATCACACACAACATGTTAACAATGACATATCATAGTATGCAAATCATTATTCTCACCATATTCTTATTCTCATCATAAATCATTACAAATGCAACATCACAAATACTGTCATTAACATACTTTCATGCCATCAAGCATACCATCATTCACAGAGCACATCACCCCTGACAAAAAAATCATGTGTTCAAATATCACATGAACACCCAACATGTGAAAAGTACATGTGAACTATAAAAATAATGCCACTTATAGATCATTTCACAGCCTACGTCATTAAAAACATGTGCATGCATGTTGACAATGAAAGTACAGCTTTGTTATTAAGTAAACCGGTATGACTGGGAAGGAGTTGGTTCATACAACATCTTTTTTTTGTGGGGAGAGGAACATCTGGACTTGTTACAGTCTGTTCGATCCAAACAGCGCTATCAGTCGATGTCACATCACCACGTAGCCTAAAGTTAAAGTTGAATTAAATATATCTGGTCTGTGTTGAACAAATACAATCAGTTGTTTAATTAATAGTCTACTGAGAACTCAGCTTGCAGATTTGATCACTTTGGTCCGTCACATCTTGCATTTAACAACATGAAACATGCATTTGGCTTACTAAAATGATAAAACAGGGCTGGGCTACTGTGTGTCCATTTTTATTTCAAAGTTTGTTTTCTTGCAACATGTTGTACATTTCTGGGCAGCATGGTGGTGCAGTGGGTAGCACTGTCGCCACACAAGTCCTGGGTTTGAATGTGGCCTGGGCCTTTCTTTGTGGAGCTTGCATGTTCTCCCCGTGTCTGTGCGGGTTTCCTCCAGGTACTCCGGTTTCCTCCCACAGTTCAAAGACATGCAGGTAGGCTTTTGGAGACTCTAAATTTTGCCCATAGGTATGAGTGTGTGAATGAATGATGTGTCCCCCCTGCAATAGATTGGCGGCTTGTCCTGTATACCTGCCTCTCGCCCAATACAGGCTGGGATAGACTCCAGCACCCCCCACGACCCTGCACAGGATAAGCAGGTATAGATAATGGATGGAAGGATTATAATTGTAGAAAACTAAATATAGCTGTATGTTCAGGCTCAGAAACTGCACTCTGCAGTTTGTGTTTGTTTTCGCATGAAAAAATTGTAGTTAACATTTGAAAAAGTCAATCCTATGTGGAAAATATGGAATTTAATGTGATATCATTTCACATTTTGCTTTTGCATGTGTAAATTTTCATTCTCAAGTGAAAAAAGCCAATCACATCTGAAAATATCTAGTTCACATGCAACATTTTCTTTCCACAATATTTTAATTTTATATTTAATTTTACATGATTTTTTCCTAAGGACCACAAACATCAGATCACAGACACAATCACCAATTACAGCAATATAGCGCACACCATCACCCACACTCTAGATCCCAGCTATATAGATTGTAGCCCTCTCACACAGCATTAACTATTTACACTTTACAGTATCCAATACATTGTTTCCCACATTTCACAAAATGGAGGGTCAGTGGGTGCCTGTTTCTCAATATGCTAAAAGCTTTTCAGGCTTAATGGAATCATTTAGTGGTGTTATCTGTTCAGCCCATTTTAAACAAGCATAGCAAATGTGTCTTACCATTCTCTAAAGCTTCAGAATTAGGCACTTCACTTTTATCAGTCTGGTGTTGTGATGTAAGGACAGAAAATTCAATATTCCCAGTGTTCAAGATGGCAGAAAGGATTTGGTACACTGAATTTACCTCCTGTGAAATAAAAATGACAGAGAACAAAAACAGAATACAGATACTGCAATTTAGTGACTTTGGTTTAAAGTCTTAAAAGTTTATCTTTTACTCGAACACTGTGTCAGATTCATATGCTCTGACTCAGTCACTGTTCAAAGGCTCCTCAGTGGGCCTGAAAAGATTCTAAACCTTATACAAACACCAGAAGCAGCATGTGTGACTTTGTCAGACAAGAATAATAATAATTAAAGCCGCAAGCGGCGTTGGGAGGGGTCCAAGCATTGGCACCGTTGTGCCCCCTATGGAGCGATTTTAAAATGGCTCTGTCCTCATGATCATACACTTTCACCCAACATATCTACTGAATATCTTGATGACTGTATAAAAAATTGATGACTTATGGCCAATTTTGTGGTAAGAGACGCTGGCGGATGACTTAGTTGCGTCGCCATGGATGTGCCCTGGCCGTTTCCCGTAAAGGCCTTAACTATGTCGTAACACTTAGATGGCATGTCGTAACACTTAGATGGCCCAGCGTGTATGTACAGCTGCAAACTAAAAAAACTAAAAAAAATGCCACAACTAAAAAAAGCGTCACACTAGTGTTGTCACGATACCTAAATTTTGACTTTGATACCGATACCAGGTTTAGTATCACGATGCTCGATACTGAAGCGATACTGATTCAATACTCGGTACCTAACGATACTGAAATTACCTTAATAGGTCAGAAACGTAATGTCCACAAGGGTTGACCTCATTTTCGAATTCATGGTTTATTAACAACCTGGTTCATTAACAACCTTTAAGTTGAAGCCTCTTCAACATATTAATATGCATAGGCCTATAGTGTTACAACACTGAACAATAGAAAAATATGTTAAATATATTTCAAAAATTAAACAGTTGTAAACTAAATAATATTTAAAACAGGTCTTTCACCTTTAAATAGATCTAAAAACAGCATATTTTAATAACAATACAGCATCTATCTATAATATTTCCAAATTGGAACACCTATTGCTACTGAAGTGAACTGAGTCAAAGCTTGCGCTGTATCAAAGAGCTGAGTGCACAAGCGCAAGTCACCTCACTTGGCAACCTTAGTTGCTACTGCCATCTAGCGAAGATTCAGACAAATGACACTTTTCATCCTCTAAAGCAGTAATGCGGAAGACAATTGTGACAGGTGCTGGTGTTTTGGTCCGCAAGTAGGGCAAGGTCATTTTTCAGTTTTTTACAGATTATGAAAGTGCAGATTATAAACTTTCAAATGATGTGCCATACATTGAAATCTGAAAATAGTTGAAGAAGATATGCTTATTTGAATGTTGGTACTCCTAAAATCAAGTAGCAGAGAACATCCCCTTGAAAGATCTTGAAATTTTCACACTTCTCACAGGGAGATAATGGGTGGGAACAATAGCTAGTTAACTCCACCCCAACCACTCCCCCGCTAGAGTACCTGTAAATCCTTGTCCATTTAGGGATTACCATATTTAAAGCTTTATAACTCCAGATGTGAACACCACAGAGACTAGAAAAATGTCTTAAATGAAGCAATACATTTGTACCATTTATAATACTAGCTTAGATTACTTTATATTCATAATTTTGTAAGAAATAAAGTGCCACAAATGCAATGGTCAAGGCAAAAAATCTAAAATGAATTTGCTCCTTTTTTAGTTCGCAATGAAATACTGTGTGATTGCGGGTTAAAGTATACATGTCCTGGATCAAAAACTTCTTGACCACAAGTTCATAAAATCTAAGGGTGGATATGTAGAACTACTAAAGATCTATGAAGCAAAAACTAAGCAGTGTACCCAGCATCTCCAAATCTACCCAAAATGTCTAAATTATTAACACTGGTCTAAAATAGCTAAGGGTCCAGAAACAAATCCAAAATCTCTCCAAAAAGGAATATAATGCTTTTTGTCCATTGTAAAGCATATGAGCCCCTTATGAAGGTTTAAGATGAAACATAGATATAATTTCAACATTACATAATACCACTAACCTATTTAAAGATACTCAATTTCTAAAATAACGTATATAACCGAAATATTTTGAGCAGTAATACTTACATAGCAATGATGAAATCATATCTATGTTCAGTAGATGGAGACACAGACAGTAAATCAATGACAGTTCTATCCGCTTCTGTTTTGCTCCAGAAAACGATGTCAGATAGGTCTATCAGCAAACATATGGCTTAGCTATGCCCAGAAGTCCTCAATAATAATGGTATTTTCCAAGGAATTACGAAAAATCGTTGACTTTTAATGCTACCATATATAGAGCGAATGCCATGGTAAGAAAATGTTCGGTTACGCTAACCTATAAAACGCTATTCCAAAAGCAAAATTAGACATGTTATACATCGTTAGAAAGCTTATACTCTCACCTACTGATTGAGTGTCCGCCATTGTAGCAACCTCACACAGTAAACAAACATAGGCTACTACCACACGGCTTTATTTATGGGCGGTGGCTTGACCAAAACAAAGTGACAATAGCTAACAAAGTCAAACATGCTAATTAAACTGCACCCCCATCACGCCTCCAAAACCCGGCTGTAAGAATCACTAAAACAAGCTGACTTTGCTGACAAATTATAAGTATTTAGTGACCCTAAAAATGTTGTTTATTCTATTGAGTGACTTCTTCAACACTTTAACTTTCGTAATATGAAAAAAAGGAAAACAGTAAAAAAAAAATTAAAAAACCTTTTTTGCCTCCTAGCGCGATTTCAAGATTTGCAATTTGCGGACCTTTTCTCCAGCACCCGTCACAATTTTCCCTGGCTTTTACATTTCACTCAAAACTACCGAACGTCGGAATATTCTAATACCGAACCGATTCTTTTTTTTTTTTTTTTTTTAAGTACCGAGAAAGTGCTGAAGTTTTGGTATACCGTGCAACACTACGTCAGACACATATTCCAATCCATTGCTCAGCTTAGCAGAGAATGCACATTTCAGAGCGCCACAGAGACAGATAGAATAATAACATATAAATACACATTTCAAATAATAAATACGACATTAACTCGCATGCTGCGCACAAAGTAGCCTACCGTTTTATTTATTTAGACATTGGCAGATGAGAAAATTTTCGGTTACGCTGACCTATAAAACGCTATTCCAACAGCAAAATCAGACATATTATACATTGTTAGAAAGCTTATACTCTCACCAACTGAATAAATGAATTGTTAATCAAGCCAAATTGTACTAAAAAGGGCGAGAACGCCGTAAGCAACAGGTGTGGTATTACGCACAGCTATTTTGGGACGTAGCCTACCCAGTTATCACAAATGTGCGTATATTTCACAGACGGATTGTCCAAGACAATATATGACCACTCAGTCGCAAAAGGGACATCTCTACGCGTAAAACCATTGGTAAAGTTGTATATTTGTTCAATGTTTAGACCCAGATATTGACTGTAGAATGACATGGTATAATTTTAAAAAAACTTTGTCTCGTTCATTTCGTTATTCAGTGAGCAGCGTTTTCACTGCTGTATCGGCATATTTTAGGGCCAATGTCGGGGTGTATCTTGTTGCTACAGAATATTACATAACATTACATTACAGGCATTTGGCAGACGCTCTTATCCAGAGCGATGTGCAACAAAGTGTATAATCATAATCAGGAACAAGTGTGTCGAAAACCCTAGAGAGAAGTACCGTTCCAAGTGCAGGGAACAAACGCATAGTTCAACTTGGACCCTGTAGGTTAAACTGATTAACACTAATACAAACAAGAACAGCAACAACGCAGTCTATGCAAAAATACAAGCAATAGTTAAGACGAGTGCATTAACTAAGTCACCTACGAAACAGCTAACTAGTTACAACCCAAAGCTTACAGTCAATGTAGAGATTAAATTGAGAATACCATTTCTCTCAGCATAATGACGGATTTAAAGAGTAAACGAACTCACCCGATATTGTCTTCAAATGGATCCATGCCAAAGAAAAGTAATGATTCATCCTCTCAAAGCTTTTACTAACAAACTTGTAGTAGCAAAAAATATCAACTCGCCATCCATGCTAACTGCTTCCTACGCTCAGAGTACCGTATTATTTATTTAGACATTGGTAGAGTACAGCATAAATTGCGTTTTTTGTTTATATTCAATATTAGTAATTGCAGCGAGAAACTGCAGCTGTAGACACAAGATAGTCTGTTATGTTATGGTAGCAACGAAACGAAGCGAACTATATATGTATTACCGTCATTGTTTCATTATACCAACGTGTTTTAGCGCGTTTGCACAGAAACTCAGAACCTATCAATAAAATGGTTTAGCTATTTCCCAGCATAATGACAGATTCAAAGACTAAACAAACTCACCCGATACTGTCTTCAAATGGATCCATGCTCAAGAAAAGTAATTATACATCCTCTGAAAAAGCTTTTACTAACAAACTTTTGGTATCCTAGCATGCACTCTGGGTGGCACTGTCTTCCATTCCTTCCCCGATGGTCAGACCCTCCCCCACTGATGAAAACTAGACCCTACGGTGTCGGATTACTTGCGTCGCCATGGATGTCACTTGCCGTAAAGAAGTTTACTAGATGTCGTAACACTTAGATTTGGAGCTCCAGCTCTTCCGCACCCCAACTAATAAAAAAGTCCAAATGGCGGGCAAACAATATGGCGGACATAGGTGCTCCCAAAAGCAAAGTTGTAGAGCACATTCAGATGCATCGGTCAATGAAGTTTTGTGTTGATCTGACTTATGGTGTAGGAGTTATGGACTTTTAAAGTATGATCCTGTGTTATAGCGCCCCCATCTGGTCGACATAGGTGATTTTTCGTGCCCAAGTAGTGGGGTGCCATAGGAACCCACCTACCAAATTTGGTTGGTCTACAACTTACGGTTGCTGAGCCTCAGACATTTTAGCGGAGAAAAAAAAAAAAAATAATAATAATAATAATAATAATAACAATCAGAACAGATACAATAGGGTTCCACCAGCTTCGCTGCTTGGACCCCTAATAATCCTAACAGATACAATAGGGTTCCACCAGCTTCGCTGCTTGGACCCCTAATAATAATAATAATCCTAACAGATACAATAGGGTTCCACCAGCTTCGCTGCTTGGACCCCTAATAATCCTAACAAATACAATAGGGTTCCACCAGCTTCGCTGCTTGGACTCTTAATAATCCTAACAAATACAATAGGGTTCCACCAGCTTCGCTGCTTGGACCCCTAATAATCCTAACAGATACAATAGGGTTCCACCAGCTTCGCTGCTTGGACCCCTAAATATAGCTAGTGCAACATGACACTGGAATCAGCCATGTCCACGCATATTGGACAAAGATCTCATGTTGCAAAAGTGTTACGTTTTTAAATGGAAAAATAGCCAATGCTGAATCTTCCTTTTTTTTTTTTAAAACGTTTTTCAAACAATCAACACCATTCAAGTTTTCACTTAAAGTCAACCATGTCCATCTAACAACACCATCCATTTTCATGGATTTATACTTTAAAGCCCAGAAAGCCACAAACCTGAACACCCCAAAACACCGTGAATGTTGAATATGAAAACCCTATTGGCATCTACATTTGTTCATGCCATTGACACCATTCAAGTTTTGACTTTTTCAGAAGAATATGCCTTTCAATTCAGAATATTTTTCTGAGGTCAAAGACTAAGCCTGGAATGAATCACACCGATAATTATAGCTGTGACTTATCATAATATGCTAATTTACATATACTGAAATATGATTGGCTATAATTCTGCTATCTTTGAAAATAGAAACTTTTCCTTCTACATTTAGTTAGACAGTTGAACAAAGTGTTCTTGTTGGAAATGTTAAGTATTATCTTTACAGATGGAACAATGGCCAACAATGCTAAATATCCTATTTTTTACATGTTTTTCAAGCTATCGACATTCTAGTTTTGTCTTGCTTAGAACGACCTGATCTTCAATTCAGAATGTGTTTCAATGGCGGATGACCATGTCTGCAATTAATTACAGTGATTTTAATGGACACGCAAAATATGGGTCAAATTGATTGGCTCAACATTCATCCATTTTTTTGATGTATCAACTATTGCTTCGCAATTTAGTTAGGGACTAGTTTAGTTCACACCAAACCTGACATTGACTGGATGGATGCTTCATGTGAATAAGATTTATTTTGCACTGCAGCTGTATCCTGCATTTAGTCCAACTTACAGTGATGGCAATTATGGAGAATATATTTACCTTCCCCAGCCTGGTTTAAGATGGGGAAATGAAGTTGTGAAAGTGATGCCATGAATAATGTATTCAATAAAGCTTTGACACATTTATAATCAGGACCATCATATGAACTGCTGCCCAACAAAGCTGTCCTGATTGGAGAAATGTTTATCATATAGGCTAAATGGATAGTATATCTTTTTATGTCTACAAAAGGTGACTTGCATAGAAAGTGACAGAAAGACACCTTATAGTTTGTAGAGTAATTTGTGCAGTTACAGCATATGATGTATGTTTTCCATGGAAATAAATTATTTCCCAACAGCTAACTGGAAACAAGTTAACAGTGAAACAATTTCATTTCCATATGCTGTAACTTCACAAATTTCTGCAAAAACTGTAAGATGAATTTTTAAGGTAAAAAAACATCCCTGACCCCTGGAATACATCAAAACAATATTTCCATTTGTATATGCAGTGGCAATTTGTACTACAACATTGTATGAAGCACTGCCATGCAAAGTAGATCTTTACATGCATGTGTTTTATGAAATGTCATAGTCTAATGAATATACAAATGGCAATATTGTTGTTTTGATGTATTCCAAGGGTGTGTTTTTACTTTAAAAAGTCCAGTGTAGCAACAATACATGCTGAGATAGACTCCAGCACCCCCCACGACCCTGCCCAAGATAAGCGAGTATAGATAATGGATGGAAGGATTATACTTGTAGAAAACAAAATATAGCTATATGTTCAGGATCGGGAACTGCACACTGCAGTTTGTGTGAGGGGGGTTTTATGACCTGCTTGTAGCTGCCAGAGTGTGACTGTGGGGGCAAGGAGGGGAAGTGAAAGAGAAGGAATGCAGTCTGTGTATTTGAACTAAGTACTATCAGAAAAGTAATTGTAGTTCAGCCAAAATGTATTATAGCAACTTATACTTTGTCATGGACTGCAAATCATATCCAGATATCTTGCATACCAAATTTGGTGTGTATTGAATTTGAGGGCACATCAGCAATAATGATATGAATATTGCAATTTTGAAGTGGTGCATGGGTTGTAGGTTCATGAAATAGCCTACAACACAATCTACATGGGTCTCTTTTCAATTTGTATATTTCCAAAGTTTTAACAGAGGCTGGATTTAAAGGAGGTGTCTAATATATTTTGTACAATTTCTGCATATATGATTATCTTTAAGATTTTGCATTGAGGGGGATGTACTTCTCAGGACTGTCGAAGGGAAGCTTTCTGACTGATCCAGTCAAATTTCATACAATTTGGCCATATGGAGCCTATGCAAATGAGTATTTTTGCAAAAAGCACCCCCTACATGCCATATTGCACTATAACACCGCTCTCTACTGTCCCCTGAAGTATCATCAAAATTGGCATAAGATTATGGCCATAAACGTATTCTGGGTGTGGTTTGACATTTTTGTCTAAATGGAAAGTACAGTCCCAGTGCTTGGCCTCCTAATAAATACAACTGCAAGCAACGATGTGGGGGGCCAAGCAGCAAGGGCGAACTGCAGAGCATTTAGTGCTATTTGTATATTTCTGGGGGGGGGATGGGAGAGAGAGACAAGCAGGTCTGCAAGGCCCAGTCCGTTGTTCCACTCAGCCTGGCACAGGCACATGAGGTCCTAATGGTGCTGGAGCACCAGCCAATTTGCCACACTGGAGCAAATATGCTCCTTTGAGTTTCCCATCCCATTTAATGTAGGGAAATCATTAATGTCTTTTAAAAAGGTGATCCTCTTTACATGGAAGTGTTTTAGGAATTCCGATAACCTACTGAATACAGATATGTCAATATTGTTATTTTGATGTATTGCAAGCATCAGGGATGTTTTTCACTTCGAAATGTTCAATTTAGTTATTGAAATAATGAATTAAACAATTTGCAAGGCTGTCATCATACCACGGAAAACAGAATATAACTATATGTTAAGGGGCTCAGGAACTACACACTGCAGTTATGTGTGTGTGGGAGGTGGGGATAGGGGGGTTTTATGGCCTGCTTGCAGCTCCTGTCAGTGTGAATGTGTATGTGTGTGTGTGTGGGGAGCTCTGAGACTCAGAGACAGATAGGCATCCTCTCTATGTGAACAGAGTTCAAAATTCATCATATGCTTTTGTATGTTGCCATGGACTGCAAACCTTATCAAAGCATGATCAATACCAATTTCGGTGTTCATTGATTGTAAAGGTACATGTACAATAATGATTTGAACATTGCAATTTTGAAGTGATGTTGTAGCCTTGGCTGGTAGGTGCACAAAATCTGACAGACATTATCTACACGGGTCCATTTACAAGTTGTATATTTCAAAAAATTTGAACGGTGGCTGAATGTAAAGTAGGTGAGGTGAAATATCTTTTCCATAATTTTTGCAGATTCATATTTGATTATCTTTAACAATGTTGGATGGAGGCGGGTGTACTTCTCAGGACTGTTGGAAGCTGACTCCTGTGAAATTTCATACAATTTGGCAGTAAGGAGCTTATTCCATATTGCACCATAACACTGTGTACCTGTGCTTGCTCGTTCACAACACCTATCACAATATCAATCATCCCCTGAGGTATCAATCGGTGTCATACACACCCTTGGTGCTGGGCCCCTAATACAAAACTACACAAAAACAATTGGGTTCCAGCAGCTTCACAGCATGGACCCCTAACTACAGCTTCACATACACAGATGACAAAAAGTCTTAGTTAAGAGTTCAGACAAATGGCGTTTTTTGCTCTGGCAGATACCCTTTGTGTAGAGTGACAGAAAATAACCATATTTCAACAAAATTCAGTAATTTTGACAGTGTGGTGAGACTATACTTTACCTCTTCAGTGAATCCGATGATGCGGAAGCAGTGCTCTATGGCAACGAACTGCTCCTTATAGAGTTTGCTGGAGACAATGTCCTGAACCACTTTTCCATGTTCATTATCAATATATCTGGAAGCAGTTTACAGATAGCGCTTACTGATGTTGTCCTTCTGAAAGTGCTTATTTGAATAAATAGATAAGCAGATATATTTTAAACAGTAAAGCTTGACAGAAAATAGAATTTTAGAGAAATAGTTGTGATTGGTTGAAAATGGGGAAACAATCACGCTGTCCTTGGAGTGTACTGAAGTATATTAGCAAATTCATACCTATTGCCTTTATATTTGCTTAAATACAGTCAATTTCAATAAGAAACAAATGCCTACCTTGGAGGTGTCTTCTCTGGCAGTCTAAATTCCTTGAGTTGCTCTTGGTGATAAAGTCCAGCATAGATGTAATAAAAAATATGGAAATTCTTCTCTCCCCTTAAAATAAAAAATAACATTTTAAAATAGATTTCTGTAAAAAAAATAATAATAATGCAAATATATCAAGAAATAACATGAATTGTATATGAAAATATATCAAGAATATATCAATTATGAATTCATTAATTATGAATATACTTATGAATTATTAGATCTCTTCCCTAGTGAAGCAAAGTGCCTGATGGCTTGTGCTGCTAATTTTGCTGCACCTACGTGGCTTGTTTGATGACTCTAGACTTCTCCAGCAGGTACTCAGAGATCTTGGCCCCCATCACAGCCCCTGTGGGAGTGAACTTCATCTCCAGGTATTTGCCAAAGCGGCTAGAGTTGTCATTGATGGCTGTGCAGGCATTTCCAAATGCCTCCACCAGGGGGTTCACCTGCAGGATCTTTTCTCTCAGCATGCGGTTATTTGCCTGAAATCACATAAAATAAGTTTTCTACTTTTTTATTCCATTTTATTTCTTTCCCCCTGAATTTGAACAGCCCAATCATATTTCTAGGTCTATCCTATTGCTGTAAAATACTCAGTCTGAAAGAGTGCAAACAAGCGTGTGTCCTTAAAAGTGTCTGCTGCCAGTTGATACTTATTTCATTCAACTGTCCATCAGCTGATTTTGTAGCTATTGTCTCAGACAAGTAGATTTCATAAGCAGCTGGTACAGATGAACTGCAGACAAACTACACAAATCACTCGTGTGATGAAGCCTGATAATAATATAGTGAAAAATCCCTCCAAACTGGAAACCATCCCTAGAGGGGAAGGTTTCCAGTGGTCGCAGGGGTGCTACAGCCTATCCCAGCGTGCATTGGGAGAGAGGCAGGATTACACCCTGGACAGGCTGCCAATCTATTGCAGGGCACATATAACATTCACTCACCATTCACTCACACACGCATACTTATTGGCAATTTGGAGTCTCCAATTAGCCTACATACATGTCTTTGGACTGTGGGAGGAAACGGGAGTACCCGGAGGAAACCCACATAGACACAGGGAGGACATGCAAACTCCACACAGAAAGGCCGAAGTCGAGATTCTTCAAATTTTACACATGATCCACATAAACTGAACCACTTACAGCTGGATATTTATTGCAGCTATTCATGTCAAGTGTCTTCCTATTATAGCAGTGCCCCACCTATGAGTCCTGCAGACTTTATTGTTGAAATAATATGGATTTCATGCTACAAAAACTGTAAACGCTGTAATGATAGATTAATTGATGAAAGTCTGATTTGTCTAACTGTTCACGAGCTGGTGTAGTACCTTTCCCAGGAAGGTAAGATGCTGGACAATCAGGTGGGCACTCTCAGTCTTCCCAGCACCACTCTCCCCACTGATAACGATGCACTAAAACATGGGAAAGCATCAACAAGAAATGTAAGATTGCAGCAATCCATTCTAATAGGGGGAATTCAGTGAACAAGCGTTATGCTGTGGATAAAATCATGTGAATTGACAGAGATGTTCCTTGGGTGATTTGAATACATGCCCAAAAAAATCTTAAACACAAAGCAAGTTATTCAACAAATTCAAAATGGCCACCTTACTAGTTGCCGATTGAACCTAAAAGGCACTTGGTTGACTTCATAAAATCATGAAATTTGCCATACTTGTCATTTGGGTGATTCCAAGACATCAATAAAAGGATTCCCAAATAGTTAACATGAAGTAGGTTAATTAATAAATAAAAAATGGTCACTTAATTGGTTGTGGATTGACCTAAAAGACAGAATATAGCTATTATATTGATATTACTGGTACTGCAAATAGTTAGGTCTCTGCATTAGATTTATAAATAATCTTAGGCTCACCTGTCTAGGGATTATGACTGCGCTTCTGAAAGCGGCTGCAAGATAGAAAACGTGTCGCTAGAGTTCATAACCACTAGAATAGGTGTCATCCTAACTACTAATGAAGATAACAAATAAAGAAAATAGCCTTTCCCCCCTCAAATAAAAAATAAAATAAAAAAAACATGAAAATAATTCAGTAAGACCCACAAATTTTTCTTCTTTTTTTTCTTAATTCCTTTTAAGCATATGTAAGGACTTAACCACATTCACATTATACATTCCACACACCAGACAATTAGACATAAGAATAAAATAAGCACAATTGAGGTACGGGGAGCTCCATGATTGCCTGAAATTTTATTAGGTGTGGCAACACCATTCCATGCCCTACCAAGGTATGTTATCCGACCCATGCCAAATTCACATTCTTGGAGGCTTTTTTTTTTGGAGGCAAACTGGGCCCTTCTAAATGGCTAAAAAGTTGCCAAAGGTGCTCAAGATGACTCGGCCAGCTGTCACTGCACAAGACCACGTCGTCAATGTACGTCACCACATTATCCATGTCACGGCCAAAAATCGTTTAAAAGTCACAGGAGCATTTTTCATCCCAAAGGGGAGAACCTGATACCTGAAAAGGAATCATGGGTAACAAAAGCAAAGTCACCTTTAGCCTGTCAGATAATGGTACCTTCCTGTACCCTTTCAACAGATCCAATTTTGACACAAACCAGGCCAGGTCAATACAGTCATCAATCCACAGAATAGGGTAGGTATTGGTCTTTGTCACAGAATTTACCTGGTAATAAATACATAGCTGTGAAGTACCATCCCCTTTATGGAGGAGCACTACAGGGGAACTCACCAGACCCTGGTTCTAATCTCCAGCATGTAGTTCATTTCTGAAGGATCATGTTAAAAATTTGACTTACATGAAGCATTATATAAGCAATTATATAAAATGTAATGACTTGATAAATATAGTTCACTAAGTTCTGGATGTATACACTTCATAGCCAATGTATCTAATTGTACCCTGTTTCACCTCATTCAATGTGTCAGTTGGAATGCAAGTAAAAGGGTATGGACAGCAGCTGCAATAATGAAGTACATTAAGGGATTAAAGAACCTCTATTTCTGTTTAACTGGCCCCCATGATCAGTCTTAGAATGGACTCCCTAATCTACACTTGGCTATAACTGGAAGTTTTCCATATGATGACTGAATGAATCTCATAGGCTGGACCAACAGCTCTTTGACTCTGAGAACTATATGAACTCATGTATTAGACTTAATATCTTAGAAGACTGTACTTGTACCTCTTCCTAACCAGTCGTGTTATTAAATTAAATAAAGGAGCTCCTCACTCTGTCGTTTGTCATCTTTATCTTCAACACCATCATTTTTGTTAAGAAATTCTTACATCTCCTTCTGAACCTTCTCCCGTTTGAAAGGAGAAAAACAAAAGGGGTGCTGATTAATTGGTGCCAAATCACCCGTATCCACATCATGCACTGCTAAAGATGTTAAACCCAGGCTGATCCTGGAACAAGGAGGGATAAGTGGCCACCAGTTTGACAATGTCCTGGGCCTGAGTCACTGTTAAGTGAGCTTGTTGCCCCTGCAACTGCTCACGGGCATGTGTGTTATTGAAATGAGTACTCACTGGCTCAGGCATACAGTGGTCACTGATTTCAGTTGATGCGTTTGCCTCTGCGGCGGCAATTGTGCCGACCAGAAGGAAATGCATGCTGGGTTCTCACAGTAGGGGGCAGCAGAGTGTAATTTTTCCTCATAAGGACAGCTTTTACCATTCTGCATTGTACTTGACATCACGCCGCGTTGCATTTTGGGGTGATTCGCAATCTTAAAATGAGCTTGTGATTTTAAGACAACATTAGTATTTGGGAAAAATAAAGCCCTAATACCAGCTGTTATTGGTATCAGCATAGAAGCCATTCAGATATTTTAATGGATCTGGCAACTCTCTTTTTAAAAAAATATTACAACAGTTTGCAACATAATACTCGTAAGACACAGGGATGTCAAACCCGTTTTGGCAATTTGTCAGCAAACAAACACTATTTTATTTTTCACAATGTCATGAATGCTACTCAAATAGCAACATATAAATAGCTAAATTTTCTGAAAATAAGAGCTGTTTTCTTTAATACGATTGAATACGAACCGAAGTCAATTGGGTCATTATAAAAAAATCTAACTTTTTTGTTATAATGAAAACCGAACATAATACCATAAACTTTAAAATCGAGAGCTAGTTCAGTTTATGCAATTGTATGTTTAATATCAGTCAGCAACACAAATAACCAATTAATTCTCGTTATTCGATTTATGTTTTTAAAATGAATATGGAACACCCATTAATTTCTTGCTTTTTAATTTCTGTTCCTGAAACGGAAAACGATTGGCCAAAAAGTAAACAGATCATTTCTCCCCAATGATAGTTATTACCTGCCGAGAGAAGCAGCTAATTTTTTAACATCGTATTAAAGGAAACAACTATTTTCTTATGTTCTGGAAAGTCAGCGATTTATATATTATTTGTTTATACTGTAGCATTTATGCTATTATGGGTTAAAAATAAACTGTCAAACTCTGTTTTCTGAAAAAATCAGTTTGACCTCCCTAGGGATATGCATCATTGCACACTGGCAGCAGGTTGGGAACTGGGAATCGAAAAGCCATGTCTCCTTTTCACCGTAATTAAAAAAAAACAAAAACACCCATTTGTAAAACTAAAATGCTTTATACCACACTGCAGACATGATCTTGGTGAAGCCTAGATAATGACCATGACCGATAGATGGCCTAATGTAACACTCTTCGTCAATTTCTTTGATGACAGACTGTCCGATTTACGCCTCTAATTACTCATTTGCGAAACAAAAGGAACCTGCCGGGTAAATGGAGATTTCACTTGCTTTCTTACAAATCTTCAAGCAAATAGAACATAAAAAATGTTTCTATAAATTTTTACACAAATATGTGGTTGTTTAACATTTAAAAGGCTGTGTTTTATTACTTCTGTTACTTCCCACAACAAGTTCATGCATATTATGAAACAATAGGCTATGATGCAAAACTATTTTCTTGAAATAAAGTACACAGCTGGATCAATTCCAATAGTTGTATTTCTGAAATATAGCGTTTTTGTTATATAGGCGATAAGGGAGGTATTACCCTTTTAAAATTACTACACGCGCGAGAACATGTTTTCTTTGACCACTGCCCAGTGGCAGAGCTTGAATATTAGGACAGGGGGTGCAGAACCAGTTTAGGCGGCCCCTATGACTCGATTATTTAAAAAAATATCACCGTGACTGAACGATGCACGTCTGTATCGGAACATCACACTTTGTTACAGAAATCTAGCTCAAAGGCTATGACCACAGCAATGGCGCAGAAAAAAAAGGATTTTAATGGTATTGAAACAGCAACACTCGACATGGTCATCCCTGAGCTGACACCAGAGCGAGAGCACAGGATAAGCCAGCTATCCGGTGGGCGCTCCAATCATTATGGCCGTTTCCTGTTCCAAGCTGCAGTCAGCACGGAGGAATATCACTCTTGGTGTTGCAACACAAATTGGACCGGCACAGGCGGGAAGTGGGAGCTGCCAAGGAACCTACAAGAATACCTGCTGAACGCCTTAGCAGAGAAGTTTCATGGCTTCGGTGAACGCGAGACCAGGGGCGTGTTCAGCCTCGACAAAACGTAGCAAAACGTTTATTTAAACGGAAGCGGTGGTGCGTTGAACACCCTGTTGTGTTATGCAAGTGTTGCAACTATGGCAGCTGAGAAGGCCATTCTTTGAAATCAGTTTAAATACGTGTTTAATACTATAAAATACTTACAACAAACATGTCTTCTAATGTCTTCAATTGTTGCATACACCAAGCTGCAGTGGACACATTTGTAAAGGACTTCAGTTGTATCCATTGTGCGCACTGCCTTTATAATAGGGGGGGGGGGGGGGGTTATATACACGTTGCTGCTGATTGCTAACACCTCTGACACACCCACCAAATGAGAGAAAACGTACCTCAAAGCCCGTTGCACATCATTTCACACCGTTTCGAGGAAACATGTTGTTCAACCCGAAAACCGTAGCAAAACGGTGCACACCGTTTTCAGATTGAACGTGCCCCAGGATGTTCATTGACCGGGTTAATTAACTCCCGAGGAAGCCAAGACTGTTTTTATACGTCTGAGGATATGTAAAGATATTTGTTTTACCTATTCTCTTTTTTACTGCACGTATTTTCCGTTTTCCACTACATTCATCTTCTATGAGTTTGCAACCACAGAATTTTAGCATGTTATTCATTTTTCTAAATTTTTTAGATAATTTTATTTAACCTTAATAAAAACCCAATTTCATAAATATTTAGAAACCATGTTGTGAAACTGTCTTCTTGAAATAATTAGTTCTTGAAACTAAATCCATTTCAAAACAGTTGTATCGGAATTACTGCTGGATGTATCAAGATGTATTACCATCACACTGAGAAAAGCGGTCTCAATTTCTTAGAAAAACAGAAAATATGTTGGAGTTCTAAAAATGGAGTACTATTTTAAAATCATTGCACGCATGAAAACATATTTTCTTTGACCACTGCCCAGTGAAGATACAGAACCTGCGAAGATGGCCACAAAACAAAACACGGCTGGTGACAATAGCCCAGTCAACTCTTTTGTGAGAGAAGTATGAAATAAGTTTTGTCTGTTTAATCACCCTAACTGTTTTCATACTAAAAACAGACTTTTGTTTTGAGTATGAAAACAGGTGCTGATACAGAATGCGAATGTGTCTGTCTTTCCTCTGGTAGGCTATTTAGCAACTGAACCATCCAACATCAAACATTGTCAGTGGAATAAACTATATTCACACTGTAGGTTACTGTAGGATACAGTGCTACTGAGGATACATTGACAATACATTTTCCCAAGACTTCTGGACCACAACAACCACGGTTTCAGAAACTTCTGCACATAATGAAATTTATGATCACAAAAAATTGACCGATGAGGTTTTCCTTGGTTATTAAATCACCTTGGATTTATACATTAACTTCAATGAGCAGCAACCGCTTTGCCCTGAAGTGTGCACAGTAGAGGCGGTTTCCCCGTTACTGCCTAGGCTTCACCGCCTGGCCCCTCCTGCCATTGCCAGTTCTTATGTACACTCTATGGTCTACGCACAACTTTGCCGATCTCTCTCAAAAATGCCTTAAAAAAAACAGACAAAACAAATCATGGAATGCCGAGGTAGAGACAACGGTAATGAACTGACATTATCTACGCTCGCTTCCTTCATTTCCCCTTTAACCATGAGCAAATACTCAAATGTTAAACAATAAAGGTTTAATTAAATAATTCAGTAATTAGTGTGGTTGCCTTAGGCAATCACACTGCTATTATCTCACATATTATTATTATTAGTGTGGTTGCCTTAGGCAAACACACTATTATTATTGCACATATTATTTATAAGTGTGGTTGCATTAGGCAATCACACTACTATTATCTCACATATTATTATTATGTTTCATACTATTTCATTATTGTGTGGTTGCCTTAGGCAACACCTATTAACCCACATATTATTAGGTGTGGTTGCCTTAGGCAACACACTACTATTACCCACATATTATTATTATTGTTGGTTGCCTTAGGCAATCACACTACTATTATCCCAATATAGTGTCTTCATATTATAATATTATTATTAGTGTGGTGCCTTAGGCAATCACACATACTAATTAGTCCCACATATTATTAGTGGTTGCCTTAGGCAATCACACTACTATTATCCACATACTCATACTATTATTCAATAGTGTGTGTTGCCTTAGGCAATCACACTACTATTATCCACATATTTTTAGTGTGGTTGCCTAGGCAATCGCACTACTATTATCCCAAATATTATTAGTGTGGTTGCCTTAGGCAATCACACTACTATTATCCTACATATTATTAGTCTGGTTGCCTTAGGCAAACACACTATTATTATCCCACATATTATTAGTGTGGTTGCCTTAGGCAATCACACTACTATTATTGCACATATTATTATTAGTGTGGTTGCCTTAGGCAAACACACTATTATTATTGCACATATTATTAGTGTGGTTGCCTTAGGCAAACACACTATTATTATTGCACATATTATTTATTAGTGTGGTTGCCTTAGGCAAACACACTATTATTATTGCACATATTATTAGTGTGGTTGCCTTAGGCAATCACACTACTATTATTGCACATATTATTAGTGTGGTTGCCTTAGGCAAACACACTATTATTATTGCACATATTCTTTATTATTATTAGTGTGGTTGCCTTAGGCAATCACACTACTATTATCTCACATATTATTAGTGTGGTTGCCTTAGACAAACACACTATTATTATTGCACATATTATTATTATTATTTCTTTCTTTCCACCCATTTTTTGGACCGCTACTCCTCCCAGAGTTTTTGCACCACATACACGTGCCATATGTCACATTGACCGGCTTCTTTGGGAATCGATGGCTATTACTTTGTGGAAAGTTTCGCTGCACGGTTTTTGAGAAATATGAATTTTTATGCCCAATTTTTCCCATAGAGATGAATGGAGAAGGTGATGTCATTCATATGCGAACGGTGAAGTTACAGCATTGGTCGGCTGTGCACACGTGATGCGGTCCGCTGTACGTCCTCAACAGCCATCACTAAGCATATAGGTGAATGCGGAAGTGAACACGATAAAAAACGGTATTCCAAATGAAAAATTACAAATGAAAACGCTGTCAGCTAGGTATATCAACAAACATATGGCTTAGGCATACCCAGAAGTCCTAAATAATAATAGTATTTCACAAGATATTACGCAAATTCGTTGACGACGTTTCGTCAGGTCCAGCGTCTTTGAATGCTAGTGCTAACAAAGAGCGCATACATGTATTGCGATGATGAGAAAACTTTCGGTTGACCTAAAAAAACGATATTCCAAAACCAAAAATAGACGTGCTGCTTTAAGGCAACCACACTACTATTATCGCACATATTCTTTATTTATTAGTGTGGTTGCCTTAGGCAAACACACTATTATTATTGCACATATTCTTTATTATTAGTGTGGTTGCCTTAGGCAAGCACACTACTATTATTGCACATATTATTAGTGTGGTTGCCTTAGGCAATCACACTACTATTATCTCACATATTATTAGTGTGGTTGCCTTAGGCAATCACACTACTATTATCTCACATATTATTAGTGTGGTTGCTTTAAGGCAACCACACTACTATTATCGCACATATTCTTTATTAGGACGGAGTGTGGCACAGTGGGTAAGGAACTGCGCTTGTACCCAAAAGGTCGCAGGTTCGATTCCAGAGTAAGGACACTGCCGTTGTACCCTTGAGCAAGGTACTTAACCTGCATTGCTTCAGTATATATCCAGCTGTATAAATGGATACAATGTAAAGTGCTATGTAAAAAGTTGTGTAAGTCGCTCTGGATAAGAGCGTCTGCTAAATGCCTGTAATGTAATGTAATGTAGTGTGGTTGCCTCAGGCAACTACACTATTATTATCGCACATATTCTTTATTATTAGTGTGGTTGCCTTAGGCAAGCACACTACTATTATTGCACATATTATTAGTGTGGTTGCCTTAGGCAAGCACACTACTATTATCGCACATATTATTAGTGTGGTTGCCTTAGGCAAACACACTATTATTATGGCACATATTCTTTATTTATTATTATTATTAGTGTGGTTGCCTTAGGCAATCACACTATTATTATCGCACATATTTATTAGTGTGGTTGCTTTAAGGTGTTAGGATACAGAAAGTTTGTGCTGTAGGAGACAGACAGATTTGTGTATTCCAAAACCTCACGTGCATGTGAGAGTCCGCCATTGTTTTACAAAGACAACCAATAAGACACAGTGGTAGAAATTGCAGCCTATAGGGCAACTCTGTATAACAAACAACCAATCAGAGTTCATGCTGTATTCTGCGCACAAATTTGAATATATGTAAATGTAACTGTATAAACTCCACAAACTCTAACAGTTCAATGGAACATTTTTGTGTGAATCCCTGTTGCTGGCTTTCTGTATAATAAATGCTTCCTGATTTTTAAACACTAACTTCGGATCTGCTTCTACCTGGAACGACGGTCACTATTGTTTTTGGCAACATTTCTGGTTACCAACAATTTGGCGCTGCGAGCAGGGTGGATTCGTCTTCCAGAACTTCGTTGTTTTCCTGACCAAAAAAGTGAGTAAACGGGTTTTACTACCATTGGCTTGGCGAATTGGACGGCAAAACTGCGGAAGTCTGGAACGCTCCACCTAGTGGTACGATAACGTATATCTTGACCGGTGTAGAAGCGATCAGTTGTTTGTGCTTAAAAACTGTGTCTTTTGGTATAACGTCTGTGTAACGTTACACGATTGTTTGTTATAAATATCAATGCTGATGATGTGTTACCAGTGCTGCTGACTGTGATATAGGCCTGTGTATTAAGCCTATTGTGACCGGGTGTTTGTGAGTCACCCCTGCCTATGGAAAGTGTGAATCCAGGCTAAATTCTACACGTGGTTGCGTGGCCGTGGTAAGCGAGTGTGTCGCCCACAGCACAGAAGTGATTAATTTTCACTACTGGGTATTAGGTCGAAAGATACCTAAGAAGCGCAAAGCCGCATCTTTGTTTGTTCGTTTAAGGGAGAGTCAGTCAGTGACGCGAGCGTGTGTGTCGCACTCCCGACAAGTTTGTGGACATTATTGAATTTTACGTTTAATATTGGCCTCTTAGTCTTTATTGTTTCGTGTTGGTTGTCTTTAGTAACCTATTAGCCAGTAACGTGCGTTTATACAGAGAGACGTAACTTATTACCAACAAAGTATAATTCGCGAGCAAAAATGGCCCCAAACAAGGAGAATGCAAACGGGAGTATAACCACATATCTGCAGCAAAAGTATGTAAAGCAAGCAAAGGCGATGAGTAAAAATGGCTGGGACCCGAAGGATCCACGCCGGATTCCTTAGAATGGTGGGGAAACAAAAAAAGAATAGGACGGCTTACGGTACCATTGTACTAATTACGGAGCATATGAGGCTCATAGAGAAGTGTGACGAAATGTATAATCGGCTACAAGCACAAGATACGAAATTAGCTGGTCTGCGTAAGAAGATAGAATCTCTTGAGAACAAAGGCAACAGCTCTGACCAGAGCACAGCGCTTGCGTGCATTCCGACTGAAATAAAAGGTGTTCCATCTTTGTACCCAGATTTAAATTGTCACACTATAACTGACCCACTGTATTTTGAAAAGGAGAATAAAACGGTGCCCATGGCACCTATGGTTACTAAAATTCGCGGTAGAGGAAATGAACAACGACTGCATGTTGATCACGTTCCTTTAAGCCTGATCGAAATGAGAGCTTTATTAAAGGATTTGCCGAATCTTAATGCGCAAGACGACAATTTACCGTTTTGGCGACAACTAAATGAGCTACAGCGTAGCATGTCTCTACACCCTCTAGACATGTTTTCAGTTGTGCGTGCAAAATGTCCAGTTTCAAGCTGGAACAAAATTGAACCAGCTGATCTCCGACAGGAACCATGGGCATCTGGCCCCTGGGCGAATCATAATGAATTACAAAACGCGATTACCGGTTTCTGCGAGGCTGTAAAGACTGCTTTAGGTAAAGGTGCGCCAAAATGGCATTGTTTCACGGCAGTAGTACAAAATAGCTTGCCCTTTGCTGAATACGCCGATCGGAAGTATGAAGCATTTGAAACGCATTGTGGCTTCCCTAATCCAAATAGAGACATGGCTGTTTTTACGCAACAATTACTGGCAGAGGCTGCCCCGCATATTCAGAAGGTACTAGCAATCGGCATACACCCGGGTAATACGTTTAGTGACATTGTTTCGTGGGCCTCGCGATTAGAGGAACAGATACGGAAGAAGAGTTCAACTTTACATCCCATTGCTGCTGTTCGCTACAACTCTCTGAAGTGCGATAATTGTGGGAAAACGGGCCATAGCACGGATCGATGCAAAGGGAGGGACTATAGGAGAAGTAGGCGTAACACCCCCCAAACAAAGAAGCAGATAAATGCTTTCGATGTGGAGAACAGGGACATCGAGCGCCACAATGTTTAGCTGCCCTACCTAAGGCGCACGCCTCCAGTGGAGAATACGCAACCTCAGACAAAGAAGCTGGGCCTATCGCGCACTGCTCCAATGACGATTACGCGCATTTGAACCGAGAACAACTTGTCGCCATGTTAAACAGTTTGAAAGCATAGGAATTACCGGCCTCCTTTTCAGTCAGTAGTATAGAAACTCAGGCTCATTGCAGACCGTATCTTAGTGCGTGGGTAGGAGGCCGGCCATGCGATATGCTAATTGATACTGGCGCTTCTGTTTCTATCACTGACCTACCGCTCCCTTGTACAAAGCATTCCATTGATCTTGCTGGCATTGGGGGTAATTCTGTCCGCGCATATAAATCCTTTCCAGTACTTGTGGAATCCAATAATGCTTATTGGACACAATCATTTTTCATTTGTAGGACTGCAGAAGGTACCATCCTCGGTTCTGACGGCATGAGATTACTGAAAGCTACTGTTGCATACTCGACTATGGCTTTATCAGTTTGTGACGCTTCTCATAAACGCAAGACATTGCCATTAGCTGCTCTTTCCCATACTGCTATAGCATCTGTTGCAACACCTATTGTCCATTCCTGGGATTTGACTAACAAGTTCCAAGCTTTATGTGCAACATTCCCTGCATGCTGGTCTGTGCACAAACTGGATTGTGGAGCTGCACCATTACCACCACTTGAGGTAACAGGGACTATGCCCTCACCTGTGAAACAATACCCGATTAAACCAGAAGCTGCTCAAGCAGTTGGCTCAATCATTCAGTCCTTGCTTTCACAGGAGGTCATTGAGCCATGTGTCTCACCCTGTAATTCTCCTGTCTGGCCTGTGCAAAAACCAGATGGCTCATGGCGCCTGACAATTGATTACAGAACGGTTAATGCTGCTGCAGACAAACTTGCTCCAATTGTTTCTGACCCAAACACGCTGCTTGCTGATATCAAACCTAGTCACTGTATATTTTCTGTGATAGACATTGCCAATGGATTCTGGGCCCTGCCTGTTGCTGAAAACTCAAGAGCTTGGTTTGCCTTCACACACCAGAACACGCAATACACATGGAAACGCATGCCTCAGGGCTTTCATAACAGCCCTACGCTTTTCCATCGCGCAATGGCCAAGATTCTAGCAACAGTTTCATGGTCTCAGTATGAAGGAACACAGTGCCTCCAATATGTTGATGATATTCTCTTGGCTTCTTCTGACCCTGTCTCTCATTTCCAGGCTCTGGAAGCTTTACTCAAAGCTTTGGAAAAATACAATATGAAAGCAAGTCCAAAGAAGGCCCAAATCGCACAAGACGCTGTCCAGTATTTGGGCTTTACCATATCCCAGGGCTCGAAGCAACTCACTGTTGACCGGAGAACTGCTATTGCCACTGCTCCGCGTCCCCCACTGTCCGTGATGTTCGTAAGATTCTGGGACTTTTTAACTTCTGCAGGAACCACATACCTGACTTTTCTGTTATTGCAACACCAATCAATGCTCTTTTGAAGGGCTCCCATCGCCCATTGGAGACCGTTGATTGGACAACCGAGTGTGAAGATGCATTCAGCACTCTCAAATCTGCTCTCACTTCTGCCCCTGCTTTAGGTTTCCCTTGTTCTGACCTCCCGTTCTTTCTATGGTCAGCTGTGAAACAAGGCCACATGACAGCCGTTCTTACTCAGCCCCATGGAGGCATACAACGCCCGTTGCTTACTATTCTTCTCGCCTGGATTCTGTCGCTTCTGGTCTTTCCCTTGCTTACAGGAAGTGCAGGCTGCCGCCACAGCAGTAACGGTCTCCGCTGCACTAGTCTCAGGAGCTCCACTCTCTGTCAATGTCTCTCATGCTGTGCATAACATACTAACCCAAGGCCGTTTCTCTCGTGTTTCAGCAGCCAGGTGGACTAGATGGGAAGCCATCTTGTTAGCTCCGCTTATCACACTCATCCACTCCCCAGCTGTGAACCCAGCCACTCTCTTACCTGTCGAGGGAGACGGGGAGCCACATGAGTGCCCATTGTCTCCAGATCACCCATCCAATTCAGACATCTCTGAAACACCTCTTTCTGACAATGATTTCTCACTTTTTGTTGATGGATCTCGTTTTACAATGGGGCCCACCCAGTTACAGGATATGCAGTTGTTGACATTGCTGGTCAGGTAATGGCATCAGGCCGCCTTCCAAGTTCAGATTCAGCACAGGTGGCTGAACTTGTTGCCCTCACTCATGCCTGTGAGTTGGGTTCTGGGAAACGACTTACTATATACACTGATTCCAGGTATGCATTTGGTGTTGTCCATGACTTTATGGTTAACTGGTCATCTCGGGGTTTCCTGACTTCATCAGGTACCCCGATAAAAAATGGGGGGGTTGTTCAGAATCTCATAACTGCCTCTAAACTACCAAACAAACTAGCAGTTGTAAAAGTGAAAGCGCACACTAAAGGACAAGATGCAGTCAGCTTGGGTAACCACTGGGCAGATGAAGCTGCCAAAGCAGCAGCTTTAAATGACTCCCTGCCTACTTACAAATTGCAGCTATTGACATGTCGGGTCCAACTAACATTGACATAGCTAAACTACAGGATGCCTGTACAAGAGCTGAAAATGGACGTGGATTGAAAATGCATGCACTCTTAATGATGACAACATTTGGCACACACAGGACGGGAAAGTTGTTGCCCCTCAGAGCATCCTTTCATTGCTTTGTGAAGTATACCATGGCATTGCACACAATGGAGAAAGAACAATGCGGCACAACATGTCACTTCATTGGTGGTCTCCCAAAATGACCAAGGTAATGAAAGATTTCGTTAGGCGTTGCATCATTTGTGCAAAAAGCAATCAAGGTCCAAAAATAAAAGTAATGATGAAACACCAGCCACGGCCTACTGGACCCTTTCAGCAAATCCAGATGGATTTCATTGGCCCTCTTCCAAAGAGCCATGGAAAAGAACACTGTCTCGTTCTCATAGACCACTTCACACGCTGGGTAGAAGTTTACCCTGTAGCCTGTGCAAATGCCGCAACCACGGCAAAAATAATCGCATCTGAATTCTGCCCACGCTGGGGCCTTCCCTGCTACATAGACTCAGACCAAGGGACCCACTTCACCGGTAAAGTAATGAAACAGGTATGTTCGTACCTGGGAATCAAACAAAAATTCCACTCCCCTTACCATCCTCAAAGTTCAGGTCTGGTCGAAAGAACAAATCGAACACTGAAAGAAAAGCTGACCAAGGTGTTGCTGTCGAAGGGGGAAGCTGGGTCCAAGGCCTCCCAGCTGCACTCATGGCGATGAGAGCAACCCCTAATGCAGTAACTGAACTGTCTCCCTACGAACTAGTGACTGGCAGAGCCATGTCACTAGCCCTGGCCTTTGTAAGGGGTCAGAAGACTCTCTTATAGTGGGAGATGCATTGCTGAAGTATTGCCAAAACTTGAATGAAGCGGTGAAAAACCTAACCTCCCAGGCTTTGTCATTACAGACTATGAAAGATAAACAAAAGGAGGGGGGGCAAGAATCGCAGACATATGAACCTGGACAATGGGTTATGATAAGAGCCCCTCATCCTAGATCTTTCCAACCTCGATGGCAAGGACCACACCAGGTCTTACTAACCTCTGAGACTGCTCTTCGAGTTACAGGCATCCCGGTCTGGATCCACCAATCCCGGACCAAACCATGCCCATCACCCGAAGACCTCAAAAAGCCTGAAGAACTCCCTGCCACGGACGACTGCAGCCTTCACGAATCAGGTGCAAACGTTCCAATTTTTTCACATACTCAACCAAATTGAGCATTCAAGTTATGCTCCCATCCAACATGCTGAATTACATAATATAGAACCAAGTTGTAATAACTTGGGAGTACTTGATAATGCCCTCACATGGTATTCTGTTTTCTTCCTCATATGCCGGAGAGGACACTCCCATGACACCATACCGGCGCCGAGGACACCACCCCTCCAAGACCATGTTGCTGCAAACCAGGAGTAAATTGCAAGAAATCCCACCAAGCCTTGAATCGAGCCTTCCCTACCAAACCAATGTCACTATCCATCCAGCCAGCAACAGAAGGACTTTTTTCTTTACAAGTTATGTTCTTGGAGTACATCTCGTTCGCCCGTAAGGGGGACGTGAGGGAATTTTGCCTGAAGTCTTCCTAACACAGGTTTTTGACAGGTTTTCGCCCTCACCCTGAACAATGACTAAATAAATGTAACTGTAAAATTGACTTAACCATGAGATTCATGTTGTGTCAAAAGGAGGGACTGTTAGGATACAGAAAGTTTGTGCTGTAGGAGACAGACAGATTTGTGTATTCCAAAACCTCACGTGCATGTGAGAGTCCGCCATTGTTTTACAAAGACAACCAATAAGACACAGTGGTAGAAATTGCAGCCTATAGGGCAACTCTGTATAACAAACAACCAATCAGAGTTCATGCTGTATTCTGCGCACAAATTTGAATATATGTAAATGTAACTGTATAAACTCCACAAACTCTAACAGTTGAATGGAACATTTTTGTGTGAATCCCTGTTGCTGGCTTTCTGTATAATAAATGCTTCCTGATTTTTAAACACTAACTTCGGATCTGCTTCTACCTGGAACGACGGTCACTATTGTTCTTGGCAACATTTCTGGTTACCAACAAAGGCAACCACACTACTATTATCGCACATATTATTTATTAGTGTGGTTGCCTCAGGCAACTACACTATTATTATCGCACATATTCTTTATTAGTGTGGTTGCTTTAAGGCAAGCACACTACTATTATTGCACATATTATTATTAGTGTGGTTGCCTTAGGCAAGCACACTACTATTATTGCACATATGATTAGTGTGGTTGCCTTAGGCAAGCACACTACTATTATTGCACATATTATTATTTAGTGTGGTTGCTTTAAGGCAACCACACTACTATTATCGCACATATTATTATTATTTTTATTTCTTTCTTTCCACCCATTTTTTGGACCGCTACTCCTCCCAGAGTTTTCACACCACATACACGTGCCATATGTCAAAATGACCGGCTTCTTTGGGAATCGTGTGCTATTACTTTGTGGAAAGTTTCGCTGCACGGTTTTTGAGAAATATGAATTTTTATGCCTAATTTTTCCCCATAGAGATGAATGGAGAAGGTGACGTCATTCATATGCGAACGGTGAAGTTACAGCATTGGTCGGCTTTGCACACGTGATGCGGTCAGCTCTACGGTCTCAGCTGCCAGGATAGGAATAGCTGAATGCGGAAATGAAGGGTAAAACGGTATTCCAACTGAAAAATTACAAATGAAAACGCTGTCAGCTAGGTATATCAACAAACATATGGCTTAGGCATACCCAGAAGTCCTCAATAATAATAGTATTTCACGAGATATTACGCAAATTCGTTGACGACGTTTCGTCACATGCAGCGTCTTAGAATGCTAGTGCTAACAAACAGTGAATGGCTTTAATGCGATAATGAGAGCACTTTCGGTTGACCTAAAAAAACGATATTAAAAAACCAAAAATAGACGTGCTGTTATACCTGGTTAGAAAGCTTATGCTCTCAGCTACTGAATAAACAAATTTTCAAACAAGCCAGACTTTACTAAAAAGTGCAACAACGCCGTCAACAAAACGTGTGCAGCAGCTTCAGGTCCGGTCTTACTCCAGAAAAAGACGTCAGCTTGTAATACCACACATACTGCATTGAGTGTTCTGTAACTTTGTAGTACAAACTGGCTTTATCTACACTTCATCGATCCAACAGGTGATAGAATAAGCTTTCTAACTACGTATAATATGTCACATTTTACTTTTGTAGTACCGTTTTATATTCCAGCGAGTTGGAAACTTTGGTCTCTTTATAACTGCATTGAGGCTAACAGGTAATAGACTATCCTCTGTCTATGAGTTGGTATCTAAGGTAACAGATTAAACTCTGAATTGCAGCCCAGTTAAATGTTTTTAGTTGAATGGTAAAAATGAGCTGAACTTAACGTAAAACCATACATCAATCAAATTAATCTCCCTAGACCTGTCTTGCTTTTTAAAATGGTGCGTCGCGCAGTGTAGATATAGGGTTTTTCCAAGACCCTCTGAACTGGCCAGCTAGCTTTGTGATTCGCCGTCACTCGTCACAGCATACCGTGAGTGAAACACTGATCTCAAGTATTGATGAAGGGTTAATTTAGCTCTGAATACGTGTGTTGGAAATGAACTCGTTGCCGTGATGTTATATCATGTATACCATACTATGTCTCTGCTCATGCTACAGAAACTGTTCGCTCCGTTCAGCACAAAGTCGACTTTGCGTTGGCGGCAACCACACTTCACAATTTCTGCAGGAATTGTCTAGTTTATTATTATTCCACCCATTTTTTGGACCACTACTCCTCCCAGAGTTTTCGCACCACATACACATGCAATATGTCAAATCGAGCGGCTTGATCGGGAATGAAGTGCTATTACTTTGAGGAAAGGTGGGTGGACGGTTTTTGAGAAATCTGAATTTTTTGGGGAAATTTTTCCCATAGAGAATGAATTGTGGAATGTTCACCCTTGTGATGTCACAATGCTGTCTTCTCACCCTTGTGATGTCACAATGCTCTACCTTCTAGCAGCTGTAAATGGTAAATGGACTGCATTTATATAGCGCTTTTATCCAAAGCGCTTTACAATTGATGCCTCTCATTCGCCATAGCAGTTAGGGGTTAGGTGTCTTGCTCAAGGACACTTCGACATGCCCAGGGCGGGGTTTGAACCAGCAACCCTCCGACTGCCAGACAATCAGTCTTACCTCCTGAGCTATGTCGCCCCAGGTACCCAGCTGTACTCTAGTCTCTCTCTGGCTTTGGACATTCGGCATTCATCTCTATGGGGCAAAATTGCCCACAAATTGTGGGATGCCTCATTGGACTTGGTAGAGGGTCCTTTGTCCATTATTGGAGATCAGCCTTTCCCGCCTTCCTGATTGGCTGATGTTTGATATTTCATAACTTTTGAACCGTTTGTCATAGAGAACTATGGGTCGCGTCATTGGACTCAGCAAAGACCTAGCAACCGCCTGGAACTCCATAGCAACCCCCTAGCAACATCCCAGAAACCGCCTGTAACTCCATAGCAAATGACTAGCAACAGCCTAGCAACCACCTAGAACACCCTAGCAACCGCCAAGAACTCCATAGCAAACACCTAACACCACACTAGCAACCACCTGGAACACCATAGCAAATGCCTAGCAACAGCCTAGCAACCGGTTATAACTCCATAGCAACCACCTAGCAACACCATAGCAACCACCTAGAACTCCAGAGCAACCACCTAGCAACACCCTAGCAACCATCTAGAAAACCATAGCAACCACCTAGAACTCCATAGCAATCACCTAGCAACAACCTAGCAACCACCTGGAACAGCATAACAACTGCCTAGCAACATCCTAGCAACCACCTATAACTCCATAGCAACCACCTAACAACATCCTAGCAACCACCTAAAAAAATCTAGCAACCACCAAGAAAAACCCTAGCAACTGCTTATAACTCCATAGCAACCACCTAACAACATCCTAGCAACCAACTAGAAAACCCTAGCAACACCCTAGCAACCACCTATAACTCCATAGCAACCATCTAGCAACATCCTAGCAGCCACCTAGCAACACCCTAGCAACCACCTGGAACACCATAGCAAATGCATAGCAACACCCTAGCAACCGCCTATAACCCCATAGCAACCACCTAGCAACATCCTAGCAACCACCTAGAACACCCTAGCAACACCCTAGCAACCGCCTATAACTCAATAGCAAATGCCTAGCAACACCATAGCAACCACCTAGAACTCCATAGAAACCACCTAGCAACACCCTAGCAACAACCTGGAACACCATAACAACTGCTTAGCAACACCCTAGCAACCGCCTATAACTCCATAGCAGCCACCTAGCAACATCCTAGCAACCACCTAGAATACCCTAGCAACACCCTAGCAACCGCCTATAAATCCATAGCAAATGCTTATCAACACCCTAGCAACCGGCTATAACTCCATAACAACCACCTAGCAACACCATAGTAACCACCTAGAACTCCATAGCATCCACCTAGCAACACCATAGAAACCACCCAGCAACACCCTCGCTACAACCTGGAACACCATAACAACTGCCTAGCAACACCCTAGCAACCGCCTATAACTCCATAGCAACCACCTAGCAACATCCTAGCAACCACCTAGAATACCCTAGCAACACCATAGCAACCACCTATAACTCCATAGCAAATGCCTAGCAACACCCTAGCAACCGGCTATAACTCCATATCAACCACCTAGCAACACCATAGCAACCACCTAGCAACACCCTAGCAACCACCTGGAACACCATAGCAACCACCTAGCAACACCCTAGCAACAACCTGGAACACCATAACAACTGCTTAGCAACACCCTAGCAACTGCCTATAACTCCATAGCAGCCACCTAGCAACATCCTAGCAACCACCTAGAATACCCTAGCAACACCCTAACAACCGCCTATAACTCCATAGCAAATTCCTAGCAACACCCTAGCAACTGCCTATAACTCCATAGCAGCCACCTAGCAACATCCTAGCAATCACCTAGAATACCCTAGCAACCGCCTATAACTCCATAGCAAATGCCTAGCAACACCCTAGCAACCGGCTATAACTCCATAGCAACCACCTAGCAACACCCTAGCAACCACCTAGAATACTCTAGCAACCACCTAGCAACACCCTAGCAACCACCTGGAACCCCATAACAACTGCCTAGCAACACCCTAGCAACCGCCTATAACTCCATAGCAACCACCTAGCAACACCCTAGCAACCACCTAGAATACTCTAGCAACCACCTAGGAACACCCTAGCAACCACCTGGAACCCCATAACTGCCTAGCAACACCCTAGCAACCGCCTATAACTCCATAGCAACCACCTAGCAACACCATAGTAACCACCTAGAACTCCATAGCATCCACCTAGCAACACCATAGCAACCACCCAGCAACACCCGAGCAACAACCTGGAACACCATAACAACTGCCTAGCAACACCCTAGCAACCGCCTATAACTCCAAAGCAACCACCTAGCAACATCCTAGCAACCACCTAGAATAGCCTCGCAACACCCTAGCAACCACCTATCACTCCATAGCAAATGCCTAGCAACACCCTAGTGTAGCCCTCCCACCACAATGCTCATTTACATAATATACATAGGTAATACTGTAACCCATGACACTTCCACTAATACACTAAAATGCATGGGAGGAGCTGTGATGGGATGCACCAGTTTACTCTATGTCTAGGGATCTCACTTGGGAGACTGGGAGGCTTCAGGTAGCTTTAAAGATGTTAGTATGTAGCTATACTGCTTGTGAACAATGACTCCCATGCATAAACACTTTGACTCACGAGCCCCCACTTTGAGCACTCACACTCAAAGACCCAGTTATTTTATTAACCTAAAATGGTGCTCTACCTGTGCGTAACATTTGACTCCATGTATAAGGAGTAAAACCACAATACCAAAATACGCCACATTATAATGAGCTTAATCAATTTCAAGAGAAAATATGCAATAACACTATACACAGTCCAGAATATATCTTTAACTACAATAGTGGCATTTATTTAAAAAAAACACCAAAGTGCCATCAACTTGACGCCATTCAAAACTTAGGCAGCCCATACACACTGCATGGCCCCTGTAACTGTCACAGTATTAAATGAAAGAAATGAACACGAAACCAAAATAACAAACTAAAGAAAATAACCCGGGATTTTAGGCTGTTCGTGCACAGTTTGTCTTTATACGTTGGCGCGCATGTTGGAGCTCATATGAATCCACACAAGAATAATGTTGAGGTTTACTCACACACCCAGGAAAACAAGTCACTGGCGATCCGAATGCAGGTCCGACACAAACACACTCGTTCAGCCGCGTGCTGTCCTCTTCATGTGGCTAGCTGCAGGTTAGCTAACCCGAAAACAGTAGAGAAAACACTTCGTCGAGAAGAAATTAAGAAAAACTGGAATTTACACCAAAACGTCCGCACCTTCTCATCCCGTAGCGCGACTTAATTCAATGACGATGGCGAAACCGATAATCAATTCCAAAACGTGCATTCAACTCAATTTCACGAAACAGTTTTTACGATCTCTCCTGCACCGTACACCATCTGCTTCTCTATTCAGTTCTCTCTCTTCTGTCTCGAGTCTTTCTTCTGTTCCAGTCTTCTCCTGCAACCCCTAACTAGCTCCAACTTGACCTCTTGTCGAACCCCCCATCACGCAGTGTGATTGGACAACATATCTTCTAATCAGCACAGCAACAGGCGCCAGACAGTTCACTAAAAGTTTAACCAGACCTTCACTCTCCGTGAACTTTCTAAAGTAGTTCTCGTTTTATCAGCTTCTATCACGTGAACCAATTATCTAAATCACACAGTTTCATAGGATAAACTGCAGCTAGCCCCACACGAATAGCACAGAAAAAAACACTGGCCTCTCTGAACCCCACCCAAATCCAAGAATTAATGAATTAATTAAAATACATTGCAAATATCAGATTAAACTGGCAAACATCTTCCAAGGGCACTACACTCTCCCCCCACCAAAAACCGTCATGTCCTCATGACGAGGGTAAGATTAAACCTGTAGTACCAAACAATTGTGACAACAAAAACAACAAATCAAAAAGTGCATGAAACAGCGTATCTTTTTGGTTTCATTTTTTTTTCTTCTCCTGTTTTCTACCCAGGCATACCCACATGCACTAGCCTATCCACTTAAACAGTGTGCTTATATACCTAACAACAGGGGTAAGTGTGGTAGACTGGGCAACTACTTTTATAGGACTAGCTATGCGTGTGCTGACAGCTACTGTAGAAGGGGTTCCAGGTATGTCATAGGTCAATCGTACAGGCACTCTCTTCTGTCTATGTGGCCTTGTTACCTCCTCTTGTCTTTCTTGTTCCTGGCTCTCTTCACCAGACTCTTCCAGTTCAGGAACTATGTTTTCATGTGAGTCTTCGCTGTGTGTATCACATTCAACGGCTGCATCAGCTTCTTGTATCACTGTTGGCGTTGCAACATCCAAATCCAAGCTGAACGGTTCTGGAAGTTCCTCAACATCCCCGTCTACAGATACTTTCTGATGTGGAGTATAGAAATCATACCAGATACTAAATTCCTCATCAGAATCAACATCAGATTCTATCCTCTCTTCCGTTTCAGGGACTATCCCATTAGAAGGACTGGAGGGTTCTGTTTCCTTTTCTTTACGACTCAGACTTCTTCTCTTTTTAAGCTTTGGTGGCCCTGGGACACACTCAGGTTCCAGACGGACTTCCTGTCCCAAAGGCAGTAGATGATTCCGATGAAGGACCTTCTTGGGACCATTTCCACTCTCGGGCCTCAGTCTGAACACAGGCAGATCTGGCATCTGGCTCTCCACAAGGTAAACAGCTGAGTCCCAACGGTCAGCTAACTTGTGTTTTCCGTGCAGTCCCAGATTCCTGATCAGTACTCAATCACCCGGAGAAAGTGGAAAGCAGCGAATCTTCTGATCGTACTGTTGTTCGTTTCCTTCACTCTTCTTTCCAGCCATGCTTTCAGCTAACTGGTATGCAGCTTGGAGTTCACGCCTCAAGTTCTTGACATACCTCAGGTAGGATCTTGTTGAGGATCCATCACTGGAGACTCCAAAACAAACATCTACAGGCATCCTAGCCTCACGTCCGAACATTAAAAAATACGGGGAATATCCAGTAGACTCGTTCTGCGTGCAGTTGTACGCATGGACTAAATGACTGATGTGCTGGCTCCATTTGTTCTTTTACTTAGGATCGAGTTTTCCAAGCATGTCCAGCAAGGTCCTGTTGAAGCGTTCAGGTTGAGGATCACCCTGCGGATGATAGGGTGTGGTCCTTGATTTCTTCACTCCTAGCAGGCTTAACAGTTCATGAATGAGACTGCTCTCGAAATCTCTTCCCTGATCGGAATGCACTCTCTTAGGTAGTCTGTAGTGAACAAAGTACTTCTCCCAGAGTACTTTGGCTTTCTGATCCCTTGTTGGAAAAGCTTGAGCGTATCGCGTGTAATGATCAGTGACAACCAGGACATTGCAGACATTACTGGAGTCAGGCTCAATTGACAAGAAATCCATGCAGATGAGATCCATAGGACCCTCACTGGTCAGATGAGACAGATAAGCAGCTCTTTTGGGCAGGATTTTCCTCTGAATACACCGCGCACAGGTTTTGCAGTACCTCTCTACATCTGTCTTCATGCGAGGCTAATAAAACCTCTCCCGCACCAGACCATATGTTTTGTCAAATCCTAAATGGCCTGAATTGTCATGCAAAGACTCTAGCACAGTCTTCCTGAACTCCTGAGGGAGCAACAGCTGTCGACGCACTGGCTTGTTTAGTGGATGGGAAACTCTATACAGAGCGGTGTCTTGGAGTTTCAGCTTCCCCCACTTCAGAGGGATGTCTGCATGCTTCTCTCTTGCAGCTCTGTCGACATCCTTCTGATGGAGAGCTTTCCATACTTCCCCAATACATGGGTCTTCTTGCTGAGAGTGAGCAATCTCTGCCGAGCTCATTTTGGGTAGCTGATGAGTGCTCAATGAGGACAGGTTACAATAGGCTTTTGGTACAGCATATGGGGTGGCACCAAAGAGATCTATAGCCCTGTGTGGCCGTGAATGCTTCCAGTTGACAATGTGAGAGGTCTGACACATGGCTCTGACGCTTTTGGCAGGAACTCTCTTCCAAACGTCATCAGTGGCACTTGAGTGAGGCCGACGAGACAACGCATCCGCATCAATGTTTTGCTTGCCAGGTCGATATTTCAGACTAAAGTCATACGTGGATAGAGCAGCTA
Organism: Anguilla rostrata; assembly: GCF_018555375.3. Classification (NCBI taxonomy): domain Eukaryota; kingdom Metazoa; phylum Chordata; class Actinopteri; order Anguilliformes; family Anguillidae; genus Anguilla; species Anguilla rostrata. The sequence continues at coordinate 31,042,464 of NC_057935.1, read as the reverse complement.
GCCATCGATGGCCTGCAGCATCTAACTTAGCTGAAGTTAGCACATATGTCAATGGATTATTGTCTGTGTGCACCTCAAACTTCACTCCATAGAGGTAGTCATGTAGTTTGTCGACAACCGCCCACTTAAGCGCGAGGAACTCAAGCTTATGGGTTGGGTAGTTCTTCTCAGAAGGAGCAAGACTTCTACTGACATAGGCGACAGGACGCAGACCTGGACTCTGACCCTGATACAAGACACCACCCAAACCTTCCCTGCTGGCGTCGACATGCAGGACGTACGGCAGTTGCGGATCAGCAAAGGCTAGGACAGGGGCCTCCGTGAGACTTCTCTTCAGAGTTTCAAAAGCGTTGTCACACCTTTCATCCCACCTGGGGCCAAATGGTTCTGACGGGTGGAAGAACTTTGTGTCCCCTTTTCCCTTGGGCTTTCTTCCTGGTCTCCCAGCAGTAATGCAACCCTGAAGCAGCTGATTGAGGGGGTGGCTTACTCTGGAGTAGTCCTTCACAAAGCGTCTGTAGAACCCACAGAATCCCAGGAAAGATCGGAGAGCTGAGATATTCTCAGGACGTGGCCATGATTTCACAGCCTCTATCTTAGAGGGATCGGTAGCAATTCCATCTGCAGACACGATATGCCCCACATAGTTGACAGAGGTGCGACAGAACTGGCATTTATCCAGGGATAACTTCAGTCCTTCCTCCTTTAGCCTGTCCAGGACTTTCAGGAGACGTGCTTCATGTTCTTCAAGAGTTCTGCCAAAGATAATGAGGTCATCCAAATAGACTAACACCTCCAGCAGATTCATATCTCCAACAGGCCTCTCCATGATACACTGAAAGGTTGCTAGGGCTCCACAGATTCCTTGAGGCATCCTCTCAAATTGATAAAAACCAGCAGGGCAGATGAAAGCTGTCTTTTCCTTATCAGCTGCACGCATGGGTATCTGATAGTAACCACTCCTGAGATCAAGAACACTGAACCACTTGCTTCCACTCAATGCGAGGCACAGTATATTGGTCCGGAACTGTTCGTCTGTTCAGCGTTCTGTAATCCACACACATGCGTATGGTCCCGTTCTTCTTGCGCACCACCACTATAGGTGAAACATAAGGGCTCCTAGACTCTGAGATGATTCCAGCTGTTTTAAGGTTGTTGAGATGCTTCCTTACATCTTCTACATCACCTGGTGCTAGACGTCTTGAGCGCTCTCTGAAAGGCTTGTCATCTGTCACTCGAATAGTGTGTTCTGTGCTCTTCGCACATCCAACATCAAACTCACTACGGGAGAAGACCTCCTTTCTCTCAATCATCTTCTGAACCAACTGCTCCTTCCATTCTTTTGGAAAAGGGGAGTCACCAAAATCAAAAGCAGAGGGATTCAGTTCCTCTGGTGCTTCGCTTGTCTTCTCAGCCGGAACTGTAGTCAAGACATCAACAGGAAACAGAAGAGCTATGGGCATCCCACGGTTGAGAGTTACTTCACGAGGACACATTTCTCACAGTAACTGTGATTCGCTGACAGTGAGCAGCAAAAGACTTCTTGAGCTCAGGCATCACCAACAGCTCTTCAGGAAATTGGCCCTCTTCTGGGCGGTCAACGAGAACTGCTTGGGTGAAGAGATTTCTGGGGAATTTTGGGATACCAGTGACAGTTGCCGTCTCACCAGGGGGTAACATCAAAGGCGTAGCTTTTGCGAACCAAACAGTGCCACATTTCAGGTCAACAGGATCACCAGGCGTTTCAAGAAACCGTTCGTAAGCCCCTCTCATCACTGGAAGGATTGTCATGGTGCTCAGAAAATTCTCACCTCCTTTTTTCTTACAGGCCTCCATCAGTCTTCTCACAACAGAGGTGTTTGTCCCCAGCAGGATAGAGATTTCACCCTTCATGGCCGGGTCCGGACACACCAGCACAAGTGTTTCCACAGTCTCAGTCACTCCCACTATATCCTTTCCAAACTCTAGCTTTAAACACAGATAGCCATCGTAGGGATATTGCTGTGAACTCAGCCCCCATATTTCCAAGTCTTCAACTGGAGTTAATGGCAGGTGCTTCAGATACTTTTTGTAAAAGGAACGATAGAGAAGGGTAACCCACTGTTAAGTAAGGCTTTTGCGTAGATGCCCTCAATTTGTACAGAGACAACAGGACTTGGACCTACTAAACCTTTCGGTAGAGCAGCCTTCTTTTCTTTGAGCGTGTCACACTGTGTGGAACGTATCTTTCCCGGGGCGTCAGGCCGTTCCTCTACTGGGCCCCTGGGGAGTTTCCCGCTGGCCGTTTCAGTTTCAGGAGGCGCTGGTTTACTTTCCGAAGATTCTCAGGACACTGGCACTCACGCTGGAAGTGGCCATCTTCCCCACACCTATAGCAGAAGACATCAGCACGGTTCATTGGTTTCACTAGCACTCTCTCCTGTGGCTGTGGGCGTGAGCTATCATCTCGGGTCTTGCTAGGGTTTTGCGGTGCAGGCTGTGCACCAGCCGTGGATGTGGCTACAGTGGCAGAGCGCAGGCTGATAATTTCACTCTTCAACCCTTGTACTTCTTTTCTGAGGAGCTCTACTTCTGTGTGCTCAGGTGGAGACAGGTGGAGCAGCTACAGGTGCGGCACAGACTGGAACAGTGGCACTGGAAACACACCCGACAGATGTAGCCATTGCTGAAGTGACCGTATTCTTAGTACCATGTCTATCGAGGATCATGTCTTCCTCTTCTCTCACTTCGTAAAGCAGTTCAGCAAAGCTAGGTGGTGTTCTCAGTTTATACGTCATTCTGATGCGGAGTGGCACTAGATTATTAGACAAGGCTCCTCTCACAACTTGCTCAATGCGTATGCGGTTCATGTCAGGCAGCTGGATTCCACCCTTTCGAAACACAGAGTGCAGCAGCTTGTCTAGTCTTAGCAGATAGATGGAAAGCTTCTCTCCTTCAAGCTGGAAGGCATTACGAAACTTCACCATGAGGTCAGAGGCACTCTCTGTTGTCCCAAACGCATTCTCAAGTGCTTGTAGATAGTCATTTGCAGTAGCGTTGGGGTTATTGATTCTCAAGAATCTGATGATATCTGCAGCTGGCCCCTTAAGACTCTCAGCTACTCTCTGTTTCTTCAGTGTCAGAACATCGCCACTCATCAAGCATATGGGTGGTCTGCTCAGCCCAGGCATCATATTCTTCTTCCCCATTGGGAGTAGGCTTCATGCCAGAAAATGTGCGTAGTTTGCGGTAGCTCTGCATCTCCGCAACTTGACACTTCTCCACTAAAGAGGAAATTGCATTCACTAGTTCAGTGTTCAAAACTGGAGCAGTGGGCACAGCGGTAGCTGAAGAAAGCAGGCCTTTAACTTCATTTAAGGTCTTCCCTTCATGCATCAGGAAAGCCATCAGCTTCGAGTGAAAATCTTCTTGCTCAGTAGGGACAGGAATTGACTGGGTTTCAACAACATGGACAGCCCAGGGACCTAACTCCTCTGGAAGCCCACTTGTTCTGGTACTCTGATTTGTGTCAAGTCAACTGGGGTTTCAACTAAAATGAGCTGGCTTTTACCCGTTGCATCTAAACAACGTTCCCTCACTTTAGTACGACCAAAAACTTTGGCACTATCCAAAACATTGTAAATGACCTCATCAGAAATGTCAAGAGATATCTCACTGAGTACAAATGCATGTTTCACATCAATGTGTTTCTCACTACACCAAGTGATTATCTGTGTGGCCTCCATACTTCTTGAATTTCACCCACAGTAAATTACAGAGCACAAAATAAATCCAATGGTTAAGCTAAACAGCGATCAGAATACTCAGATAAAGACAATTCACTAAACAGAGTACACATTTTAGCTAATCTAACATATTCTATGTACAGAATTACTTTTAGCTCTCAAATATTTCAACATGTTCACAAAAAAAATAAAAAACAGTAAACACATCCCGGACGAGCCCCCACGTGTAGCCCTCCCACCACAATGCTCATTTACATAATATACATAGGTAATACTGTAACCTATGACACTTCCACTAATACACTAAAATGCATGGGAGGAGCTGTGATGGGATGCACCAGTTTACTCTATGTCTAGGGATCTCACTTGGGAGACTGGGAGGCTTCAGGTAGCTTTAAAGATGTTAGTATGTAGCTATACTGCTTGTGAACAATGACTCCCATGCATAAACACTTTGACTCACGAGCCCCCACTTTGAGCACTCACACTCAAAGAACCAGTTATTTTATTAACCTAAAATGGTGCTCTACCTGTGCGTAACATTTGACTCCATGTATAAGGAGTAAAACCACAATACCAAAATACGCCACATTATAATGAGCTTAATCAATTTCAAGAGAAAATATGCAATAACACTATACACAGTCCAGAATATATCTTTAACTACAATAGTGGCATTTATTTTAAAAAAACACCAAAGTGCCATCAACTTGACGCCATTCAAAACTTAGGCAGCCCATACACACTGCATGGCCCCTGTAACTGTCACAGTATTAAATGAAAGAAATGAACACGAAACCAAAATAACAAACTAAAGAAAATAACCCGGGATTTTAGGCTGTTCGTGCACAGTTTGTCTTTATACGTTGGCGCGCATGTTGGAGCTCATATGAATCCACACAAGAATAATGTTGAGGTTTACTCACACACCCAGGAAAACAAGTCACTGGCGATCCGAATGCAGGTCCGACACAAACACACTCGTTCAGCCGCATGCTGTCCTCTTCATGTGGCTAGCTGCAGGTTAGCTAACCCGAAAACAGTAGAGAAAACACTTCGTCGAGAAGAAATTAAGAAAAACTGGAATTTACACCAAAACGTCCGTACCTTCTCATCCCGTAGCGCGACTTAATTCAATGACGATGGCAAAACCGATAATCAATTCCAAAACGTGCATTCAACTCAATTTCACGAAACAGTTTTTACGATCTCTCCTGCACCGTACACCATCTGCTTCTCTATTCAGTTCTCTCTCTTCTGTCTCGAGTCTTTCTTCTGTTCCAGTCTTCTCCTGCAACCCCTAACTAGTTCCCACTTGACCTCTTGTCGAACCCCCCATCACGCAGTGTGATTGGACAACATATCTTCTAATCAGCACAGCAACAGGCGCCAGACAGTTCACTAAAAGTTTAACCAGACCTTCACTCTCCGTGAACTTTCTAAAGTAGTTCTCGTTTTATCAGCTTCTATCACGTGAACCAATTATCTAAATCACACAGTTTCATAGGATAAACTGCAGCTAGCCCCACACGAATAGCACAGAAAAAAACACTGGCCTCTCTGAACCCCACCCAAATCCAAGAATTAATGAATTAATTAAAATACATTGCAAATATCAGATTAAACTGGGAAACATCTTCCAAGGGCACTACACTAGCAACCGGCTATAACTCCATATCAACCACCTAGCAAACCCATAGCAACCACCTAGAACTCCATAGCAACCACCTAGCAACACCCTAGCAACCACCTGGAACACCATAGCAACCACCTAGCAACACCCTAGCAACAACCTGGAACACCACAACAACTGCTTAGCAACACCCTAGCAACTGCCTATAACTCCATAGCAGCCACCTAGCAACATCCCAGCAACCACCTAGAATACCCTAGCAACACCCTAGCAACCGCCTATAACTCCATAGCAAATGCCTAGCAACACCCTAGCATCCGCCTATAACACCATAGCAGCCACCTAGCAACATCCTAGCAATCACCTAGAATACCCTAGCAACCGCCTATAACTCCATAGCAAATGCCTAGCAACACCCTGGAACCCCATAACAACTGCCTAGCAACACCCTAACAACCACCTATAACTCCATAGCAACCACCTAGAATATCCTAGCAACCCCCTAGCAACACCCTAGCTACCACCTAGAACTCCATAGCAACCACCTAACAAGACACTAGCAACCACCTGGAACACCATAGCAAATGCCTAGCAACACCCTAGCAACCGGCTATATCTCCATAGCAACCACCTAGCAACACCATAGCAACCACCTAGAACTCCATAGCAACCACCTGGAACACCATAGCAACCACATAGCAACACCATAGTAACCACATAGAACTCCATAGTATCCACCTAGCAACACCCTAGCAACCACCTAGAATACCCTAGCAACCACCTAGCAACACGCTAGCAACCACCTAGAACACCACAACAACTGCCTAGCAACACCCTAGCATCCGCCTATAACTCCATAGCAGCCACCTAGCAACATCCTAGCAATCGCCTAGAATACCCTAGCAACCGCCTATAACTCCATAGCAAATGCCTAGCAACACCCTAGCAACCAGCTATAACTCCATAGCAACCACCTAGCAACACCCTAGCAACCACCTAGAATACCCTAGCAACCACCTGGAACCCCATAACAACTGCCTAGCAACACCCTAGCAACCGCCTATAACTCCATAACAACTATCTAGCAACATCCTAGCAACCACTTAGAATACCCTAGCAACCCCCTAACAACACCCTAGCTACCACCTAGAACTCCATAGCAACCACCTAACAAGACACTAGCAACCACCTGGAACACCATAGCAAATGCCTAGCAACACCCTAGCAACCACCTAGAACTCCATAGCAACCACCTAGCAACACCCTAGCAACCACCTGGAACACCATAGCAACCTCATAGCAACACCATAGTAACCACATAGAACTCCATAGCATCCACCTAGCAACACCCTAGCAACCACCTAGCAACACGCTAGCAACCACCTGGAACACCACAACAACTGCCTAGCAACACCCTAGCAACCGCCTATAAGTCCATAGCAACCACCTAGCAACATCCTAGCAACCACTTAGAATACCCTAGCAACCACCTAACAATGCCCTAGCAACCACCTGGAGCTCCATAGCAACCACCTCTAACTCTATAGCAACCACCTAGCACCACCCTAGCAACTGCCTAGAATTCCATGAAACCACCTAGAACTCCAGTATAATCCTCAATAATAATAGTATTTCACAAGATATTACGCAAAATCGTTGACAACGTTTCGTCAGGTGCAGCGTCTATGCTAGTGCTAACAAAGAGTGCATGCATTAAACGCGATGATGAAAAAACTTTCGGTTGACCTATAAAACGATATTCCAAAATTAGACCTGTTATACATGATTAGAAAGCTTATGCTCTCACCTACTGAATAAATGAATTCTCAATCAAGCCAGATTGTACTATAAAGGGCAACAGTGCCGTCAACAAAACGTGTGCAGCAGCTTCTGGTCCGGTCTTACTCCAGACTCCTTACAAAAGACGTCAGCTTGTAATACCACACATGTTGCTTTGGGTGTTCTCGAACTTTGTAGTACAAACTGGCTTGATCTACACTTCATCGATCCAACAGGCGATAGAATAAGCTTTCTAACTATGTATAATATGTCACATTTTACTTTTGTAATGCCTATATCCCATCGTATTCGAAAGGTTCGTCTCATTATAGATGCATTGCGCATTCTTTGTAGCAGTGACAGCAACATTTTCTCACCCCAACGCTACAGTACACTTCTCCGCTTGTCTGTTGATGTACCCCTCGTTACAACAGAAGCTAGTACTACTGGCTACCAGCCGATACTTATTCACAGAAGCTCTATTTAAAATGAATAGAATAAGCTTTCTAATTATGTATAATATGTCAAATTTTAATTTTGTAACACCATTTAATATCCCAGCGCACTGGCAACTTTGCTTAATGCAGCTCTAATGAGACCATTCAGTCTGTTGTAGCGTTTGCTAAAGTACACAACTCCACTTGCATGTTGTTGATTCACCCCTTGCTGCTACAGAAGCTAGTAGCACTGGCTACCAGCCGATACATATTCACAGAAGCTGTATCTAAAATTAAATGCAACTATTTTAACATGTATTTCTTGCCTCATTTTTGTTCTTGGAAATTCGGCTCGGCTAACACGTAATAGGCTACTCTGTCTATGAGTTGGTCTCAGAGATAACAGATTAGACTCTGAATTACAGCCCAATTAAATGTTTTTAGTTGTGTGGTAAAAATGAGCTGAAATTCACGCAAAACCATACGTCAATCAAATGAATCTCCCTAGCCCCATCTTGCTTTTTTTAAAATGGTGCGATCACGCAGTGTAGACGTAGGGTTTTTCCAAGACCTTCTGAACATGTCAGCTAGCTTTATGATTCGCCGTCATTCGTCACCGCATACCGCGAGTAAAACACATTGTCTAGTTTCAATAATTGTCCATTCCCCTATTCAGTAAATGAGGAACTAGACGCTGGCAGGAGAGAAATTACTACAGGAAATTTGCCTTGAATAAATTCTAATTTAAAACAATTCACACAAAACCAAATAGCCACAGCCTGTGTATACAGACCAATATGGTGTGTGCTTATAATGAATGTGTGTGATAAATGCTGTTTCTTTTCCATTAATCATTTGGTATAGGACTGAATTGTGCATATACAATTCTCAAATGACGACTAGCAGCAGTGAACAAAAATGTATTTACAGTGTTACATTTATGATGCATTACATTTATACAAACTCTCCCCTATATCCTAAGTGAAACTAACATGATGACTTTAAACTGCACTCGAAATTATCTGACTATTATTAAGTATTACAGTCCATAGGCACCAGCTCTGTGGGTGCTCAAGAGCTCGAGCACCCTCAATATTTCAGAGTAGGCTACAACCATGGGCGTTGCAGCTATTATATGAGGGACAAGTCCCACCCACTTTTTTAAATTATTAGTTTAGAACCCCCCCCCCCACACACACTTTTACCATGCCGAAAATCAATGCGTCGGTCTATCCACTTTTATCATCCCGAAAATCAGTGCGTCGGTCTATCCACTCTGTGGTCTTTTCAGAGCGCTGTGTCAGTGCTTCATTATCAAATCCATTCCGCTTGCTTATTGAGAGAATGCCCAAATCAATGAAATTCCATACCACGTTCACTGCTACCTTGCACCCAGGCAGATTCTCACATAGCACGCACACACATACTCACGAGCGCGTGCTAACGTTAGCTAGTCATTGATGCCCGTATGCCAGGTAGCTGAGTTAAGGTGGGTCACACACTGTCACCACAAAATGTTCAGGGAATTGTTAATTTACCGAAAATCAAAGCTTGGCATTTAACTAAAGGTTCGTATTTTGTTCGCCTGTTGCTCATAGCCTTCTTGTTTTTGTTACAAAGTGACTGTTTGTCCCGCCATTTCTTGTTTCTGTCTTTACCTGTTAAGTTATATTTTATGTCTCATGCTGATCTGCCAAGACAAATTCCTGTGTGTCAGTATGATAGATTTGGCAAATAAAAACTGATTCTGATTCTGATATACTGACTGACAGCAGCCTCGCTGTTCGGGTAGCTAACTGTTAAGAAGCGCTAACGCTAGCTAACGTTAAGATTAATGTTAGCAAAATAGTGAAACGATGAGGAGGGAGGTGGCTAGTTTTCATTTGATTGTTAAAATTTGATTGGGCCGATAAAAATAGGATCGGGGAGGATGTAAATTAATTTTGGGACGAGAGTTGAAGAAAATAAAAACCCTGCTAAGGTTACAATGAACAGCGATGAAAATGAAACAGACTGCACGTTTTGTGTAGCACACACAATTCTTATTAAACCTCCTTGACAACATACACACACACACACGCACCAACCAAAACAGTAGCTAGACCCGCGAACGAAATTAGGAATCGCCCTTCCCCAGTAGATAGTTGTCAATTTCGGGGTGTTCAGTGCACCATTAGCTGGATGTTAAGTAAGGGATAATGTACAGCGAGCCGGTCATCATTGTGAAATAAACCCCGACAGGGTGATGCAGGACTATGACGCGAAGCGCAATAATGACCAGCTCGCTGTAGCCTACATTGTCCCGCTTATTACACGGCTACTTACTAAAGAAATCAATGGCTCAAAATATTGATTTAAAAATTATTTTATTGCTTCCGCTAAAAAAATAGTTCTTTGATTCTACAGTGTACGTCCATAGCAACAGTCTGTTATTCATAGCAGCGCGGTCTGCCTCAGGTCCTGGTGATTCTTCATAGTAGAAATGATTGGAAGATGAATGTAATTTATTTGGGAATGCATAGGGGCCCAGGCACTTTGATTACAGTTGTCCTCTCCACTTTACTCATTGAACAGAAATTGCAATTGCATGCAAGCATAAAGAGATCCTCAAGGTTAAATGAACAATGAGTGGTTATTATTAAAGATGGCTCTGAATCAATTTCTGTACTTTTCGCTTCTTAATATCTTCAAATATATGATCTGGGGCCAACCACTTCCTCTGGATGAAATTACAAAATGTACCCATAATTTTTCTCATGCTAGTATAGCCATATAAAAGTATCAAACCACCTGTTAAAAGGCACCAGAATACAGGAAATGACATCTACTCTGTTAAAAATTTTCTGGGGAAGGACCCGCCGACCCCCCCTTAGATTGTCTCACCCACATTTTCAATGCTTCATACGCCCATGGCTACAACATTTAAAAGTGAGATACCATTAAAATATACAGTCACTGGCCACTTCATTAGGTGACAGGAGTGGCATCCGGTGTGGTCTTCTGCTGCTGTAACCCATCTGCTTCAAGGTTTGACGTGGTGTGCGTTCAGAGATGCTCTTCTACATACCTTGGTTGTAACGAGTGGTTACTTGAGTTACTGTTGCCTTTCTATCAGCTCGAACCAGTCTGGCCATTCTCCTCTGACCTCTGCCATCAACAAGGCATTTTCGCCCAGAGAACTGGATATTTTCTTTTTCGGACCATTCTCTGTAAACCCTACAGATGGTTGTGCGTAAAAATACCAGTAGATCAGCAGTTTCTGAAATACTTAAACCAGCCGTCTGGCACCAACAACCATGCCATGTTCAAAGTCACTTAAATCACCTTTCTTACCCATTCTGATGCTTGGTTTGAACTTCAGCAGATTGTCTTGACTATGTCTACATGCCTAAATGCATTGAGTTGCCGCCACGTGATTGGCTGATTAGATATTTGCGTTAACGGGTGCAGTTGAACAGGTGTACCTAATGAAGTGGCCAGTGAATGTATATATTAAAATAGAACGTATAGCGCTGTTGTCAAAACATGTGCTTCCTGGAATGCCCATGCGAGTGGGTGCTCTTGGTCTGTTATCTTATGTTATCCTGTCCTAATTCTAGGTTGGTCAGCTCAGCTGTCACATGAATTACATGACGACGACAAAGGTAAACAAAAAAGACTTGGCGCCTAATTAGCTAATAATACCAGGTAGTCCAGCTACGATGGCAATAAAAGTATATGTCATTTTAAAAAAGAACAACAAAAATGCATAAATTTGTCATCAAGGATCTGTAAATGAATTCATTTCGAGGAGTACTGTGTGGAGAAACACGTTTACGATGTCAACTCGGTAAGCAATCCCCTTTTATTGTGCCTAATGCTAAGGTCGGTCGCAATGTATTTGGATGTGTGTTTTTAATAAGACATCGGAATACGGAACATACAATTTTTCTTTAAATGTGGACATTTTGTGCAAGGATTGCAAAAAAAACAAACAAAAAAAATGCTGTCATTGTGATTTGTTGAGATTGATAAAATAAAGGCAGTACAAGTTGGCGCCTATGTCACAGTCTGACCACAAAGTTCGTTGAATAACCGTTTGTAGACGTAAATTTCGCTCGAATACACACAAAAATGTTATGGGTAACAAGCATGTCCCAATTTTCAGCTTATCTTTAAAATGTATTTTCCTCTCCTTTCCCGTTAAAATAAGAGCAGTGGTAACACTGTTCTACTTTGCTCCTGAGTGCCACAGTTGAAGTGTTAACTTCCAGATAAGGTTTTGAGTGCTCACATTTGCCACCTGGTGGTGGTTTTTCAAACAAAGTAGTTTCTGTAGAAATACAAAGAAAATATATGCAAATTTGCTGCTGCCGGGAAGATCTCTTGCGGCAGAGGTGCTAAATGAAACCAGTGACCACTGTAGAACGCATCTCCACTTCCTCATCTAAGGGGGCCACCACAGCACAACAGAAGGGGTTTGATGGATTGCGTTCCACATACAAATTCAGTAAGTTGATACCAATAAGTTTATGACCGTGACTTCCGCTGCCTCTCTGGCATGCTAAGAACAAAGTCACAGGAGCCCACCTTCTTCACCACCACATAAGGGCCACTAAAACGAGTACCAAATTTTTACCCACTTACAGGCGTTAACATAAGGACCTTGTCCCCAGGTACGAAGGACTATTGCATCGCCTTTCAGTCAAACTGCCACTTCATGCGTTCTTCGCCACTAGCTAAATTCTTGGTTGCCACATCCCAGGCTGCATTCAGCCGATCACGAAAAGTGGCCACATACTGCAAAACACCCCTCTTTGTGTGTGGCTCCAAGAGCTGCTTCCACAACATGCGTATCGGAACCTGAACCTCATGACTGCAGACTAATTCAAATGGACTGAAACCAGTGGAGTTGTTCACTGCCTCCTGAAGCGCATATAAAAGGCATAGCCATATCCCAGTCCTTGGGGCAGTCCACGCAGTAGGTGTGTTCCATAGGTTTTAATGTCTGATGTCATCTTTCAAGCACGCCATGGGACTGCAGGTGGTAAGCAGAAGAAAACACTTCAGTGTTGCCTGACTCACACATGACCTCCTGTAAAACACCAGATGTGAAACTGGCTCCCTGGTCTGACTGAGCCTCTTTAGGAGTCCCACATGGAAGAAAAAATTAAATAGCGCCTCAATTACTGAGTGTGCACGGATATTTCGCAAAGGCACAGCCTTTGGAAAGTGAGTTGGAACGTCCATGATAGTCAGTAGGTACTCATGTCCCTTATACGTTTTGGGAAGGGACCTTACACAGTCAATAACTGTAACTGGGCCACAGGAAGAGAGTGCCCAGCCTTCCCAGCAATCTGGCAGGTATGGCACGATCGGCAAAACTGAAGCACATCACGCTACACAGTGGGCCGGTAGAAGTGTTTTAGGATGCATGCAAGAAATGTCTTGACACTCAGATGACCTGAAACAGGAGTTTCATGAGCCAACCTCAACACATCCCCCTGAAAACTGGTAGGCGCTACTATCTGAGAGTACACCCAACAATCCTCATCAGCAGGTCTGTCTACAGGCTGCTACTACCGCATTAAAATGTCAAGCTCCTCAAATTCACCAACTGCTATATCTTTGCTTTCTTCCACAGTTACAGCTTACTTCCACAGCTGGGCTAGAGAAGGGTCCCGATTCTGCTCCTGGATCAAAGTCTTTCAGTAAAAATGCATAGCTCCTGTCAACTCACTCACAGCTTTTGCAAACATGGTATCAGCCAAACTAACTGGTTCAGCCTAGCGACTAGAGGACAACACAGAAGGATGTCCCTCATCCTCCCCAGGCGGGGGCAACACCTCCTCACTAACACATGCTACCTTTTTCTGTGCCTGAACACAAGTAAAAATGCAGGCAGTGAACATCTCAGGATAGGTACGCTCCAACTCCTGTGTTTCTGGGACCTCATGTGGGGTAAAGGTGATCGCTGGCATCACACTCACACCAGGTCATTACCAGGTCATTACCAGGTCATTACCTAAAAATAAGCTAATGCCCGGCACAGGAAGCGTAGAACCCACCGCCACAGTCACCAATCCATTCACTATATTGGAGTTCAGGTGCACAGAGTACAATGACACCATTTATTACTGTCCCCCAAGACCTTTAATCAATGCAGACTGCTGCACCTTGCCAGCTCTACCACACCCTGTAGCAAAAGAGACTGTGTTGCTCCACTGTCACATAAAATAGTAATTGGCCTTGCCTCCCTCTCCAGGTCCACAGATACAGTCCCCACCAAAGTAAATGGTTCATAACTAAATTGGGGCAAGACTGAAGCTTCACTGTGATGCCCAGGGTACAGACCACTCACGTCCTGGCTGCCAACAACCATGGCAAATAATGTCATGGTCCCTCTTAATCCTTGGACATAGAGGCTTAATGTGACCTGGCGCCTTACAATGATAGCAAATAACAGCAAAAGGAGACTTAGCACACTTTATTCAAATGTACCGCTGGACAGTGACAACCCTTCCAGAGAAAGATTAGTCTTTATCAGATGACTCCTTGCAGCGCCCATAGTCATTGCGCCCACCGCCATGGCGTCCTGAAGTATCGGACCCACCATGGATCAGCCGCTTGTGCAGCATCCACAAGCATGGTGATCTTCTGCTCACTGAGATACATCTCAACTGCTCTCAGAACACTGTTCGTAAATTGTTCAAGCAGCACCATCTCTTTAAGCTGAGAAAAGTCATATGTTTCCCTTGCCTTTAGCCAGTGCTCACAAGCCACAGCTAAAGTCTAAATAGTATTCACCGTCTCTACGCTTCATGGTCCGAAAGTGCTGCTGGTAGGCTTCTGGAACCCCACCATAGGCAGTCAGGACAGCCCCATTCAATGACTCATAATCCAAGCCAATACATGGGTCCAAGGCTGCAAATGCAACCTGCGCCTTACCACTTAATACACTTTGCACCAATAAAGGTCATTTGGTTTCAGGCCATTCACACTCCTGAGCTACAATCTCAAAAGCATCAAAAAAAGTATCAGCGTCTTCCTCAGAAAACTTTGGCACGAGAAAGCAGAACGCACATCTTGGTGCCCGAGGCAGGGGTGAGCCCTCGTTCGACCCTAATTCGGTCCACCTCAAGCTTCACCAACCGCTCCCTAGTTGCACGCTCTTTCCTCTCTGCCTGAAACTCTAATTCACGTGCCTGGTTTGATGGATTGCGTTCCACATACAAATTCAGTAAGTTGGTACCAATAAGTTTATGACCGTGACTTCCGCTGCCTCTCTGGCATGCTAAGAACAAAGTCACAGGAGCCCACCTTCTTCACCACCACATAAGGGCCACTAAAACGAGTACCAAATTTTTACCCACTTACAGGCGTTAACATAAGGACCTTGTCCCCAGGTACGAAGGACTATTGCATCGCCTTTCAGTCAAACTGCCACTTCATGCGTTCTTTGCCACTAGCTAAATTCTTGGTTGCCACATCCCAGGCTGCATTCACCCGATCACGAAAAGTGGCCACATACTGCAAAACACCCCTCTTTGTGTGTGGCTCCAAGAGCTGCTTCCACAACATGCGTATCGGAACCTGAACCTCATGACTGCAGACTAATTCAAATGGACTGAAACCAGTGGAGTTGTTCACTGCCTCCTGAAGCGCATATAAAAGGCATAGCCATATCCCAGTCCTTGGGGCAGTCCACACAGTAGGTGTGTTCCATAGGTTTTAATGTCTGATGTCATCTTTCAAGCACGCCATGGGACTGCAGGTGGTAAGCAGAAGAAAACACTTCAGTGTTGCCTGACTCACACATGACCTCCTGTAAAACACCAGATGTGAAACTGGCTCCCTGGTCTGACTGAGCCTCTTTAGGAGTCCCACATGGAAGAAAAAATTAAATAGCGCCTCAATTACTGAGTGTGCACGGATATTTCGCAAAGGCACAGCCTTTGGAAAGTGAGTTGGAACGTCCATGATAGTCAGTAGGTACTCATGTCCCTTATACGTCCCTTATAAGTATCGGACCCATTATGGATCAGCCGCTTGTGCAGCATCCACAAGCATGGTGATCTTCTGCTCACTGAGATACATCTCAACTGCTCTCAGAACACTGTTCGTAAATTGTTCAAGCAGCACCATCTCTTTAAGCTGAGAAAAGTCATATGTTTCCCTTGCCTTTAGCCAGTGCTCACAAGCCACAGCTAAAGTCCAAATAGTATTCACCGTCTCTACGCTTCATGGTCCGAAAGTGCTGCTGGTAGGCTTCTGGAACCCCACCATAGGCAGTCAGGACAGCCCCATTCAATGACTCATAATCCAAGCCAATACATGGGTCCAAGGCTGCAAATGCAACCTGCGCCTTACCACTTAATACACTTTGCACCAATAAAGGTCATTTGGTTTCAGGCCATTCACACTCCTGAGCTACAATCTCAAAAGCATCAAAAAAAGTATCAGCGTCTTCCTCAGAAAACTTTGGCACGAGAAAGCAGAACGCACATCTTGGTGCCCGAGGCAGGGGTGAGCCCTCGTTCGACCCTAATTCGGTCCACCTCAAGCTTCACCAACCGCTCCCTAGTTGCACGCTCTTTCCTCTCTGCCTGAAACTCTAATTCACGTGCCTGGTGCACCCTCTCCCTCTCCTCATGCTCAGTTACACGCTGCTTTTCTGTCTCCTCAGAGGCCCATAACTCCTTCAACTCAAGGGTAGAAATAGGGAGTTTAAACAGGACAGGCTTTAAGATACCGTCCGGCACCTCTATGTCTTGCTTGGCTGCCAACTGCAGCAGATAGTCTTTGGTGAGCTGCCAGAAATCATCCCAAGAGGGCAACTCCATTTCTACCACCATTTCTCTCCAGCTTAAATCTTAAATCACTAAAGGGTCATCCACAGGTGAGCTTTTAAATGTCAGTTTATCTCTCAAATAAAATAGAAGATACAGCTGGAAATCCTTTGGACTATATGAATGGCCACCATCCCTCTGTATTGCAGTTTGATCCACCAGATGCTACAGAAGTACTGGATATAATAACTGATCTCAGGAATACTGCAGCAGGACATGATGAAATAAATACATCACTGCTTAAGAAGATTAGTTCTTCAATCATTCAACCTCTCACATACATCTGTGCAAAGTCTATGGAAACCAGACTCTTTCCTAAAAGTATAAAAGTCATTCCTCTCTTTAAATCTCGGGATCCTAGTAGCTTCACAAATTATCGCCCAATATCAATTTTGCCCCGTTTCTCAAAGGTTTTAGAGAAACTAGTATACAAGCGAATGTTTTTACATTTAAATGAACAAAATATCCTTTATAAACATCAATATGGGTTTCAAAAGTATTATTCTACATACATGGGCCTATTGCAACTTGTTGATAAAACATATACAGCTATGAATAACAATGAATATGCTCTTGGCATCTTTTTACATCTTTTTTCGATACAGTTAATCATGAAATTCTAATCACAAAATCACAAAAAAGCACTATGGTTTTCATGGACAGACTTTGAAATGGTTGTACAGTTATGTATATGATAGAGAACAATATGTGATTGCTAATGGTCTGGCATCAGACAGGGCCAGGATAAGGTGTGGAGTTCCACAAGGATCTATTCTGGGACCTCTGTTGTTCCTCATATATATCAATGACCTAGCTGCTGTATCTTCCACCTTACTTCCTATATTGTTTGCGGATGACATCAACCTGATTTTAACACATAAAAATGTTAAGTCCCTTATCTCAGATGCAAACACGGGTATGGAACAAATATCTAAATGGTTTCTATCAAATAAGTTATCATTAAATGTAAAAAAGTCAAATTTCATTATCTTTGCTAATAAAAACAAGAAATACAACAAAGAGGAAGCAAAAATCTCAGTCAAGGGAATTGAAATCTCACAAGTTACCTCCACAAATTTTTTTGGAGTACTCATAGATGAAAGGTTGAGCTGGAGAGAGCATACCAACATTAGTATCCAATAAAATTAAAAAATCACTAGGTGTTATCAGGAAGATTTGTGACTTGGTTAATCAGGACTGTCTACTTACTTTGTATTATAGCTTGATTTACCCATACCTCATATACTGCACTATTGTATGGGCCAGTACATATCCCTCTTATCTCCATGACATTTATCTTACACAGAAATAATTTGTTAGAATAGCCACATTCTCAAAACGTCTTGATCCTTCTGCACCTCTATTAAAAAAAACTCAAGATACTATCCATTTTTCAGATTAACATACCAAATGTGCACTTTTATATACAAATACACTTATATTCCAAATTCCTTTCCCAAACCCTTCACTAATTGTTTCCAAGTTAACTCGCAATTGTATTTTCATATGTATAATACTAGAAATTCAACATATCTTCGTTCGCCTTACTATCACACCACCCACGGTCAATTTTCCTTTAGATACAAAGGTACAATACATTGGAACAATTTTCTCAACAGTGCCATAGAATTTTCTTCTCTCAATACTTACAAGAACAGTTTAAAGAATCTTCTGACTAACCAAGTCACAAAGTAGATCACACTTCCATGTGTACGCAGATACACACTGGCACACACAAACACAGATAAACTTGCACGCTCGCTTGTTTGTGTGCACATGCATACACACACACACACACATTTACACTCTTCCGGTGAAGTGGGAAGCTAACATAAACATTCACACACACATGTATTTTATTATTTTACTTTTGTTTGTTGTATCTTATCCTATATTTAGCAAACAATATTTCTTATTTATTTATGCTCTATCTATTTTTGTATGTCTTTGTTGAGTTGTCATTTTATTTAGGGTGAGGCTATGTATAAGCCCCTTGGGTTTCTTGACCCTCCCTGCACTATTTCACTGTTTTTTAAATCTCTTCTGTTTCTGTTTTATATTTTAATTGTGCTAAATAAAATACAATCAAAAACTCTATCTTGGACTTGGTGAAACATGGCAGTAACCCAAGTGTCTGCTAGTTTCAGACAGATGCAGTTGTCATTCCTGTCCACCACCTATCCTGTGAAAATAGCAAATGTCCTTGCACCTATGTGAGCGGGTTGGTCTTAAAATGTGGTGTGGTCATGGGAATTGTTGGTGTATTGCTATTTTGATGCAGCTGAAAACATTTGCATTATAACCAACCAGGCATATAACCAGGCATGTACTCTCCTGTCTGTTACACACACAGGGGCATGCATAAACGTACCTAAAAATATGAAGATTAGTGTGAAAGATTATTTTATAACACTATAACAATACAACATGTTCTAATGGTCATAATACAAATCCAAATTAGACAATCACAGTAATAACAAATCAAATTGGTGAATGGCAAATTCTGGGACAACTACATCCGTTAAAGATGTGTTGGATGACTTGTATATAGTGCATGAATTGTCATTCAGTGGAAAATTCACAAAAACACACACTGTAGCCTAATAAGAGCTCTGGAGTACTGAAAATGCGCTCCAGATGTTTGCATAACAAGTCAGAAGGAACATTGCCCTCAGATAACTTCAATATTCTTCGTGGCATATTTGTGTTTGCATAACCTTGCCAGAAGTCATGGATGTCATAAATGAGATCACATTACAGGACTTTAGAAGACATGATGATGTTACAATTTGTGAACACTCAAATGAATTAAATTTTACATTCATTTAGCACATATCAGCACACAGTAAATTTACATAACTATTTTCCATGCCCTAAGTATCAAGTACAGCCCATATAAGATTGAGATAAGATTACAATAAAATAATATTCCACCATTAGAAAAATGTTGGCGATGTTCTAGCTTCACAGAAAACCAGTGCAGCAAACATAACACCTATAAATGCTTACACTACAGTATGCTAAATGCCCAGATTAGAGAATAGCGCAAACCATTCAACCATTCAAAGACATTCAATTTAATTGTGAGTATGAATTCTAACAAAGCAGGCCACTACGAGTCATTAATACGGCCCAGGATATGCTAACAATACCCCTGTACTAACAGCTATTAGCTAGCTGCCAATACAAATATGCTAACCATTTTTAGCAAAGGCTAACAGTTGTCTGTTATAACCAATGTAAATGACAGAACAACGTAACATAATGACAAGAACAGGCCATTTAGCCCAACAATGCCTGCCATTATCCTGACTAAATTGTACCTAGTGCTCTGATTACCGACAGACTTGATTGCATGACATGACCGCATGCATGACCGCAGGACTCAATGACTACAGACCCGTCGCCCTGACCTCTGTGGTAATGAAGTCTTTTGAGCGCCTTGTACTGTCCCACCTCAAAACCATCACGGACCCACTCCTGGACCCCCTGCAGTTCGCATACAGAGCCAACAGGTCTGTGGACGATGCTGTAAACATGGCCCTCCACTTCATCCTCCAGCACCTGGACACTGCAGGAACCTATGTCAGGATCCTGTTTGTGGACTTCAGCTCCGCCTTCAATACCATCATCCCGGCTCTACTACAGGACAAGCTTTCCCAGATGCACGTGCCTGACTGCACCTGCAGGTGGATCACCGACTTCCTGTCTGACAGGAAGCAGCACGTGAAGCTGGGGAAACACGTCTCCGACTCACGGACCATCAGCACCGGCTCCCCTCAAAGCTGCGTCCTTTCTCCTCTACTCTTCTCCCTGTATACCAATAGCTGCACCTCCAGTCATCAGTCAGTCAAGCTCCTGAAGTTTGCAGACGACACCACTCTCATTGGACTCATCTCTGATGGGGATGAGTCTGCCTACAGGAGAGAGATTGAACATCTGGTGTCCTGGTGCAACCATAACAACCTGGAGCTCAACGCCCTAAAGACAGTAGAGATGGTAGTGGACTTCAGAAGGAACACAGCCCCACCCGCCCCCATCACCCTGCATGACTCCCCAGTCGACACTGTGGAGTCCTTCTGCTTCCTGGGCACCATCATCACCCAGGACCTCAAGTGGGAGCTGAACATCACCTCCCTCACCAAGAAGGCTCAGCAGAGGATGTACTTCCTGCGGCAGCTGAAGAAGTTCAACCTGCCAACGACAATGATGGTGCACTTCTACACTGCCATCATTGAGTCCATCCTCACCTCCTCCATCACCATCTGGTACGCTGCTGCCACTGCCAAGGACAAGGGCAGACTGCAGCGTATCATTCGTGCCGCTGAGAGGGTGATTGGCTGCAATCTGCCATCCCTCCAGGACCTGCACACCTCCAGGGCCCTGAGGCGGGCAGGAAAGATTGTGGCCGACCCCTCCCACCCTGGACACAAACTCTTCCAAACACTCCCCTCCGGCAGGAGGCTGCGGTCCATCAGGACCAAAACCTCACGTCATAAGAACAGTTTTTTCCCGACTGCAGCTGGCCTTATCAACAAGGCCCGGGACCCCCACTGATGCCACTGTCACTGTACTGTTATCCTGACCCCCACGGACACCAACAGACAGCACCTGTACTTAAAATCCACTTTATCCCCTTGCACTATTGTTATTGTTGCACTATGTGTATGTTATGTTATGTTATGTCTGTTATGTTTTTTACTGCACTATTTCTTACTCTATTTATCTTATTTTATGTTCACTGTTACGCACCACCTGACCAAAACAAATTCCTTGTATGTGTAAACCTACTTGGCAATAAACCCGATTCTGATTCTGATTCTGATTCTGATGTAATTCACCATTTGGCCGTTCTCAGCCATAGGAAGCTTCAGAGTTAAGACAGGGCAGAAACAGGGGGTTACCATCTGTGGTGTGAATCTGTGTGTCTGTCAATGGGGGTGCTCATGCCCCTGCCTCTTCTAATTTTCCAGTTAGTTTTGGGCAACTTGGAAAGAAGAAGTTTTGTAACAGTTGGTGGAAGGAAGTGGGCACCTCAGTCCTGCGTCTAGGTCTAGCATTCTACATTTCATCTCAGATTGTATTGAAATATTCTGCTCTCCTTTCATTTTTGCATTTCAAATTATTTTTGGACAAATAAGCTGTGGTTTGGTATGTCCATGTCTGTAACCTTTGTTAATTGTTTTAAGGTAGTTGAACCTTGTCTTTTGATGTGACGTGACGTGAATATTTGTTGTAACTTAATACATTTTCAATTCAATTTTATTTGTATAATGCTTTTTACAGAGAACTCTCACAAATACACTTCACAGAGTAGCAAGGAAAGAGACAGAGCAAATTTCCAAATTTTCATCTGGTTGTGAGTTGTACATTTTGATAAATGTTGATCCATACAGTTTGCTCTGACTATCATGAATTTGGTGATTTAGTTGATAATTCATATTTAAAAAAAATAATAATTACCAAATTAAATCAAATAAATATATTTTATATGTTGGGTAAGTGAGGTGCTTTAACTGTTGATGCACTTGTGTTCGTTATTCAGAGTGCCGGACATCAAACGAGGGTGTTAACGATTAAAATTTTTATTTACGGTTGTTGGTTTTTAGTGTAACACGTTCGTTGATTTGGCTTATATTTTATTTTAATGGAAATGTTCGTTTTTAAAAGTAAAAGAATCCGTGAGAGAAAGTGTTGAAGATCTCTGTGCTTTTTAAATGTATTTGAAAAGGGTAGTTTTGTGTAAGCGCTGAAGCAACTTAAGACATTTTATTGTTTTGAAACACCATCTGCCACCAAATACACGAACAGGCAAAAAATTGTGTTAATAGGGTTACATGCGTTAAAATTTTTTAAAACAAGTGGAAATTATGTTAGAAAAGTTGTTGGTAGTTGGTTCGTAAAGTAGATTAGTTTATTAGTTAGATGAGGAGACAGCATTGTGTGTATGAGCATTAGTTTTGTGTCAAATAAATAAAAAAAATAAAACAAGCAAAGCGAAAGCGTGTTAAAATTGTAAAACAAGTGGAATTAGAAAATAGTTACATCTTAGCATTGTCTGTAAAGCAAATGCAAAGCGTGACAGGTGTAAGTTATCAGGCTGTGTATGAAAACAGAGTTTATTTTTAAAAAACTATGACAGAAGACATTTAGAGACAGAAACGAGCAAAACTTATTTTCTCCATGGAAAGCCTTCTTCAGTAGAAGTCCGTAGTTTGTCGAGAGAGAGAGCAAAAAGTGTGAGATGCTCTATGTCCTGAGTCTGGGCGCCGACTGGAAACTGTGAGATCTCTCTTCCCGTGGAAGCTTGGTGGGGGGTGTGGTGTAGGTTGTGGTTGTCATGTGATGCGAGTCGGGCGCCAATGAAGGGAGGGATGCTTTGAGGGGGCGGTCTTTTCAAAAATGTCCTTTTTTATTTTTTTCTTAATCTTTATGTCTCCAGGCGTTAACAAAACAATAGGCTAGTAGACACAAACTTTTGTTTTAAATAACGCAAAGAGCCTAACATATAGTTATATAAACTAGGCCTACAGAATAGAGCTGCAATATAATAGTAATATAATAGTAATTCTTATTTTTACGTAGGCTATAACCCACGTCCCTTTTTAAAGTAATGCAGGATTAATTATATGCACCAAGTTTTAAAACGCTGTTTTAGGACGCTGTTTACATTGGTAAGCTTTTGTCTAATAGGTAGCCTACAGCAGTAACAAACACTTTTGGCCATGGACTTTATTTTAAAAACACGACTAAGCTATGAATCAGCAATAGCCTATATTTTAAGAACTAACAAGCTTATTGATCAGTAGATCTAATAAACATTACAAATTAGCTTGTGCTATAAAGGTTATGACTGCCTACAGACATCAGATTATTTGTTAAACAAGACTACTCTATGTTTATGTATCAAACCCTATCTAAATAAATATTAAATAAATAATTCTTATTTCCATAAGTCATCAAAATAATATGTCAAACCATTAACAAAGCAATGTTGCGGGCCAACTCAGTCTTTGATGGCGCAAGTTAACGGACTTGAATCGTGAACGCAAAAAAGCAGGAACATGTGGGGAGGGTGCAGGCCAACGGTCTCTTTGAATTGTGCAAATTAACAGAAAAAAGCAGGAAACGTGGGGGTGTTGTGCAGGCCAACGGTATTTTTGAATGTACAAATTAACTGGAAGAAACAGGAAACATGTGGGGTGTCAAGAATGCTTTGATACAAACAGCGTTAACCCTCTGACAAAAATGGATTTTGGCGCAATGTATAACAAATTTCAAGAAAAATTTGATACTCTGCGTAACACTTACAATCTGCATGTGGTTGTAATGTGGGAGCACGAATTGCCATTGCTTAAGCAGGAGAGCACGGAGGTACAGACGTTTCTATGATATCTAGATTATCCAGAATGTCTGGAACCGTGTGATGCTCTGTTTGGCGGGCAAACTAATGCCTTAAACCTTCATTACAAAGCTCAAGAAGGTGAACAAATACATTATTTTGATTTCACCAGTCTATACCCTTTTGTGAACAAGACTAAAGTTTACCCTACAGGTCACCCCACCATCATCTTCCGTGACTTGACCAAATTGAAGACTATTTTGGTCTGGTCAAAGCCAGGGTGCACCCCCCTACACAGCTTTACCAGTGTTACCGTACAGGGTTTCGGGGAAATTAATGTTTCCACTTTGCAGCTCTTGTGCGGAATCTGAGCATCAAGGGCGATGTGAACATTCTGACGAGTTGCGTTCTCTCACAGGTGTATGGTGTACCGTCGAATTGGCTGTTGAGAAAGTTGACAAAATTTTTGAAGTTTGGCATTTTCCAGAAAGGTCTGATTCTCTCTTTAGTGACTACATTAAGGCGCATTTAAAGGGGAAACAAGAAGCTTCTGGGTACCCCTCTTGGGTGTCTAATGACACTGACAAGGCAGAATATGTCCAAAGTTACTGGGAGAAGGAGGGCATCCGCTTAGACCCAAACAATATTTCGGTCAACAAAGCCAAACGACAGATATCAAAACTGTTTTTAAATAGTCTTTGGGGTAAATTCGGACAGAGAACCAATCAGCCAAACATGACCTTGATCCAGGATCCCGAACAGTTCCTGCAATACATGTTTTCAAATGAGTATGATATCATTCATATGAGTATGAGGCATTCATCACCGCTTATGTCCGGCTCAAGCTTTATTCCGTCATGGATAAATTGCCTGACAGGGTTCTGTACCACAGATACTGTCATCTTTGTGAATCGGCCGGGTGACTGGGTACCTCCTCTCGGGGACTTTTTGGGAGAGCTGACAAGCAAACTGGACCCAGGTGACCACATTGTTGAATTTGTGTCGGGGGGACCCAAGACATACGGCTATAGAACACTGCTAGGTAAATCTTGCATGAAAGCTAAAGGTATAGCACTGTATTGTACTAACACACATGTTGTCAATCTTTCATCCCTCACAGATTTGGTTCATTATCATGTACGTAATCCAATAACTCCAGCCTGTTGTAACAAGTACACAGCAAATTGTTAGGTGTAAGAAAGGCTTCTCACTCAACAACCGATCAGTTTCTAAAAAATTCAGAGTAGTGTACAACAAAAGGGTCCTGCTCCCTGATTTCACAACGTTACCCTATGCCTTCTAAATCAGTGTTTGGGGATGAGGGTTTTGACAGGGGAAGATGCTTAGTGATTAAAACAGATTTTTCTAAATCACATTTATCATTTAATCTCCCTAACACCATGCAAAGAAACTATGTCCCTTTCCAATTGATCAGTCAGATGTTTGCATGCTTGTTAATCACTGAAAATGAATTTAAACTAATCATTGATCTCAAACTGTTTTAAGAAAAGTTTTGCGCCTCACCAGTTTAAGAAAGATGGATAAAGGAGGAAGAAAGTGAGGACAAGAGGAGGATGACTGATTATTTTTGTGGGTAAAAAAAATTCTCTGCATTAATGACACTCAATAAACTTGAAATATATTATGTAAAAGCTTGCATCAATAGTATACATTCTTTTTAAAACATTGTTTTCCTTAATTACAATTGTGTGCACAATACATTAAAACTATTTTGAGCTGAGACATTCATTAGTTTGTACCTTTTTTCACCCACCTCCCTCCGGATCTCAGGGTCCACCCACAGCCCAAATCCCAATTTAACACCTGCTTATAGCCTACATTTATTTTCATTTGGAGTACGAAATTGTGCACATTTTTAATTAACATTATTTGCGGATACATGCACTTCTTTCTCCGCACTCGTATTCATGGCAAATATCTGCAATGCATAGATTGTAAACAATCTTCAAGTGCAGGTTTTGTTTTTGCTGGTTATTCTGAAAGCTAACACGGTAGATAACAGACTGGTGTATCTTGTTAAGTGTAGACTACTTGGTGATTAAAACAGATTTTTAACAGATAAATTGCATTTATGATTTTATCCCCCTAACACGGTACGAAGACGCTGTGTGTTAGGCTACTTGCCATTTGATTAGTCTGATTGTTGGCACGCTTGATAATAAAGGAAAATTAATGAAAACAGGTTGAGATCAATGATTCGTTTAAAGGAAAGTTTTGCGCCCCACCAATTTTTAGCAATTTTTAGCTCACCAGTCGCCGCTGCAAGTCATCGCAGGCCAATACGTTCCTCCTCTGGTTCACTTCAACGATATTGTCGAAACACGCATAAACAACCAAACTTACAGTTCTGGGTAGCGCGGTTCTGAATCTAATTTCCAGTCGCATGTTTCCCGTCTTGATCAGGGATAGATTCTGACTGCAGCCTTCATCAGGGGACAGATTGAAAGCATAAAGCGTGTAACCGCTTGTATATTCTTGACGATTTATTAACAAGGGCTGGTCCTTCAAATGTTTACCGGTAGCAAGTATCAGGCTATAATACTCTCGATTAGCGCTACTGTTATAATAATCAGGTTGAAACAGCTTGGCCGGAAACTGCTGACCGTCAACATACATTGCCACAAACTCTGCATTATAGTGTTGGAAATGAAACAGTTCTTGTTGTAAACCCCTGTAAAGACATTGTTATCAACCCAACCTATAATGACCATTTTTGGTAGCTACCCCAAAAACAAAATCTCCTGATTACAAACTCGGAATACCTGCGGCTAATGCGAAAGTCTTCATGCTGACCCGATCAATAGGATATTTTATATTAGTGATCAATATGCCTGCGCGTGTCCAAGCTTCACAGCAGGGGAGACGCTGACCTTTTTTACAAATAGTGATGCCGACACCATTTTAAGCATGTACTGATTGGCGTCTGCGGTCATTAGACAGAACCCGTCCTTACCCCGAACCATTTTAATTTTCAAATTGACACCATTTATCAGCAACTTCTCTCGAAAAAACATGTCTGTGTGTATGTGTCCAAGCTGGCTGGCTGTGAAATAGTTAGACAGTGTCTCATTCCCATAATTCAGTAGACATTCCATAACAGCTCGGTAGGGGTAAGTATTGCTAGACTGACTCACCAGCCAGTGAAACATCCACTTGGGAAAACATGATCGCTAGGGGGTAATGAATGACCCCATCATTGTCAGCTTGCGCGAGGTTACTACTATCTCCACGGGTGATCTTACATCGAAGGTATAAAAGTGTATTGTTCAAGTCAATGTAATCTTCACCATTACCAGCAATAAAGAACTCTAGAGGTCCTGTGTCTGAAATGGCGGACAGTGGGGGCACCTCCACATAGATGTTCTTCTCAGTGCTTGTTTGTGTATACGGAACTGCAAAAAGATCCAGTTCCGACTTCATGCATTCCTCTGACATGTTGTGTATGTAGGCCATTTTTAAAAAATGTATCTACTTTTCCTTGTAACCTTCTTCTTTGTGTGCTTTTTCACCTTCCTCTTGTTTTTACCAACTGCGCATCAAATGCTTGATACCCTCCGTTTTTTAGACTTAGGCCTGTTTGAGACACGCCCCCCTGGAGGTCTTTTCTGTCGCGTCATCACCTTGAACCTTGAACCTTCCGGACCGTCCGCCCTCTAACGATTTGTCACAACATTGGTGATCATATCCTTGGCTATGTTCTTAGCTGCTGAGGCCAAATGGGGCTTGGCTATATCGAATCCTTTCTTTAGTAGCGGTAAAGCCATTTGGAATAAGCCTTGAAAAATACCGCCAAGACCACCACCATACATAAAACTCCCACCACTAAAGCCCGGCAACCCATTACCCGTTTGCGCCGTATAATAATCAACGTATCTGTGTGGATCTGTGTACAGGCCAGTCCTAGCCATCTTTTACTCATGATAATGGTGTTTCACTGGTCTGAAATTCAGCTTTGCTATGACCGTAACGGAAATTTACGTTCTGGATCCGTTTTCTGTGTAAAGTTGTCAATGTGCTTCTTGCTCACAGGTACGTAGTGTGGCTGCTCATACGAGATTGTGATGATGTCGTTGTTTGCTTCAGATATATATACATTTCGTAGCAGGGGTACAAAGCTGTCACCAACACGTTGGTAGTCCATAACGTCCGTGTAGATGTACATTGTGTAGAAGCCGGCACTGATATTGACAGGGTGTGGTGCCACCGATTTCATGGCTGTCAAGTTGACTCCTGGTTCAAGACCGAGCATCATAGCTAGTTTTCCTACAGCCACAATTGTGATGTGTGGCTCACTTACGATATAAATTTTGTTTTTTATATGACTGTATGCAACTTCCAGTCCTTCCAGCATGGGTACTGCAATTGTGGTTAATCTCATTCAGTAGACTAGTGATACTCTTGTGATACCCGGTACTAATTGCATGAGCGCTTCTGATGTTTTTAATATGATCGTATGTATAAAAAGTGTTGTCATCACGTGTTATTGACCCCCAAGTATGTGGGTACTGTATTTCAGCTAAGCCAACCTCCCACGTCCCGCGCAGTTCAATAGGTCTGGCATACTTGGTTGTATAGCTTGAAATTTTGTTGTCAGGATAAATTCTCATAGATGGTAAATGGTAAATGGACTGCATTTATATAGCGCTTTTATCCAAAGCGCTTTACAATTGATGCCTCTCATTCGCCAGAGCATTTGGGGGTTAGGTGTCTTGCTCAAGGACACTTCGACATGCCCAGGGCGGGGTTTGAACCGGCAACCCTCCGACTGCCAGACAATCGGTCTTACCTCCTGAGCTATGTCGCCCCATAGATGCATTACTCGGGAGAGTAACGTAGAAACCTGTATCCTCCATGGTTACCTAATGCGTTTGTAGGGCCATGTCAGCTTTTCGACTCACTTATGGCCTATATGGCCTAGATGTCAACCACATGGCTTGCCGGTATCTAACTTGAACTTTTCAGGCCAGCCGACCCATATGACTAAAACTAGCTTTTTACCCTTCTGCTTCTGCGCTACTATCAACCTTAAACTTTCAACCTCAAACGTTTTGTCTTTTCTCACAATAACCTTCTGTAATTCCTCCTCATAAAATGTACCTTCAATGTTTTCACCATCATAATCCTTCAACATGTATACAGGAGGTATTCTGTAGACCCTTTCAGCAACAGTGAAATATTCATCTGTATATGTTTGCTCACAGCCTTTTGCAAACTTTCCACGCACTTTGGAAACTCGGACTGTGTCTCCCTCCTCAAACTTAAACTTTAGCTTTTTAGGCCTTTTTGGAAAGAGCCCGTACATATTTTTAAACACTTTTAAAGCGTTAGTATCATTTACTTCAACAGGCTTCATTTTAACCCTCTTGGGTCGAGAGCTCTGCCGGTGGAGCTCGACAAGATGAAATTAACTTTCGTTTCTATTTGGATGATTAACTTCATGTGCCGTTATCATACAGACGCAACAAAAACATTGACAGAAACCTTAGAATCGCGACTTTCCAATGCGCCCATTGGCAAATAATATAAATTGTTTTAAATGTTCCAAATTTGATTAATTAGATCATGTATGCTTTGCTAAACTTTACTCATTACTATGTGAATTTCGCTCAGCAGGAAGTCCGCCCAAATCGCATTCACATGTTAACAACATTATAATTACTCTCCATAGAAGGAGACTAAAGGAGGGGCGATGCGAGATCCATGTGAGAAATGCCAAGTCTGCGAAAGCGGGAAAGAATGTCACAGAGTGTCGCCTAATTCACTTCTTTTGAGGTGAACATTTCGTTTAATTTTGGAAAATGGTCTGTCCGGAAGCCGACACTGATGAAGAGCGGTGTCATTTCGAACAGCGAACTGATCCAGCTGAGGATCAACTTCATGCGTAAGTATATTTCTTATGATCATATTGGTAAATATGTGTACTGTATTGCAACGTATCTGTGTGTTTGTAGGAATATCCAGCAATGTGCGCGTTTGTAAATTCCCACACTACGAATGATTCTAACCATTGCTTCTCAAAATTATAGGCTACCTCTCTGCGTCTGGTTATGTTAGAAGTATCAGGTAGACTGTATGTTTTTCGATCATATTCGTAATAAATAGCTCATGCCTGGCGTGTAGTGGCGTGGCTAGGATTCTAAAACTGATGTCCTTGCACAATCGATATTAGCATACTCTAAGTAAGTTCGGGAAATAGCAATAAAATAACCACTTAGCTAAACAGACCTAGCCTAGTTCAGATTGAGGCATTGTTATTGATGAGTTGCGTGTAGTTTAGTTGGAATATCAGTGTTTATTTAGTTAAGCTAATGTTTTTTCATTGATAGCTTGCATTATTTGTAAATGTGTGCTGTATTACATTTTCTGTGTGTTTGTAGGAATATTCACTAATATGCGCGCTTGTAAATTCCCACACTATGAATGATTCTAACCATTGCTTCTCAAAATTATAGGCTACCTCTCTGCGTCTGGTTGTGTTTGTTTGGTTCTTTGTTTGTATATGATGTCACATTTCATAAATTTTGTTTTCATTAGTTAGTGGTTTGTCCCTTTTTTGTAAAGCACATTTAATTTTCACCTGTTGAAGGAAATGTGCTATATAAATAAAGTTTGATTTGATTTCACATTTCCTAACAATTTTGTTTTTATTATATTTGCAGAGATGTTGATCAGGAAACACGGCCTCGTTCACCACTAGCTAAGAGGCCAGGCAGACGTTGCAAGAGTACACCAGTCTCATCTCATCTTCCATGCAGTTTACTTCAATAAATGTTCTAAAATCAAAAGTTGCCTTTGTTTCTGTCTTCTAAATGGCTCACTGATTCTTTGTCTTAGTGGTGGGGAGGCATGCGGCCAGGTGTGAATAGCCTACTTAGCTGGCAGGTATTCCTACCCAATGCATATTCATTACAGAAAGGCCATTTGCCCTCCCATTCTCACCTGGTGTTGAAAAATAGTAGTCACAACACTAACCTTTAGCAATTTATTTTATATTTCTCATTGGATTTGCTAAAATATTTTGTCATCTTTTGATACCCAAGACCTTGAAGAACACATTTCAGTGACCAAAAGTCTTATTCACAATTGTTTAGTGTGTTTTATTACAACATTCCTGTGCACGTTAAAAACTACTGTTTACAGTTTGTGTGTTTTTAGAGCAGTTTACAATCCACACATTATTATGACCTACTTACTGCTGCCATATTGTTGTAGCTGAGTTTGTGCTGAAAACAAAGATATGAAACACTTTGGAATCACTGTATATAAAGTTGATGAAATTTACACAAATGTCAGAGCATCGCACAATCACCGGTGTGCCTCATTTTACCCTTAGACCCCAGAGAGTTAATCGTACTGTGGTAGCTGTTATTGTACGACCGAACCAAATCTTGTACAACGTCTATGTACCGTCTAGTGTTGTGCGCTGTGAAGTAACGCCACATTCTTGTTTTAGGGTCCTATTAAAACGTTCAGTCACAGCTTTCACGCCATTATGTGTCGCAAAATGCGTTGTGTTGTTTCTTCAGCGTTTGGAATCATTTGTTGAAAAATTCTGTACCTTTGTCAGTTTGTAATTTTTTAGTCCTGGGCCCCTGTGCAAGAATGTCTCGGAGTCACCTCAGTACCGCTCTTGTTCTTTAGAGCACAAACCCAAGCAAACTTTGACAATATATCTATACGTTATCATAAATTTCATATTGTTGTTATGTTCAGATGAACTTGACATGTCTACTAAATCGACCTGCCATTGCGAATCAATGTTGCTCACAAAAACCCTGTTTCTTCTGAAATTAAGTCTGATGGGTTTGTGTAAAGTGTAGACATCTTCCCCAGACAACCAATCTGCAACTTTCTTGTTAGACAACCTATGTCCTATTGTTTCCAGCAAACCCCTTTGCAGCCGTTCTTTCCCGCCATAAGAACCAGGGTTTTCTGGTGAATAATAAACAGACTTCTCTGCATCCATCCTTACAGCTAATGCAATAATGACACAAGATCTAAAAATCCAAAGCATTTATTATTATTACTATTATTATTATTATTTAAAAAATAAAAACGCCACAAAATACATATACATATTACTATTTGGCATAGCTGTGAAGCGTTGCTAAACACCCGTCATCTGCGGCAGTCCGTCTTCAGACACGTCACCCCACAGGTCTTCCTGCGTGGCACCCTCAATCTCCCAGAAATCCCTGCAAACCTCAGCAACAATCTTGTCGATGAAAACCCCCAGGTCTGTCCGTTTGATTTCCCGCAGCTTCTCCCAGATGTATGGCTCGTCCTTGAGCTCTGAAACAATTGTGTCAACAGTGCCCTCTGCGCACAGGATTTAGTTTCAGACCAAACACTTTGAACGCCTTGGAGAGTAGGCACCGCAGCCACGGTGTCTTCACTTTGGCGACCAGCTTGTCAAAATTGGCCTGAAAGTAGAATGTCCCTGGTTCGAAGAGACAGCTGTGTTGCAGCTGGCTGGGGTGGTCATATTCACACCCCAGACAGTCGCTCTTCAGCTGATTTTCAATTGCCGTATCAAGAAGGCAGACGAGGTTCAGCTTCAGGACTTCAACCATTGGAGCTATAATGCAGCCGTCAGCTGCATCCAATGACCCCGGCTGGGCTTTTGGTCTGAGGTGTCCTCCACCGCAGCATGGCTCATCATGAGCATTGTCTATATTCTGCTCTGTTATAAAGGCTGCAATCTCATCAATGAGATAAGGTTCCGAGACTGGAACATCATTATTTGCCAGGTACTCAGACTCCCAGGATTCTGAAGGACCTGAGTCCTATAGGCCTATTGGGCTATACGTAAGGTATACAGACTGAGACATACTTGTCAGGAGGTCTAAGAAGCTTGTTTGAAATTTGTCTATGTGGCGGTGGTCTTTTAGAGATCCTCATATGCGTAGCCATGCCTTGAAGAAAGCATCAGCCAATCGAGTTCCGTGTGTGTGGGTGCATGCTTGGGTTTAACTTTTAATGGTTTATATTTCGTAGCGGTTTTGCTTCAGATTTTATCATGGCTTTGGCGTACAGTGTAATAATAATGATGTATAAATAACAATCAAAACAGCAACAAAATAAATTTTTAAAAGAAAAGGTTTTATTTGAAAAGCTCACATTAATCACCAAAAACGATAAAAGACACTGTCATAACATTCTATACAGTCTACAATTTCATAATATACATGTCCTAAATGTAACTAGACATTGTTTAACATTTCAAAACAGTTTTTATTGAAACACGAGTGTTAAATCATTCAAGATCAGTCTCTTCGTCTTCTTCAGACTTGGTCGGTATTGCTTTATGTACCGTTTCCTCAAACCTCTGACACAGGTTAATTTTCACAGAGTCAAATGATCTCAAAAACCGGTGATCTTCAAAAATTTTATCGGCTTGAGCAAGCGCGTTGTTCATTAAATTTTGTTCTTCAAACAGAAAGAATGCGATGTTACATCAGTTGTTAAGTCCAATAAAGACGCACCAAACCAAAAAATGTTATCCATAACGTTCAGACTTTTTCCTCCATCCACAGTTTGCGTCGTCGCCACCACTGTGATCCACCGTTTATGCATGGCATCGCTGGTCCGGCTTAAAAATTTACTTTTGTCTTTTGAACCGCCGGCTACCTCCTCATAGCATTTTCTAAAATCAGCCCAATCTCAAGCCTCGCACATGACTCCAAAAGTGGTGATAGGGCTGTACTCCTCATCACCTTGCAGTTTGAAAAACACATTTTTGGAGCATCTCCAGTGATTTCAAAATGATAACCGCTGCGGATACCCTCCAGCATCGGACCCCACTCACAGCGTAGAGCCCCTGCGTGGACTCTTGACAACACTGCAAAAGGCTTCTTTGGGCCCCTCACTGTCTGCAGCACGGTCTTCACTTCTTCAGAGGTAGGTGTCGAAATTTCAGCGTTAGACATGTTTTGTAGGCTGAGGAGCAACCAAATTTTGTATAGGCTACACAGAGCTGATGTCCGATTCTTTACCCTGTTGGTAGTGCATCCCACCACACAGCAGCTTTTAGGCATTTTTCTGTAGTTTGCTAGCAGACGGAAATGACAAGGAGGCACCTTCATGCAATACAAAGTCAATGGAGAGCGATGAATTGTTTTCCCCTCCGGGGTGGGCAAGACTTAATTGTGCTCTGTCTCTTTTGGTGCCCGTCTCGCCTCACATGACAAACCACAACCTACACCCCCCCCCCCCCCCCTCCACGAGTGGGAGATCTCACAGTTTCCAGTCGGCGCCCAGACTCAGGAGCCGCTTGCACTTTTTTCTCTCTTCTATCCGAAGAAGGCTTTCCACAGAGATAATAAATTTTTCTTGTTTCTGTCTCTAAATGTCTTCTGTCATAGTTTTTAAAAAAGAAACTCTGTTTTCACACATAGCCTGATAACTTACACCTGTCACACTTTGCATTTGCTTTACAGACAATGCTAAGATGTAACTATTTGCTAATTTCACTTGTTTCACAATTTTAACAATGTCTCCTCATCTAACTAATAAACAAATCTACTTTACGAACCAACTACCAACAACTTTTCTCACATAATTTCCACTTGTTTTAAAAATTCTAATGCATGTAACCCTATTAACACATTTATTTGCCTGTTCGTGTATTTGGTGGCGGATGGTGTTTCAAAACAATAAAATGTTTTAAGTTTCTTAACCTCTTAGCGCAAAGCCCCTAATGGTCGGCACGACGGCGTGTCCAGATTACTGAACTCAGACATTCCGTGCTACTGCAACCAAAGTATGAGTTAAAAACAGAAACGGGTTGTTTTAGTTTCATTTGTAGACCATACAAGACAACTATGCCGAATATGGAGTTTCGCAGCGCCACCATTGTCGCTCTGGTCGTTCATTTAACACGCACCCCCCTGCAGTCTCATCTACAACTACACCCCCCACCTATGACATAATAGACAATATTGTCTATCTTGGCATTCATAAAAATATTCTTTCACCACTAAAAAATCGTATTCCGTCATAGCAACAAGATAAACCTAACAATAGCCCTAATAGTGAAAACACTGCTCACTGAATAATGGAATAAACAAGAAAAAGTTTTTAAAATTGATACCATGTCATTCTACAGTAGGGTGACCATACGTCCTCTTTTTCCCGGACATGTCCTCTTTTTGGGACCTAAAAAATGCGTCCGGCCGGGATTTCTAAATCGCCAAAAATATCTGGGATTTGGCTTTTGCTTTCTACAGTCGCCATTCATTGTGTGCGTTTTTGCATTGCTTTGACCTTTCTCTTTAGGTCCCGCCTTCTCGCACGCCACCATTGGTCGGTCATGTAGGCTACACGCCCTTCACACAAACATTGGTCGAACTGCATCTCAACCATTACCCAGAGCACCACAGCAACAGCCAAGAGACTTAAGCGAGAGCCAAGAGAGCTTAAAAAATGCCCGAACGCAAATGTAAATTCACAGATGAATTACAGAAAAAATTCCCGTGTTTTCGTCTTGGTCAGGAACAGGACTGCGGTTGCATATGTCAATCGGCAAGGTGGCATGCGCTCCCTCCAGCTCCACTGTCTAGCCCACAGACTGCTGGTCTGGAGCAGCCATCACTTTCTGTCCATACACGCGACCCATGTTCCAGGCAATCTGAACACGGGCGCGGATCTGTTGTCACGGGGAAACCCACTTTACGGAGAATGGCAGTTGCATCCCTAGATTGTGGAAATGCTGTGGCAGAGATTTGGCTGTGTGGCCGTAGATCTCTTTGCCTCGC
Source organism: Anguilla rostrata (assembly GCF_018555375.3). Taxonomy (NCBI): domain Eukaryota; kingdom Metazoa; phylum Chordata; class Actinopteri; order Anguilliformes; family Anguillidae; genus Anguilla; species Anguilla rostrata. Next base: position 31,006,943 of record NC_057935.1, on the reverse strand, counting down.
ATGGAAACGCCCACTGTCCTATGTTTTTCTTGCTACGGGACGAGAACGCGCCTCTCGGCGTAGACACACTGACCCACCCATGGCCCGATGTGCTCCTTTATGCATTTCCTCCCCTCGCTCTCATCTCTCCCACTCTAGCCAGAGTGAGAGAACAGAGCTTGACATTGATCCTGATAGCACCCAGGTGGCCGAAATCGCTATGGCTGGCAGAGATTATACCTCTCCTTTATGCACAGCCATGCGCACTCCCGTTACGCACGGACCTACTGTCTCAGGCGAACGGGGAAATACACCACCCCCGCCCAGACCGAACAGAGGTATAACCTTATTACATTAGGGGTCTCCTCTCATGTGGCTGCTACCATCCATTGCGGGAGAGGGTCTACCAGGTCACTTCATGAAAATAAGTGGCAGGTATTTGAAGGATGGTGTGCCTCTCATCAGTCAGTGCCTTACCAGTGCTCTGTTACTGACGTGCTGTGCTTTTTACAGAACCTACGGATAAAGGGAAATCCTTTTCAACCATTATGGTCTACCTGGCAGCTATCACTGCTTGTAATGTTGGTTTCAAAGACTATGCAGTGGGGCAACACCCCCTCATTCACAGGTTTATGAAGGGGGCTTGCCGTTCTCTGCCTGTTGCTAAAAAGGGGCTTTATCTTGGGATTTATCACTGGTGCTGGAGGCTCTGTCTCTATGGCCATTCGAGCCTATAAATGAGATACAGTTAAAATTGTTGTCTCTCAAGACAGCATTGCTGGGGACGGAGTGTAGCACAGTGGGTAAGGAACTGGGCTTGTAACCAAAAGGTCGCAGGTTCGATTCCTGGGTAGGACACTGCCGTTGTACCCTTGAGCAAGGTACTTAACCGAAATTGCTTCAGTATATATCCAGCTGTATAAATGGATACAATGTAAAAATGCTATGTAAAAAGTTGTGTAAGTCGCTGTGGATAAGAGCGTCTGCTACATGCCTGTAATGTAATGTAATGTAATGTAATGTAATGCTGCTCGCTCTAGCTTCGGCTAAGCGAGTCAGTGACCTCCATGCACTCTCAGTGCATCCCTCGTGTTCAATGTTCTCCCCTAATATGGATAGGGTTTCTCTTAAGCCTAATCCAGCCTTCATGCCTAAAAGCTTCCCAGCTTTCACGTGTGCGGTGTTGGAGCTTGCTGCTTTTCACCCACCGCCTTACTCCTCTCAAGAGGATCAAAGGCTGCATATGCTATGTCCTGTGCATTTTCTCCATACGTATATGACAAGGACTAAGGCTTTCAGAAAGAGTGACCAGCTCTTTGTCGCCTGGGGCCCACCCTGCAAAGGGAAAGCCATCTCTAAGCAGCGGCTGTCTCATTGGCTTGTGGAAGCTATTGCTATGGCATATGACTCAAAGGGGATAACACCCCCTCAGGCCTGAGGGCTCATTCTACGTGGGGCATGGCTGCATCGTGGGCCCTATTCTGTGGGGTCTCCTTGCAGGAGATTTGTTCAGCTGCAGGCTCGGCTTCTCCACATACCTTTGCTAGGTTCTACTGCCTGGACGTCACCAGGACTCCGGTAGTCCACACAGTTCTAGGGGTGAGCTCTGTGTGAAGCTCACGCATCTCCCCTCACCTGCTTTGTGTTTAGTACTTCCTTACATGGGATGTGGCAGTCACGCCCTCCCCTCAAGGGGGGAGGCTGCCCTTGCTGGCCCAACAGTTTCTCAGCTGTGAGCATAGGGCAATCTTGGAGTTGTCCATATCTCCCCTAGGGGGATCTCGAAAAGAGATGATGAAAGAGAACTTTAGGTTACTATCGTAACCCCGGTTCTCTGAAACATTGAGTGGAGAGATCCACCAAGACTGCCCTGCTTGCCGCGCACGAGAAGCGAATATGTTCACTGATGAGTAGTAACGCTGCAGCATCCTATATGCTCTTTCAGGAGGACGGTGCCTCCTGTAGCATTAGGACGCACTACTGTCTGTCAGAGCCAGACTTGGTGCAGTTGGATGCTTCTGAGGAGTCATGGCCGGATGTCGTTCCCCATAGGTGGATCTCTCCACTCGATGTTTCAGAGAACCGGGATTACGATAGTAATCTAAAGTTATTCGCCCACCACAGACTATACTGAAATTGTTATTCTTATTAGTCAAAGAGTTCAAGTTCAAAGAGTTAGCTGAAGGAAAAGAGAGGCCACGCACGTGGTTGTACTTTGTAGCTGTAGACAGTGAACTGATTCAGGTAATTAAACAACTAACAACGCATTCAACGCATTCAAATGATCAGGAAAAAAGACAAATAGAAACACACAGATTGACATTAATCTCAGTTAAAACAAAGCTATACTTCATCTACTGCCTGGGATGTTTAGTCAGTCTGACATGAAACATCCACAGTTCCAACAGTCCGGTCATGCTCTCCCAAAACCTCCACAGCAACCACAAGAGACAGCACACGCATAGAAGGACCTCAGTAGAAGTCCTTTTCTGTATGCAGGGCAATGTCTCATCTGTTCGGTCATCTGAAGAAGTCCCTTTTGCTGGTTGGAAAAGGTTGTTCTGCTGCTTGAAAAAGTTTGTTTTCATGTGGGTTCCAGGCTAGGCTCCAAGTGGATTTAAGTACTTAGTTGTTGGCAACACCTATTTACCGTGGAGAGCGACTTCTATTTATTCAGATACGTTTCTATGGTGCCAACAGCAATAGGCGTTCTGCAAGCTCTGCAATTTAGGAGTTTTACAGAAATATGTCAATGGAAGCTCCAGAGAATATGGGCAGTCCATGGACAAATATCCGAGTGCCTGGCCTAAGAAGGCAGGAAGCGATTGAGACAAAGAGAGGCTAAGAAGGAAGAAGAGCTTTTGTTACATTTCTTAGTTTTATAGCCTGTTGCGTGTTTCTGCATTAGAGGATTGGTTCAGTGTAACCAGACATCATGCTGGGGGCGGTGTTGCTGACATCAGTTGTGTTTCCTGAAAAATGTATGGAAATGTAATTCTGTTGTCCCTACATCAGTTAGTGAAAACTGTATCACTGATGCAGCCACATTTTACAATTTGTAATGCTATCGACTTAATCAACACAACATTTTGATAATTTGTATATGCATATTGGGTCAAGTCATATAGTGCCGTTTTGAGCCCCTAATTGTACTTGGCCTGGAAACTAGTTGGCAACAGTGAATTTAGTCTGTAAACTATTAATTCAATCAACTATTGATTGACATGTGGCACACTGAATAACATACATGGCTAGACAGTAACAAAGATATGGTTGCTGATGATTTACTCCAGAAAAACTCTAGAGATCGCATAATTATCAACTATCTAATCTGCTAGCCAGAATGTGGAAAAGCAGACTCACCTATATCATCATGACAAGGTCTTATTTACCTTGATCAATGCTTTCTTAAATATAGTTATCAAAGCTAATAAAAGATTGTGTTAGAGGCATGAATATACATTTCACCTGCTAGTCACATAAACAAGCTAGTAGTTGTACTAATCTTGGTGCTTATTTGGATTGCCCTTTTGATAAAGCCATATATGGGTCTGTATTTTTAGTAACCACATTGCGATGATTTTATACATCCTAAACAGTATCTGTACCAAACTGGGTGCTTCTATCTCCAACTGAACAATCTGGCCCATTTTTAAACTTGCTTGAGTCATGTGCTTCAACAGTGGGCTACATTTCCAGTCATGGGAAGAGGCTAATTTGAATTTTCTCTTCAAAAGAGACTTTCATAGGTCCTAAATTTTGCACACCCCTTCTGAGATGGCTCGATACAGCCCAGAGTCTCTGCACAGAATTTGTTGGTTTTATTCACCGCGTAGTATGTTGACCCTTTTCTGCGTTTAATTCCCTCTACTATTCAGTTCCACAAGGAAAACAAAATTTGGACCCATACATATTATGAAATATGAAAACGACATTAGTGCAATTAAGAAGCTGCTTATCTATATTGTTTTGTTCCCCAAAAGTCAGTGTGCCATTGTTCTGATGGTACTATTATGTGCCTTTCATGCCATCTAAATTGCTCCAACTCACCTGGTCTTTACAGAAGGTCACCATGCCCTGATATGCTGCGTCTGCTGTTGCAAAGATATGTGGTGGATTTGACATGCGCTTCATCCCATGGTACAGCCTAGAGAACTGCCAACAAATGAAATGGTCTTCCTCTGTGGTTATGCAGAACAAAACTCTTATTTTGGCATAAACTGCAATTTCTACACTGGACGTTTCCCACAATGAATATATTTTACAATAAAATATATTGTAAACACATCAAAATATACAAATATAAAAATTAACTCAAATTAATCATTTAATTGTGATATTGCTGTAACGCATAAAATGATCAAACCTTTTACACTTCTTACCTGTGGTGAGTAGATGCTGAGGTTTTGGAAAGGATTGAGAGCAATCAAGATGTCCCCAATATATGTGTAAATCTGCAAGTCCTCATATCTCCTCTGCAGATGGGAGATGAGTATTTCCTACAAACACACACACACACACACACAAACTAAAGCAGCCTTCAAGTGGCTCAGCTGTCAGACCCTACATTTCAAAAGTGCAGCATGTCTTTAAAGCTGTCTAGAAGCAGTTCCCACTGCACAAACATTTCCAAAAACTACACATCCCAGCTCCTTGGACTCAGATCATAGCAATTAGAAGAATATTCTCAGTATTGTAGCATTATTAGCCTCTGAAACTTGGCTGTACTCCTGTGACCTCTCTATGTGGCTTTTTCTCTTTTGAAATTAAAAAGTTATTAATCATATTTATAAGACACAGCATTTGACTTTCTGACCATACTGCCCTCATAGTATCCTTATAATGGGCCTATTCTATTAGTTGTAATGAAAAACAATTCTTAAAAAAAACATTTTAAAGTTCTCTTATATCTGTATTAAGGAAGCAACTGAACACACTTCACTAATTATAAATGCCTGAGAAGCCATTTGTCCACAGTTATGGTGCCCTGATATGAGGATGTTTAAAAAGTGCATACCCTTAAAGCTGAGGATCTTTACATGTGATTTGATTACAAATCTAAAATTGTGGGGTACAGAGCCAAATCAAGAAGGTCCTGTATGTATTCTCAGCAAGATGAGGATTAATTGAAATATGTTTAATATGTTTTCAAACCCAGCAGTTTCAACGGTTAACACCCTCGTTTGACGTCCAACACTCTGAAAACTGACACAAGTGCATCAACCGTTAAAACACCTCACTTACCCAACATGTAAAATATATTTTTTGATTTAATTTTGTAATTATTATCAAAGATATTGCCAAATGTGTTTATAGGCAGAGAAAACTGTTTGGATCAACCTTTATAAAAAAGTAAAACTCGCATCCAGATGAAAATTAGGAAATTTATTAAATGGGCGACATAGGGCGACATAGCTCAGGAGGTAAGAGCGGTTGACTGGCAGTCGGAGGGTTGCCAGTTCGATCCCCCGCCCTAGGCGTGTCGAAGTGTACCTGAGAAAGACACCTAACCCCTAATTGCTCCCAATGAGTTGATTGGTACCTTGCATGGCAGCCTTTCACCATTGGTGTGTGAGTGTGTGTGTGAATGAGAGGCATCAATTGTAAAGCGCTTTGGATAAAAGCACTATATAAATGCAGCCCATTTACCAAATATTCACTTCTAATCTAAAGATGAGGTTCAACTACCTTACAACAATTAATAGGGGGTTATAGACATGGACAGTCACAGAAGAAATGAATGAAAGTAGATACCAAACCACAGCTTTTGTCCCAAAGTAATTCAAGGTGCAAAAATCAAAAGACAGCAGAATAGTCCAAAAGAACCACCTACTCAACCCAGCTCCTGGTCCAAGCAGTGGTACTATCCCGCCTGGACTACTGCAGCTCTCTTCTGGCTGGACTACCAGCATCTGCCATCAGACCCCTGCAACTCATTCAGAATGCTGCAGCTCGTCTGGTCTTTAACCTCCCCAGACACTCCCACGTCACTCCCTTGCTCACTACCCTCCACTGGCTGCCCTTTGTAGCTTGCATCAAATTCAAAACATTGGTCCTAGCATACCAGGCAGTCAAGGGATCTGCCCCAGCATACCTGCACAAGATCTTCAAACCCTACATGCCAGCCAGACCCCTCCGTTCCGCTACCTCAGGACACCTGGCGCCTCCCCCTCTTTGCAATTGCGCTTCCCGGTCACGTCTCCTGTCTGTTCTGGCTCCACGATGGTGGAATGACCTTCCCATGGAGGTCAGAACAGCTGAGACCCTGACCACCTTCAAGCAACGACTGAAGACTCACCTCTTCAGGCTGCACCTCTCCTCCATCCCTACCTTCCTGTAGTCTCTAATTGACTACGTAATCTTAGGGTTGTAGCTAGGTAAGCTGTTTATCTTAGTTGACTTAGTTATTGCACTCTGACCTACTCAACTATTGCTTGTATTATTTGCATAGACTGCTTTGTTGCTGTTTTTGTTTGTGTTAATCAGATTAACCTACAGGGTCCAAGTTAAACTATGCGGTCGTTCCCTGCACTTGTAACTGTACTACCCTCTAGGGTTTTCAATACACTTGTTCCTGGTTATGGTTATGCATTTTATTGTACGTCACTCTGGATAAGAGCGTCTGCCAAATGCCTGTAATGCAATGTAATGTAAAAACAAGCTGTATATCATGTTTCAAGACTAAATAAATGAATTTAATAAGAAGCAATCAATTAGATTAATGAATTTAAATCATACATTCTCTACTGAATGCAGGCACACTACTTCTAAATTACAAAACAGAAGACATACAAAACATTAAACAATTAATCTAGAAATACCAGAAAAGAGAGAGAGAGAGATGGATAAGCCAGACCTCACCAAAGTGTTACTCACTCCCAGTTTAAGAACCACAGGATGAAAAGAAATCAGCTAAAAACACAACCAAGAAACCACCACCAAAATAAAATGAGGAAAACTCTTCTTCTTCCAGGCTTCGAAACCAAACGCATCACAAACAACTTTCTCCTGTGGCCATCTTAAATACCTTACCCAGCATGGCTTGAGGATGTTTGCCCTGATTGGGTGATGCCGGGTTAAGGTTTAGGAGAGAAGGGAAGGGGGGTCAGACTAATTTATGACAAGGACTGGCCAAACTAAAGATCGCATTCAAACTTAAAGAGGACATTGGAAATGTTAGGCATGTAGCTATGCAGGGTCTCTGACCCCCGATATGGTGTCCTGTATCATCTGCTTCGTCTCTTCTGAGGAGGTGAGACCCATAGATTGTCTGCCTAGATTAGGGTATCAGTGGATTTTAAATTGCCCCAGTCACATTTGCTTTGATGCTTGTGACAAGGAGGCCAGGCCACATTCTTATTCACCGTTTCCCTCTCTAAGGCTAAAATCTAAACACTACATATCCTACAGTGTGTGTATATATATATATATATATATATATCTCCCATGGGCACCATGGAAGGCATATACTCATGCGTCATGACCCCGTCTGTAAATATATACCATCAAAACAGTGGCATAGCATGCCAAATTTACAGGGTGGCTTTGAAATCTTCCCCCCAACTCAAATACAAATAATAACACATACCCACCATTTGGGGGGCGGGGGTGGGGGTGGGGGGTGCTATAAGTGAAGCAAGTGCTTTTAGGCTTACAGCTCAGGAAATTTATGTCCAATTTGAAAAAATTTCCTTCCTCTGGTACAGTGATAGATGACCTGCTTCATGGACACAATGACATCATTTCCCATCTGGATTCTTTTCCTGCCATTCCCAATTTTTCACGGAATTTGGACAATGTCAAACTAATTTACATGATGGGCAGAATGGAACCCATGTTCACACATACAACCCAAACTTGAAACAAATACCATCACATTAGTACCCTTTGGAGAATTGTCTGGATGCCGCCATTTCAGATCCACCCATAACACACCAATATTTGAACTATTCTGGACACTGGACACAGAATATACCAGGGAGATGCCTTGTGGGAACAAATGATCTTTGGCTGCCTGTTGTGCGCCCGTCTCAATGGTCAAGTGGGGTTAGGAATTTCTTCAGGTTGCTTGCACCTACAGTTGGGGATCGCATCTCCCGCTTGGCCCTGCCATAGCTGCCTGCAGCTCTATTTTTTATTTTTTTGGTTCTGGCAGAACTTGACATGTCAGAGCCTCAGAGGCAAATGAGGTACATAGAATAGGCCGATGATTTTTCACAAAAAATCCTGGAAACTGCTATCATTTAGCATGGCTGTGGACATACTGTTAAAATGTATGTGGATTGTTTTATGATAGGGATAATTTCAGGATGGCTAAATGCAGCTTCAGACATAAACACAGAATTCCAGAACTGGCCACATGCATACAACATGCTCTTCGTATTCTTTACATGTGACCATTTACGCAATTCACTGACACAAATCACATTGAAATGGCCATTCTTCAGCACAGTCCTAGCTGTTAATAAACAATGATCATCAACTACACTGAACAAAAACATAAACGCAACACTTTCATTTTTGCAGCCATTTTTAATGTGTTTAAATTATACCTCAAAGATTTGTTTATGTGCACAAAGATCTCTAATTTTTCCCACAAATTTGTCAAGATAATCCATCTCCTGCATAGGTGTGGCATATCAAGATGCTGATTAAAAGCCATGATCACTACACAGGTGTTCCTTATGATGGGGTCAATAAAAGGCCACCCTAAAATGTTGAGTTTTTTGTTGTTCAACACCATGTCACATATGCCTCAAGAGTTAAGTCATGCAGTGGGCATGCTGACTGCAGGAATGTCCTGTAGAGCTGTTCATTTAATGGGTGTTCATTTCTCCACCATAAGCCGTCTCCAGCATCGTTTCAGATTTTGGATGTCCACCTAACAGGCCTCACAATCGCAGACCATGTGTAACCACGCCAGCCTAGGACCGCCACATCCGAGTTCTTCACATGCAGGATCGTCTGAGGCCAGCCACACGGACAGCTGATGAAACAGTTGGACAGAGCTAATACATGATACAGCAGTAGCTCTACCAAGTCCTAGAGGCATGCTGCCAGACTATTGAAGGATCATGTTAAAAATGTGACTTACATAAAGCATTATATAAGCAATTATATAAAAATGACTTGATAAATAAAATTCACTAAGGGCTGAATGTTTACACTTAATATCCAATGTATCTAATTGTACACTGTTTCACCCCATACAATGTATCACTTCCCGACTGGTCTTTAATTAAAACATCAAAATTAGCTCCTGACTCTGTTCTTTGTATCTTTATCTTCAACACCATCATTTTTGTTAAGTAATTCCTATACTACGTCGCTCTGGATAAGAGCGTCTGCCAAATGCCTGTAATGTAATCAAGGAGGAAATGGAGTGCAGCTCAGCGTCATCAGGGAGTCACGGAGCACACAGTCTGGCTTCATCGTGATGATACCCAAGTTTGATAGTACCCTCTGGTTCTGCAACGACTAAGTTGAATAATGTCTCCATCTTTGATGGCTACCCCATGCCCTGAGTGGATGAGCTCATTAAGCACCTAGGTCAGGCTCCCTCTATTTCCAGGCTCAGCCTAATCTAAGTTTATTGGCAGGTACCTCTCTGCCCAGTGACCAAAGTGAAGATAGTCTTCAGCTCCCCTCAGCTGTATCACACCATACCATTTAGTCTTCAAGTGGCACCTGCCATAATCCAGCAGGTAAAGAATATCCTGATGAGACCTCACCAACAATATGCAGTTACCTACCTAGATGACATCATCATCCACTCAGAGAGCTAGGCAGAGCACCTTGGCAGAACACCCGAAGGGTACTGAAAGAGCTGCGACGGGCTGGCTGTGCCAACCATGTCAAATGTCACCTACTGCTCTGAGGCACAATACCTGGGGTTCCAGATAGACTGAAGGCTCCTCAAACCACAGAAAAAGATAGAGGCTATTCAAGCCTTTCTCCTACCTCCCCTAATCCCTAAGCGCACATGCCAAATCTGGCCAATCCATGCCCATTTAGGGGGTACCCTATTTAAAGCATTATAACTCCAGATGTTAACACCTCACAGACTTGAATGGCTTAAATGAAGCCAGACATTTGTACCATTTACATTACTAACTTAGATTAGTTTATATTCATTTTCAATTTTAAAACAATTTTCAATCATCCACCACATTTTGGTAATGTTCCAACTCTCACGTCATCACTGTTTCATGTATCAGAAAAACTACTAAACTACTAACAAACGCTTACATTATAGTGTGAAATATCATCATTATAAAATATCACTAACCTATTTAAAGACACTCAATTTCAAAAATAACGTACACTCCTGGGCAGAAAAATGGGCCAAGCCCAAAATGGCAAATAATTAAGCTTTTAATGGTCTTAACAACAAAATTGGACATAAGATTAGCAAGGGTCCAAGGTATCAAATGAGCCTGAAACCACCGTGCTGCTGCCAGATATGCAGTAGATACTACAAGGATTGTTTCTCCTGATTAATTTTCCTGTTGAACTCAATGGAAAAAATATGCAGTAGATACTACAATGCTTGTAGTATCTACTGCATATATGGCAGCAGCACGGTGGTTTGAGGCTCATTTGATACATTGGACCCTTGGTGACTTAAAGCCATTTAGCCAACAAATGTGTTCCATACTGTATCAGCATAATTTACAGCTGAATCTAGTCCCACCCCCCAATTCCCATAGAGATCCATTCAAATGCAAAGAGTTTTTGTATCGCTTGTAGGACAACCTGAAAATAAGATATCCAGAGTCTGATAATGTTGATAGGTCACAGACATCACGAAGTCATGGCATGCAAATGATATGCGATCGAATACAAAACATGACTCTTTTATTTAACATTATGTTAATTTGTGTACTGTATAAGCGAATTTCCCTGTTTCTAGCTTTTCCCCAAACAGTTCACTGCAGCAAAAGTAAATGAGCAAATGGTGGTACAGGAGGTCTCAGGAGTGCATTTGTTTAATTCTAATTTTCTGACCAATGATTTGTTGTTAAGACCATTAAAATCTTAATATTTTGCCATTTTGGGCTTGGCCCATTTTTTTGCACCGAAATATTTTGAGCAGTAATACTTACATTGCAATGATGAAATTTTATCTGTGTTCAGTAGATAGAGACAGAGACAGTAAATCAATGATACAGTTCTATCTTCTGTCTTATTCCAGAAAACAATGCTAGGTCTATCAGAAAATGTATGGCTTAGTCCTCAATAATAATAGTATTTTCCAAGAAATTACGAAAAGTCGTTGACAACGTTTCGTGAGGTGCAGTGTCTTTTACTGCTACCACAGAGTGTATTCGTAAGTGAATGTGATGATGAGAATAAATTTGGTTACGTTGAGCTATAAAACGCTATTCCAAAAGCAAAATTAGACATATTATACCTCGTTAAAAAGCTTATATTCTAACCTACTGAATAAATGAACTGTCAATCAAGCCAGACTGTACTAAAAAATGTAAACAACACATATGGTATTTTGCACAGCTATTTTGGAAGGTACCCAGGCGTCACAAATGCGCGTATATTTCACAAATGGATTGTCCAAGACAATATATAACCGCTCAGTCTCAAAACGGACATCTCTATGCGTAAAACCAATGATAAGGTTGTATATTTATTCAATATTTAGTCCCAGATATTGACTGTAGAATGACATGGTATAATTTTTGAAAACTTTGTTTTGTTTATTTCGTTATTCAGTGAGCAGGGTTTTCACTGCTGTATTGGCATATCCTACGGCTATTGTTGGGTTTATCTTGTTGCTATGATGGAATATGATTTTTGAGGGGTGAAAGAATATTTTTATGAATGCCCAGATAGACAATATTGTCCATTATGTCATGGGTGGGGGGTAGGGATGTATCCGAATCCAAATACTGTATTCGGGAAAGCACGAATAATGCGATGGAAACAGATATTTCTTCTACCCGAAGTTGCTCGTTATTATTCGGATTCGGGAAAGAAAAAAAAAAAGTCAGCCCATGTCGAGTTCTCATAGCCTCTATCTAATGTTACAGAGAGAGAGAGAGAGAGAGAGAGAGAAAGAGAGCGGTGGCCCCAGTTACACACACCAATAAACTGAGCCACTGTGCTGCAAAACGTTTAATAAATAAGTTCTATGCGTCAGCCATTATGTTTCTTCAAATCAATTCATATCATTGTGGATGGCCACTAGATAAAAATGCCCATTCTGTTTGCAACATAGGACTTTACTTTCACTAACTAGTCGTTTCATTTACTATACATTATTGAAAAGTGATCGGTATAGTCTATAGTCGCCCCCACCAAGTCAGCGCACAGCAGGCAGCGGGCTGAGAGCTGACTGTTCCCGGCTATCACTCAGGGAAACTCTCGCATCGAGGAGGAGGTGTGGGAGCTAGAGAGACACAAGTCTGGTGGCAGCTGGATTTCTTTCAAACCCCCGCAACCTATACATCAAAATCAAGCTTAGAACCTGTAGTTTTTAGCTGTATGTGTTACTTTCCTTCATTAAAAAAACCCAGTCGAAATATTGAAAAAAACGATGTTTTACCTTCAATGTGCATCTGTTTAAGATGTAACATGCTGTATGTATCCATTCATAGGTACAAACTTGCCACCAAGGAAAAATATTAGGACATCACTGGTTTGCAGTCTATCCAAACTTAGTTCAGTGGGGGAAATAAATAAATAAATAAATAACTAAATAAGTAAATAAATAAAACAGGCAAAAAAAAGTTCATGTGGTTCAGACAGCTCATAAAACTTAGCTTACTTAAAAATAAAAATAAAAAGAGGGAGAGATGAAAAGTACAGTATGAGGATGTGGAAATATATTTCATAATTAATTATATGCCATTGCATTGCCAATGAATATTAGGTTAGAAAATACAACATTTGCCTGATTTGATGTGACTTCTGGTATAAACCACGCCCACTTCCTGTCTTCTATCCGAATACAGATACAGATACAGATAATTTTGTCGGTTGATTTGATACAGATACAGATACAGATAATGACGTCTCTGCACACCCCTAGAGGGGGGTGTAGTTGCAGATGAGACTGCAGGGAGGGGGTGCTTGTTAAATGAACGACCACAGCGACAATGGTGGCGCTGGAAAACTCCATATTCGGCATAGTTATCATGTGTCGTCTACTAATGAAACTAACACAAAGTGTCTCTGTTTTTAACGCATACTTTGGTTGCAGTAGCACTGCATGTCGACCACTAGGGGCTTTGCACTAAGAGGTTAAAGAACTAGGCATGTGCTTTCTTGGGTTTTTTTTGGGTATTACAGCTGCTTTGCGCCTCACTTCTCCATAGCCACTCCATTATCAGACCTGAATGAGAAGGGCCCAAAAGAGAAGGTGGTGTGGACCTTGACAGCAGAACCACCATTCCATCAGTTGAAGGTTACCCTAACCACAGGAGCGTTGCTCTGTACCCCACACTTTGAGGGCCCTTCATCTTCCAGATGAATTTGTCTGAAACAGGGCTGGTGGCAGTCCTCTAAAAGGACTTTAATGGGGAAGAACAGCCTATTATCTTCATAAGCAGGAAACTGACTTGAGCCAAACAGTGCTACGTAGTGTTGTAGAAGGAGGATGTTGCTAACAAATGGGCTATCCACAAGTTCAGGTATTACCAGTTGGGTTGATGGTTAACAGTGATTAGAGATAATGCTCCCCGAAAATGGATGGCTATGGCAAAGAATACCAATGCCAGGGTAATGAGGTGGTGTCTTTCCATCCAGGACTTCGCATTTTGAGGTTCGGCATTGGTTGGAGTTTTTCAACAGCAATGGCGAATGGTCTTTCCTCAATGCATGTCCTCTGGTCAGGTCTGCTATCTTCTCTCCCCCACTCCCATTTTTCACATTCTGATTTTTTCTTGTGAGTGTCATCCAGTGATTACATCAGCCCCTTCAATAGGCGCCGTTGCCAGAGGAAAACAAAACCACAGAAGGAGGACAGAGCAGGAGAATAAAGCAAGACTGGCAGAGAGTTAGACCACATACTGAAAGCAATCTCGCCTACTCAACATCTAATGAAAAGGGTGCTACTCATCCATTGTTCCTTCTTGTTCTCAAATGCAGGAAAGAAGATGCGATGAACAGTTCCTCTACCACTAGATTGTTCTCCCTTGCTCACCTCCAAAATTTAAGGTTAACAGACATTTTTGACCAGAATGTCCTGTTTTCAAATTATTTGTATGAGTCTGATTTGTGGTCCCGACTGTCATCTCTGGTCAGAGTAATTGATGGAAGAAATGCTAGAAATTAGTTTCAAGGGGAACCCCCATTCTGACAGCTGCCAACCTTCACAATTATGCTTCCAGCTGTGCATACTTCTGGTTTTTACAAATTCTAAATCTGGCAACCCTAGCAGAATTACCCAACCACTGATTTCCTCCAGCACTTGAAAACTCACAGCACTCACATCTGCCAAGGCCAAAACCTGGAAAATTCCTCCATAGCAGTGAAGCACTGCAGATCACATCACATCAGACTTTCAATAATTGCCCATTCACCACTGATTTTTGCTGCCTACTTTGTTTCCTGGACGATATATAATGTTATATACATTTACACATCTAGCTAGCAATATGCATCTGAAACAGTAATATGTTAGCAACTATGTTAGTTAAAAACCATGCATATAGCTAGCAAGAATTAATGATTGCTAACAATAGCGAATGTTAGCTACAGGCTCATTCATAAAAATGAATAAAACACATTGGTATTAGCTCTAGTTTCTCATGCTGGCATGCTGAGATTAGTCTACTCAGACAGTCATTGTTCCTGCAACCAAACTATGGTGTGGAAACAACAAACTTTGTGTTTAGCTTTACATAATACACTATGATGCTACTGACGGAGTTTTTAAGGGCAACCATCATCACTTAGGTCATCCATTTAACAAGCATCCCCTTCCTGCAGTCTCATCTTCAACTATACTGCCAAGCATGACGTACTGAACCTCTGTGAGTCCATTTGAGAGTTAATAAAAATATTCTTTCACCATATTTCCTTATAGAAACAAGATAAATCCAACAATAGTCCAAAGGTATGCCAATAACAGCAGTGAAAATCTCTGCTCACTGAATAGTGAAATAAACAAGGGAATTTTGTGGAATTATCGCACATCATTGTGGTATCAATATATGTGACTAAATATGGAATAAATATACAATCTTACACATGGTTTTACATGTAAAGATGTCTTTTTCAAGATTGTAGCAAACAATCGATTTGAGAAATAAATGCGCAGATAGAAATTGGGGGTGGACATTTACAATGGCCCCACTTGCATTTAATGCTGGTGTAATTCCTTTTAGTTTTTTTCTGATTTGATTGATGACTCTTATCGTGTAGAAGATAGTACAAGCTTTCCACCGGTATATGGCATGTTTCATTTGAATTTCTATTACAAAGAGTGAGAGCCGTGTGAGTGGTTGCTTCAGCACAGCTTTGTGCATTCAACCATAACATTGCACAGTAATGTACAATTGTTGAGGCATAATTGAGCATGAAACATGAAGTCTAGTTAGAATATATACGAACATGTACATATTATTGCTTGAGACATTTTAAATTAATTACTTTGTGTCATATTTTTGATTGGTCATAAGAGATAACTGTTAGCCTTTGATAATAATGCTCAACACATTTGTATGGGGGCTAACTAACAGCCCTGGCTGTTAGTATTGAATGGAAGTGGTGTGAAAAATATGCATTCAAATTTACTGTATGCTGATATGTGCTACATGCAAAATATCCCTTGGAGTGTATGTGTACCACAGTGTGTCACAGTATGTCACAATGCTTTTAAATTATTTTTCAATGGGATATCAATGTTTCATCGCCAACCATAAGAAAAGGGGCTATATAATGGGCTTTATTATATGCTTTATAATGGACAAAAAGCATTTTATTCATTTTTGGATAGGTGTTTGGACCCCTAGATATATTAGACTCTTGTACTGATGAAAATATAGTCATTCTCACTTGAAAAGGTTGCAAATGTTTTGGTCAAAACAGTTGATTTGTAGTGAATTATGATTATATTTTACAGTGATGCACAATTTAGATATTTTGGATATATTTGGAGACACTAAGGGACACCAGGGTACTCTACTTACTTTTTGCTTCATAGACCTTTAGTAGTTCCGCACATCACCCTCATATTTTGCGTACATGTGCTAAAGCAGTTTATGATCCAGGACGTATACAGCCTTACCTATATATGTGATCTCTCCGTATTTTCGACAAGATAATTGAATTTGTGGCACTTTATTTCTACCTTTCTAATATAATGATACAAGTGTCTTGCTTCATTTAAGCCATTTTCCAAGTCTCTGCAATAGTCTCTGCTACCTCAGGACGCCTGGCACCTCCCCCTCTTCGCACCTGCACTTCCCGAACACGTCTTCTGTCTGTTCTGGCTCCACGATGGTGAAATGACCTCCCCGTGGAGGTCAGAACAGCTGAGACACTGACCCACTTCAAGTGACAACTGAAGACTCACCTCTTCAGGCTGCACCTCTCCCCATCCTTCCCTACCTCCCTGTAATCTCTAAACTGACTGTAAGGTTTCGTAGGTGACTTAGTTAATGCACTCGTCTTAACTACTGCTTGTATTTTTGCATAGACTGCGTTGTTGCTGTTCGCATTTGTGTTAGTGTTAATCAATTTAACCTACAGGGTCCAAGTTGAACTATGCGGTTGTTCCCTGCACTTGGAACGGTACTTCTCTCTAGGGTTTTTCGACACACTTGTTCCTGGTTATGGTTATACACTTTGTTGTACATCGCTCTGGATAAGATGCCTGTAATGTAATGTAATGTAATGTCATAACTGGAGTTATGAAGCCTTAAATAGAAGACCCCCTAAATGGGTGAGGATTGGCCAGATCTGCATGAAGGAGTTAAACCATTGTGTTGTTGATTAACTTTTTTCCCACGGCGCGCAGGAACTGGCGCCATGGGCTATGCGTGGCAAATTGTGGTCACTCACTCACTCACTCACGGACAACCTTTGAGGGAGGTTTGGTGTGACGCATGCACAGGTGGTGCTTTGTTTAGTAGGACGCATGCGCAGGTGGTACGGCACAACATTTTAAAGCACAGCTTTATTGCCCAACGTTACTTTAGCTAATCCTAACATGTTTGCATTTCGCCTACTTTAGCTAACCTAGTTAGCGCGTACGGATGATCCTGCACGCATGAGTAGGAGCTAAGGACACACAGCTACAACCACCGATACAGATGTATGGACACACGGCGGACAACAAATAACGTTACAGAGGTGAGGACGTGCCATAGCTAGCTAGCTATATAGTACAGAGGGCAAAACGGAGCTTTAGAATGTCCCCAGCAGTGTATGCGCGTGAGCTCGACAACACATTTCTCATAGAAAAGGTAGTTTGTATCCTTTTTTAGTTCATTACAGTGGTGGTACAAGTGACAAGAAGTACGTGGTACTGTGCTGTTTGCCTTTATTGATCGCCATACAAGGTTCATGTAAAGTAGCTAGCACAATCTGACAGCACTAACCCATAAAAATGTACAGTGAATGGTACTTGCTCAATCGAACGGTAAATGTGAAAAAACATTTGATTGCAGTCAGCGGCACCAAAATTTTCTGCCACACCCTCAATAAATGACAAAACTCCCAGTAGAAGATTGAATTAACTCTTTTAACATTGTATATTTTCTGAAACGTTATTGATTCCGCTTGGCCACAGTGAGTGAAACTAGGCTATCTGAACGTATAGTTTCTATGTAAATTATGTCAAAAGGATTCAGCCTTGTTGTTTGCTACCTAAACTTCACAGCACAGTCATTGCCGTTATCATGATTGTAGCATGAAGTGTCTATTGTCAACCAACTGCTATATATGAGTGCGTAGAATCAACCAAAAAATATAGTTCGCCAAGTTGCGCCGTGGGTCTGGACGGTTTCGTGCTTGCTATGTTTCAAGCCATAGTCTTGCTGCATCACCCAACTTCTGTTAAGCGTCAGATGGAACACTACCCTGGCATTACCCGGTAAAATGTCTTGATACAGCTTTGAATTAATTGTTCCTTCAATGAATGCAAGCTGTCCAGGCCTTGAGGCATCAAAGCAGCCCCAAATCATGATGTTTACTCTACCATTCTTCACAGATGGGAAGAGGTTTTGGCGTTGCTATGCAGTGATTTTTCCCTCCAGACACAGCATTGGGCATTTATGCCAAAAGTTCAACTTTTGTCTCATAGAACATTGTCCCAGAAGCATTGTGAAACATCCAGGTGGCCTTTTACACACTGGAGACCTTTTTTTGGAGAGCAGTGTTCCTCTGTGGTGTCCTTCCATGAGCACCATTCTTGTTCAGTGTTTTTCTTATAGTGAACAGAAACTTTAAGAGAAAACTCAGGTTCTGAGTTCAGGTCCTTCCCTCAGGTTTTTTTTTTACCTTCTTCAGCGTTGCGCGCTGTGCTCTTGCCATGATCTTTGCAGGATGCCCACTCCTTGTACTAAATTTCCACCATCTGTAGACATTAATTTGTCTTACTGTGGATTGATGGACACAAAAGGCTTTTGTAGCATTTTCTAGCATTATACAGCTCTATAATTCTTCTTCTTCTACGGTCCTCTAATAACAGATCTTTCTTGAGAAGAGCAGACTCAGTAACCAAGTAACCAGACCTTTGTATGCCTTTTTATAGGGTACAGTACCTCCAACCCACAGCTCCAATCTCATCTCATTGATTGGAACACCTGAATCCAATTAGCTTTTAGAGAAGTAATTAACCTTGAGATTCACATACTTTTCCCAACTTAGACTGTGAATGTTCAAGTGATGTATTCTTTGTTGAATACAAAGAAGTACAATTCTTTGTTATTAGATTAAGCAGATTGTGCTTGGGGGGTATGGTGGCACTTAGAAATTTAGCACTGTTGTAGAATATCATGTGCTAATAAAGCTCGAACACAAAGTTTGTCGTTTCCACTCATACTGTAGTTAGATTGCAGGTGCAAGTAATGCCTGAATTGAGCATGCTGTCATGCAGACCACTAAGGGGGCCTGTGTGAAGGGGTTAAAAGAAATGGCTAGCTACGTGGTTTGGGATGTCAACTGCAAAGTCCTGAGTCATTTCAAGGGGAGGCATCTTCTGTGAAGACAGAAAAGTCTTCATCCTATCATCACACGCATTTGCCAATGTGCAGCTGCTAAATTAGTTTTCAGTCATTTGTGTGGAATAATACAAATGTAAATCTACAGCTTCAGCATCTAACGGTTTGGCAAGGAACCAGAAATAAACACACCCATCTAGAACCTGGAAGTGGTTTCAGTGAGAAGAGCTAATTAGCCAACTATGAACAGAGATCTGCAGTAGTAAGAAAATTTGCACTGTCATTCCATGGATCAGGGCAGGTATAAGTCAGTACAGGTATTTCATGTTAATACTGCATTATTTCTTTGAAAACACACACCAGTTGCCAACAGGCTACCACCTGACATAACAGTGATACATCTTTCCTCCAATCAGAGTTGTTCTCCTGTAATACTATACAGCCTGCAGGCTATAAACAGTAACTGAGATTATACATTGATTTAGGAATAAAAAATTGTTCCAAAAATATTGTAATGACATATGAAGGATTAACAAGACTAATATAATAATAATAATTTAAGCATCCTCTTACCTCATCTAATTGTTCCAGATTTACCATATCATCGTTGGGACAGCTTTGCACTCTAAGTGTTTTGCATGTATTGAGTCTCTCTTGCCTAAAGGAAGTGGAAAAATAAATTAGTACATTTTACAGTACTTGGCAGCATGGCATGTGGAGGGATTAATGGCAACAGTTTTAATACTGGACCCACTCATTTTCAGAGCTTGTTTTTCTTCAGTTTCACTACTGACGCTTCGGGTGTTGTACATGATAATCACCTCATCTGATTCAATCCAGTGTTAAACTGCACTTCATCAGCAATTGACTTGGTATTCTCAACAGAGACACTGAGGTCAAAGTTTAGTAAGGAGGCAGCTGGCTCACTGGAAGGCTTCTCAAATCTCTGTTGGGCAAGATGTGACTATCAAACCCTAATCCAGCCCCTAGGGTCCAGCAAATGAATGATTGAGTATAAATGCATGTGTGTGCATTTTTATTTACAAATAAGCATTTATACAGGTGTGTGTGTGTGAGGGTATGAACAGTGTGTATGTTGAGTGTCTCTGTCTATATGTGTGCATGTGGATGCTCACTGTGTGTGTGTGTGAGTGTGCAATCCTGAAAATATTACTAGTTAGTGTGTTGGAGTTTGAATTCAGAACAGCTACTGACCAACATATACAACTCATATGTAAACAAGTACCAACATATAACCTGTGACCCATGATATCATGTCATTTAAAAGTAGGCACAACTGAGTTAACAAAATACATTATCCCATTCTTACAACCCATAAAAATAACCCCAATTCCACAAGCTTTCTGAAAACAAAAAAATACATTAAATCCCCTACATCCTAATTGTTGTAAGCCCTTCATATATTATGCAAGAGGAATCCCTCATCATCATTTTGAAGGCAAGAGTGAGATATACTGTATGGACACTTCACCTTGTTTTTGCAGATGTTCGAGAGTGCAGTAGGCCTGAGTTTGCCCCTCCA
The DNA here is from genome assembly GCF_018555375.3 of Anguilla rostrata. Taxonomy (NCBI): domain Eukaryota; kingdom Metazoa; phylum Chordata; class Actinopteri; order Anguilliformes; family Anguillidae; genus Anguilla; species Anguilla rostrata. The sequence continues at coordinate 30,986,294 of NC_057935.1, read as the reverse complement.
ACTACATTGAAGCATAACACCTGCCTCTCCTCTAATCACTGCACTCATCTCTTTCATCACTGGCTAAACAGGGAACATGCAGGTATTTCTCTGGCAAAGCCTCCTTAATCTTATTACTACCTGTTTACTTAAGGCAGCAAGGCAGTATCCCTACCAAAGGTTACTGTTGGAGTAAGCAGACACTTTCGTTCAAGTGTGCAGCCGGGAACATCTGTCACATGTGGGCTCTGGGCTCCATTGCTCCCTTTGGAGCTGACAGGGACAGGTACACTTGCAGGCATGGGCACTGCACGCCTGTCATACGTATATGGGTGCAAGGCATGATGAGAAATAGCGTCACATTTTAAAAACCACAAAGGAAAAGCAAGATCATTTTAAAGGTAAGATTAAAAATAAAAATAAAAACATTATATATATATATATATATATACAAAGCAATAACAGGTTTTTACACATTTTTGCAAATTTATTAAAAATAAAAAAAGAGAAATATCACATTAACATAAGTATTCAGACCCTTTACTCAGTACTTTGTTGAGGCACCTTTGGCAGCAATTACAGCCTCGAGTCTTCTTGGGTATGACTCTACAACAGGGGTGGCCAACTCCGGTCCTGGGGAGCCGCAGGGTCTGCGGGTTTTTGTTTTGACCTTAAATACAACAACCACTTACACAAAATAAACCAGGTGAGGTGAGTTAACTATGTAATCAACTGCTTTAATTGATCAATTAAGTGCCGAGTAAAAACAAAAGCCAGCAGACCCTGCGGCTCTCCAGGACCTGGGTTGGCCACCCCTGCTCTACAAGCTTGGCACACCTGTATTTGGGGTATTTCTTCCATTCTTTTCTGCAGAACCTCTCAAGCTCTGTCAGGTTCAGTGGGGAGTGTTGCTGCACAGCTATTTTCGGGTCTCTCTAGAGATGTTCGATCGGGTTCAAGTCCGGGCTCTGGCTAGGCCACTCAAGGACATTCATAGACTTGCCCCGAAGCCACTCCTGCATTGTCTTGGCTGTGTGCTGAGTGTCGTTGTCCTGTTGGAAGGTGAACCTTCACCCCAGTCTGAGGTCCTCAGCGCTGTGCCGCAGGTTTTCAAGGATCTCTCTGTACTTTGCTCCGTTCATCTTTCCCTTGATCCTGACTAGTCTCTCAGTTCCTGCCGCTGAAAAACATCCCCACAGCATGATGCTGCCACCACCATGCTTCACCGTAGGGATGGTATTGGCCAGATGATGAGCGGTGCCTGGTTTCCTCCAGACGTGACGCTTGGCATTGTGGTCAAAGAGATCAATCTTGGTTTCCTCAGACCAGAGAATCTTGTTTCTCATGGTCTGAGAGTCCTTTAGGTGCCTTTTGGCAAACTCCAAGCGGGCTGTCAAGTGCCTTTCACTGAGGAGTGGCTTCCGTCTGGCCACTCTGCCATAAAGGCCTGATTGGTGGAGTGCTGTAGAGATGGTTGTCCTTCTGGAAGTTTGTTCTATCTCCACAGAGGAACTCTGGAGCTCTGTCAGGGTGGCTATTGGGTTCTTAGTCACCTCCCTGACTAAGGCCCTTCTCCCCTGTTTGCTCAGTTTGGCTGGGCGGCCAGGTCTAGGAAAAGTCCTGGTGGTTCCAAACTTCTTCCATTTAAGAATGATGGAGGCCACTGTGTTCTTCGAGATGCATACATTGTAATGCTGCATACATTTTTTGTACCCTTCCCCAGATCTGTACCTCGACACAATCCTGTCTCAGGGATATACAACTTCGACTTCATGGCTTGGTTTTTGCTCTGGCATTCACTGTCAACTGTGGAACCTTATGTAGGAGGGTGTGTGCCTTTCAAAATCATGTCCGATCAATTGAATTTACACAGGTGGACTCCAATAAAGTTGTAGAAACATCTCAAGTATGATCAATGGAAACAGGATGCACCTGAGCTCAATTTTGAGTACCATAGCAAAGGGTCTGAATACTTATGTAAATGTGATATCAGTTTTTTATTTTTAATAAATTTGCAAAAATTTCTAAAACCCTTTAAAGGGGTCTGAATACTTTCCGATGGCACTGTGTGTGTATATATATATATATATATTGTGGCGTAGATCGGGGCATGCCCCCGCAGTGCCCCTCCCAGCCTTATAGGCATCAGCTCAAACCTGCCACCAGGCCAGCTGTTCAGGACCCAGGACAGCGCCACTCTATGAAGCCCAGCCACAGGACCCTGGAGAGCGGCAACCTGGAAATTCCCCAACTCCCTCCTTTCCAACTCACTCAACGCACCTGAAATCAATGAGGCGACACAGCTGCCGCCACTCCAGGGAAATGGGCTGGGAGCTTAAAAGGAGGCCTTTGTCTCCTTTGAGGAGAGGGGTTTTTGGGCTGCAGCCGAGCTGTTAATACCTGTTTGTAACTTTTTCCTATCTTTCAGAATCCGGTGGAGACGCAGGATCACATCCCTCTTCCTGCTTTGAAGAGGGATCCCCTCAGCTGTCTCCCGGGCGTCGTTACCCCTAATTTCAGTTACTTTACTTTAATTTCATTTAGACAAGAAACTTTAGTTGTTGAGTACAGTTTTGTTTTTGTACTTAATTTTTGTTAAATAAAAGGCCCTGTTGGGCTATTTTTGCCCAAACCTCCGGTCTGTGTATTTCTGTGCCGCCCCGCCTGCACCGTCACGCCCAGTGCGGTGCCACAATATATATACATCTCTTTTAACACAAACAATGCACAGTGTTATTTGTCAAAATTCATGAAACAATGTTTTTTTTGCTAATGAGGCCTTAGTTAGTGTCTATGATTGGGTATTCAGGGGGCCCTCATACCCCAATAATTCTGCTACTCCTTGAAGGTATCTCAATGGAAAGGTGTTGTGTTGGCCAAATGATACCCTACTGCAGACAATGCCTCTGATGATTACTGAACATCCCAGGTACCTTTTTGATACGGGATGATCTCACAGAGGCAAGATAAGCACTGGCAAGGAGATAAGTTTCTCTTCAGAGACATACATTTGAAGCAGAACAATACTGCCTTTGTACTTAGGCTCTCAGTTTGGTACACATTTCTTGGCTTAATTATATGAAAGCACCACAGCTTAGATGGCAAGAATCACTGCTCATTTTTATCCTGTAAGGAGACCAGGTCTGCATGGCACGAAGTCTCCTAGAGGATATTTTAGTGCCACTAAGTAGATAGTAATGTTGCGCACTACGTAAATCGGCTGCTGACCAGGTTATATAAGAGAATAAAGGCTGTTCACACAGAAAACAAGGCCACCGCAGAGCGTGGCATATGCCCCCAACTGTAGGGTCCTCTAGAGTTACTTTAAGCATTCAGAAAAGTTTTCAGTGTGAATATTTTTATATTTTGGGTTCCAAACTGAATTCTTCCACTATAAAATCGCCAAAAAATTTTTTAACACCACTCTCAAACCATGATGCATACATTTTAATCAGACAACAAGCCCTCTAATGCCAGCCCCCCTATTTTACATGGGCAACACCTTGGAGGAGTAATATCATCTTTATATGGTCTCTGTTGTTCTCAACCACGAGGGAGGTGACTCCCAACTTCAAACTGACAATGAAAACGGGGCTCGCAAGTTGATATGAGGTGAATCGTCCCCTCTCTTGGAGACACATCAACAGTGTGTCATATCTTATTTTCACATCGAAATGACAAAGTAAACATATGCTGTAAAAATAGTGCATTGTTTACTGAAATCATGAGGCAATGGACTACTTACGTCTTGTAACGTCAACCTGAACTTGAAACCGCAAAGTATGCCCCTGAATGTACATGGCCAACCACATGAAGGCAGTCATATTGGATGAGCGGTGGCGTCACTGATCGAAACCAGCCTTTGTGTGGTCAAGTCCAATTCACCACCAAAAAATCAGCCACCGCTCATTTAATATGGCCACCACGGCCGCCATCTTGAATTTGGTTTCTGCTCATTTAACAGAAAACGCCTTTGTCGATTGAGCTGATTTTTTGGTGGTAAATTGGACTTGACCACACGAAGGCTGGTTTCGATCGGTGATGCCACTGCCACGGCCGCCATCCTGAATTTGGTTTCCATGTACAGTCAGGGGCATATGCCATGCTTTGCGGTTTCAAGTTCAGGTTGACGTTACAAAATGTAAGTAGTCCATTGCCTCATGATTTATCATTTATTTTTACAGCATATGTTTACTTTGTCATTTCGATGTGAAAATAAGATATGACACACTGTTGATGCGTCTCCAACTTGCGAGCCCCGTTTCCAATGTCAGATTCATTTTTACAAGGATCTTTGGAGAGCATATAGTGTTTCTATTTGTATTTGTCTTATAAATCATCAATACACGTTTTTGTTGGTAATGTTAAACATATTTTCTCTTCTACTCTCATCGGATTCTTCTGTTAAAGTTTGTATATTAACAATAAAAACATATTACTTAACCAAAGCCCCTAGTGGTCGGCACGCCAGCGTGCCGAGATCACTAAACTCAGACATTCGGTGCTACTGCAACCAAAGTATGAGTTAAAAACAGAAACGCGTTGTTTTCGTTTCATTAGTAGACGATACACGACAACTTTGCCAAAAACGGAGTTTTGCAGCCCCACCATTGTCGCTCTGGTCGTTCATTTAACACGCACCCCCTCCTTGCAGTCTCATCTACAAAGAGGTATTAAGAGGTTAATACATAAACAGCTAGTCTTTAACAAGACAAATAACAAATGCCTTCATAGCCATTATGGCCAGATAATCGTATTCCTTTCCATTCAAATTTTGGCCCTCAACAATAAAATAAAAACAAACAAATAAAAAAATAGTTTAACTTTGAACACCTTTTACATAACACTCTTTCTTTTCATGGTCATAGATTAAATAAAATAAAAAATCAGTTGCCATAAAAAATCCACTATTTCACTAGACACTTTTCCGTCCTCTTGATGTGCTCTGGTATACTTTCCTGAAGACCGAATCTTTCCCAACAGTCCTTCGTTACTAATCAAGTAGACATGAAAGTCTTTGCAAGACATGTTGTATTGTGTATACAGAAGCCCCTTCAGTGACTCAACAGACAAGTGATTCCTTTCCTTTGTCCACTGGCTTTGCATCAGTGAAAAAACTCTCTCTACATTTGCATTGTGAGAAGGAATAGCAAAGAAAAACTGTGCAATCTTCAGTTGCTCTGAATGAAACTCAATGCTTTTAGACCTTTCAAAATATTTGGTCCACTTCTTGTGTGCTTGCAGATCACTGATTACACTGGGGCGACATAGCTCAGGAGGTAAAAGCAGTTGTCTGGCAGTCGGAGGGTTGCTGGTTCGATCCCCGCCCTGGGCGTGTCGAAGTGTCCCTGAGCAAGACACCTAACCCCTAACTGCTCTGGTGAATGAGAGGCATCAATTGTAAAGCGCTTTGGATAAAAGCGCTATATAAATGCAGTCCATTTACCATTTACACTGATCTCCATCACTGTTACACCTTTCTGTGAATTTCTTCAGGTTGGTGACCTGATCAAAGAACTTTGCATCATCAATTGGCACCCCCTTTTCTCACAGGTGTTTGATACAGGCTTCTATGTCATTCCAGTCTGGTGTCTCACTCAGATGCATCCATATGAAAGAAGAGAACAACCTCCACGGGTGCCATCCATTTCTCCAGATACTCCAGGCATGAACTGTACAGACCCTGTACTTGAGCACTGAAATGGTCACACCTCTTACCAAGTCCATTCTTGTGCTTTTGTGCCAATAGTCCCTTGACTTTAAGGGACATGAAGTTGTTGGTCTAGCGTTCAAGAAGCATGGTGTGGACTTTGTTCAAAATGTTCTTCACTTCCACAATTGAATTGTTCTCCCTTTCCATCTCCTGAATGTGTGATTGAAACACACACAAGTGAGTGCATGTGCCAGAGGTAAATCTCACTGAACTCATCTTCAAAAATCTTCTTGATCAAGGAGGGTGTTTTTTCCTGTGACAAAACAAATGCTTTCAAGGCTGGAAACATCTGTAGCAGCCTCTGAATACCTGGGAATAATGACAGTTTGTCTTGCTGTGAGAAAGGAGACTTCTGTATTCAACATCAACAAATTCACAGTACTCCTTCAGATTCTCTGTGCGTACAGTGTAGATGTGAAAGTATTGATATTGTGGCGTGCGGACACTCCAACTAAACTTAATGAGGAGACCGGAGAATGTGATCAAATTAAAACCAGAACAGCGTTTATTTTTACACTCTGGTCAAAAAGCGTACCGCCCCCAAAAACCCCAGAAAAATCAGGCTGACCTTCCTCTCTCTCCTCCCGGCACCCCCCTCCCGAACCCGGAACCTGTGACCAATACAAACGAGGGTCGCTACAATATATTTTGAAGATGTCTGCCCCGTAATGAACACAACTGTTCAAGACGTGTGCTGGCCACCCCACACCGATTAAAGACTTATTCTGCAACAACTTCTTTAAGTTTGCGAAAACATTCTTTCCTTCTTCATCACGCCGGATTCCCCCGAACATTTTATTGCAGTTGTTACCTGTAAACGCAATACATTTTGAAAAAATCTGTTTCTTTTCCAGTGTTTCTTTGATGTATTGCGCGATCGTATCAGCTGACTCATTTGGAGGGTTTTTAACTTCGACTAATTTTGCACGCCACCATTCTTCAATCAAAATACTGAATAAGCAGAGGGAATATTTTCACAGCAGTGAAACACCACAGTAAGGTATGTCTTCTAGTGCTTTCAGAGCTATGTTGACAGAATGCGGTGCTATCATGGCGTTAACAATTGCTTCTGTCTTAGTACGAGGGCTTGAAAATTTTCACGCTGTCTTGGAATCGGGGAAAGCCTTTTTTAACAAGGCAGACGTGCAGCCCATTGATCTGTAGCTACTGTGATGCTTCGTGGTGTGGAATGCAAAAACTCCCTCTGCAGCAGTAACAGCATCTTCTGTTTTACCTGGTCTCACAAAATAGTCAGTTAATTTACCTGACGAACTCTCTCCTTTAGCTGCAGTTTTGTGTTTTGCGGAGCTTATGTGGGCTTCCAGATCGCTAGCACCTTTATTTGACACGTACGTGTCAGCTTTGAAGGTCATGCATTCTGCTTCCCACGGATCCCAACCGAGACGAAAACATGGGAATTTTTTCTGTAATTCATCTGTGAATTTACATTTGCGTTTGGGCATTTGTTAAGCTCTCTTGGCTCTCGCTGTGGTGCTCTGGGTAATGGTTGAGATGCAGTTTGACCAATGTTTGCGTGAAGGGCTTGTAGCCTACATGACCGACCAATGGTGGCGTTCGAGAAGGCGGGACCTAAAGAGAAAGGTCAAAGCAATGCAAAAAAGCACACAATGAATGGCGACTGTAGAAAGCAAAAGCCGAATCCCAGATATTTTTTGGCGATTTAGAAATCCCGGGCGGACACACTTTTAGGTCCCAAAAAGAGGACATGTCCAGGAAAAAGAGGACGTATGGTCACCCTAGAAAACCAGCATACACAGGGGTCCCCCAGGACCGAGTTTGAAAACCACTGCCCTAATTGACTTAACACAGGAAATGCATGGTAACATGAAATGTGTGGAGGTTGTTTTTAGCCCAGGTGTATGTAAACTTTTGGCCTCAAGTGTATATAAAAAAGATATCCATCTGGTTATTTAATTTAATATCACAATCATTACCAAAATAACTGATTGTTACACCTTAGCATTGGTCAACCACCTATAAAACTGAAGAAGAGTAATAACCGGCTATGGACATAGGGGGATCATGTCTTTTTCTCTAACAATCAGTAGGCACCACAGACCTGTAGAACTAGAAAGGAAACAGCCTTCTGACCCATAGTGTTTTTTTCTTTGACTGGCCAACATGAAATGTCACATGAACATGGCCATTTTGTCCCTGTTGCACAGTGTAATGGTTGCCACTGTAACTTGTAGCTAGTGACAACTACTAACTTTGTTAGCTAACATGTTAGCTAACTTTGTTAACAAGCTACGTTAGCTATCATTACCACCAGAGCTATAGTGGTTGCTCAATTCACATTTTAAGAAAAATAAGCCTAACAAATGCATACATTAGAAAATAATATTTGGCTAAACTTAACACATTGTAAAGTAACCCTCTCAATGTCTTCAACCACATTTCAGTTTGAACATACCTTTGAAAAAAGCGGTGTTAAACCCAAGTGCTATTGACATGTTTATGGTAATGTTCCTATAAGCCAGTTTTATTACCAATGTGGAGTGGCATCTTTGATGAGAGGCAGTAGTGATAATACACTTACATTTTAGTGGTGTGTGAAGTTTGTTACTAGCTGTAGTGCTCCACTGAATGTGGATGTGTTGCATTAATAAAACCTGCTGTTATGTCAGTCCTTTTTTGGTTACTGCTTCACCACCTATGCCTGACTTCATCAGCTTATTTTACCTGTTCATTCAGATTAGCATAAACTGACATCTAACTTACTTAACCTATTTAACCTGCCTGTATTCTCGAGAAATGTCCAGCAAACAGCCGTATCTACAGAAATTCTCAGCAAATGGTAGGCAACCCGCACCCCCTATCTTCTTATAAATTGGGGTGGTTTTGCTAGGAGAAACCAAGTCTCTCATTCTTAATTTTGCAGTTTTAGTTTAGTTTACTTATAAATGGTAACCCATTATCATTGCCTGCCTGCTCTGAAAAAGTTTCAGTCAAGAATTTTAAAGTAATAATCTCGAAGATTTTCATTAAAATAAATGTCTGTTAAGTCACTATCTATCGCTGAATTAGGTAACACAATGGTGATTGAGCCTATTATTACCATTTATATTATTATTATAATTATAATTTATGATTAAAGAAATGGGTGTCTGTGGCGACATTCCCTGGAAAAAATCAGAAGTGGCGCATAGTTAGTGACATGTTTTCCATCACCCATCAGTGGTTGGTCCACCAGAGAGGGTAGGCGGAGCTAACGCAACAGGCTCGCTCTTTAACTCACTTGTGTGTGAGCAGCCCACTGTTTTTTCCGGTGTCTGCTAGCCTTACAATAACAGGGGGGGGGGGGGGGATTATGGAACCCTAATAAGTTTTTGTGTAACATGAGAGGTCATATTATTTGTTGATGTAGATTTCCTATTACATTTGATGACAATGTACTAAATTACACAGCCTAGCTATTTGCACAGCTAACGCTAGCTACCGGACCATGTCAAGAAAGGCAACATTAGTGTAGACAACGTTGCGCACAGTATCCATCTCTCATATCAGGTAACGTTGCGTCAGGTAACGTAGCTAGCTAGCTAATGTAATTAACACAATCTAATGTCAGCTAACAATTAGAAAAAATGCTAGCTAACGCTACCGACCGGTACCGACCTCGTAAACCGTCTCTCGAATGCAATGCTACCTTGTTGCAACGTAGCAATGTAGCTAACTAAAAAGTCAGTTCAGATCAATGATTCGCAATAAGACTGCATGAAACATGCAAAATTCCAAGACGTCTGATTGTAAACGTTCTAAAACTGCACTTGGTGATTTGTCAAGGTGGGTCTTTTGAGACCCCAGCCAACAGCTTCAGACCAAGCGGCCAAAACCAGACATTGTTTTTGAAGCTCATTTCCTGGTGTTGTAGTTCCTGGTTGCTCACTAGTGCCACTACGGATGGCTCCAGTATAGGTGTTTTCATATCCGGTTTCCATGTAAGTCTACGGTACAAATGCGATCATAATATACAAAGTCAATAATTTTTTCTCACAAGAACAAATAGTCATAATAGGTGTATTTTATTCGTCTTATGACTGTCCATGGGTCGATTTCATGATTTATTGCGTCATTTGGGCACAGTGCCAAAATTTGTTCTGGACCAATGAGGTACAGCTTGCGTCACTTCCGGATTACTGCGGAGGACTGAGCTACAGTAGGGGCTACAATCTGGTCACTGGGGTGGGAGGTGGCGTCTCTTGGCCTTGACATTGCGGCTCCGACCACGGTCCACCTGTGCGAAGTCAGAAAATGCAGGCATCCCATTTTGTAGTGGTTTCATTATAGCGTGTGCCATTTACAGCTGCACTAGACGACCATAAAATAATCCTCCTCTGAAGTTTTGCGGTAGCCGAGTCATTTTTACTATTTCCTTTAGCCCACTTAACCAAATAATTAGTTGGCAGAAAGAGTAATCAGCTAACGCTTATTTGCTATATGTGGTAGTCCAGTAGCCTATGCTAAAACAGTTCGCAACTTCGGCTACCAAGCCATTTGACTAGCTAGCTAACCCTAACCGGCAAATATTCCATCTGTCAAACGTGTTTGACGGCTTGTCAGTCGTGTACATCACGTAAATGTCTACCTGGGCTATGCTGCACGAATGTGACAAAGCTAGAAGCTAGCCAGAAAATAATAATAATTAGAAATTCAATGGACATTATTTTTGTCTTTATGCAACAGGTGGAAAACTTGCTCTTCAAAGTGCGTTGTCATATTTACACGCCTGTAGATCAGTTATTAAAATACTTGGTAGATTTGTTAATCACCGCTGACAGTGTTAATTTTTATTCGGTAAAAAGTGACTTGCGAACGATCGGTCAGCTAGCGTCACCCAGCAAGTAAACACCACAAACGGCGATGGAGTAGTAGCAGTTAATGGCTCATTGACTGTGGCGAAAACCTATGACGATAACTTGCTTGGTTAACAGCAGGTCTACCAGACAGTTATATGAAAATTACCCTAGTCAAATCACCAGTAGTCTACACGTCTCTGACTGATTGACCATCATTGCAGTCGATGTTCTTCCCCTGTAGTTCATATTGCTAATGCGTGAGCTAACCACGGATTGCTTACCTAGCTCACTGGCAAGCTGATATGCTAGCTAAGCATATTCGTTTTGCCGAGAAACATAAATTGAAGATAACTGAACATAATTGTATTATTAATGTCATACATATACCGTGATTACATGACACAGTACAGTCACGGATGGAAATTAAACGCCTCAGGTTCGTTCTGCAATCGTTCGTTCAGGTTGATGGGCTTTTCCGCACCGGACTGTCAATCACATTGTAAAAATCACAAGACCACTTAACTCTATGGTTTTGGCTCCAAATCGAGAACATGGCCGCGCCCGCCATTGAGCTTCAAAACGTGTTTTAGAGACCCACGGAGACGCAATGGGTGACGTCACAGTAGCTTTGTCCATATTTTTTACAGTCTCTGCTTCAGACACTCTGCAACAAACCAGTTCACACCGCTGCAATTTTCTCTGCAACATTCTAAAACCGCTTCGTCTCGTTGCGAATCATTGATCTGAACTGGCCACGTTACCGTTATTTACATTGCTATCAAGTTCATCAATATATTGATCAGAATAAAGCCGAGGTATAGGTGGAGCAGAGCCGGGTCTGATTTCTGTGTAAAGATGTCAAGCCGGAGAAAACTAAATAAAAGAATACAGCAGTATGGATTAGCGTTGTTATTATTTTATTACGCTTCCTCATATGTTCCTTCAGCCTTGATGCCCTTTTTTGATGAAATCTCCTTTGTTTTATTCTTTTTGTTCTGATTGCTAATTTAACACCCAGCTCAGCTTTATTCTCGAACAGTTTAGCTAGCAAAACCAGAAACACCAGGGGTAACATTTTGCAAGGCAGTTGTTTCAAAAATATTACACAACAGTCATTCACGAAAAAGACTGTTTATACATAATTGCACGAGCCACAGAGAATCCCGCGAATTCTTCTCTGCAGTGTAAAGACGTTCATACAGGGCAAAAGGTGGATAAAGAACATTTGTGGAAATCGATCATCACTAATTCTACCCTAGGTCTGCTACAGCTTTTTAACCCGGCTCGGCAGTCTAAAGACAGTTTAAGTTAGCCTAATGTTAGACAATGAATGAGTATGTACATAACGTTACTTTTATAACAATCATTTTTTATTCAGTAAATAGTAAGTGTTATAGTTGGCGTGGCCGAGGTGCCAACTGACTGACGTCACACAGGTGACACTGGTTGGATCCGGTTGGATCTATGGGAAGTGAGGTCCAAAAACACACCTGCCATTGGTACCGCCATAGAGAACGAAACGGAAATCTTCGAGATTGTAACTTTAAGGTGCCTGTAGAAGTAACTGGAAGATCTATTGGACACAGTTTTTGATTTTGATCCAGAAGTTTAGAAATTGTTCAAGGCTGTCAAGGGTATAAGTCTTTATTCACCAGGGGTAAAATATACTCTATATTTTTGGAGGGACAGGATCAAATTCAGAGATGACCTTTGCGCACGGCTTCAAGAAAACATCTCCAGTGACACAGAAGACCAGACTCTCTGTGCCTTTTCTGTGGTTTGGAGCAATCTACATGAAAAATCATCCGTATAAACTGGGAGTATAACGTAACATTGGAGATTACGGGTACAGACCAGCAGATCATTTTAAAAATATGCCAGTCCATTTGCAAACATGGGGAGGAGTATTTCGAGGCCCTTGACTTGAATGGGTGAATAAGGAATATACCACATTGGTTGTTTTTCTTTGGAAACAGAAAAAGCTGGATAAATAGGCTGTTTTTATCATCAAGATATACAAGAACTGGACACAGCTTCCATTTACCGGTTCCATGGATTCCTATGGGAGCTGCTGAAAGGCGCATGAAGACAATTCATGGATGCAGCCATGTTTGACTGTAGGCCGTTGGCACTACAGTGTGCGCACTGGGTACCTAAACGTGAAGGATCCCGGTAAACGCATAAAAACGACCTTAACCCGCGGGAATGCGCTCCGAAAAAGTTTTCAAATCGTCTGACGAATATTGGCTTTGTTGGTTAACTACAGGATTTTGTGGAAGAAAACAAGTGACGAGGCCATTTCTAACATTTCTGCTAGTTAAAGTAATAAATAAGGCTGTTGATATTTTTATGGAAGCATTCAGCCAGACTGTACATTACATTAGCTAGCTAGCTAGCTAAGTACTTATTAAACAGCTACGGGAGCTGTCAAGACTGAATTGGAGTGAGACGTTGTGGTTAGTTTGCTAAATAAATGACTATTAGGTTTCACAAGCTAGTTCTGGAGCTGCCTTACTGACTAGCCCCTGGACAGTAGTAGAACGGTTGCAGCTAGCTAACTTTTCAGAACGATACAAACATTCGGTGGCACTTGACTGTAACATAAGTAATTATATCTAGCTAGCCTGCTAGCCACAACTTTTGACTGGTTTTACCAGCAGTCAAGAATTGTGTATTCTCAACCATTCTGTGTTATGGGAGCTAGCTACTACTAGCTACTGATGTTTAAAGGAAACAGACAAATGACTTCCAAAATAAATACAAATGTGATCGGTAACTCGTTGATTGATTGTAGTCTAATAGGTGCTTTCTAAAGCAGTAAATGACCTCCCTAAGGTTCCTAGCTATTCTTAGCCAGCGTGACTCTGCTCTCAAGCAAAATGCATCATTGTAAAAAGCAATTGCAGACAGGAAGAGCTAGTTAATATAATTCCCTTGATTTATCTGCTTGATTTGTCCTGAATGTCTGTGCGGTGCATGGAAAGCAAAATATTTAATCAATACTACGTTTTATTTTTTTATTTAAATGGAAACATGCAATGTGCTTTATGTTTTTGGCTATGCATGTAAACAATTTGTAGTAATAAAATAAGAACTTGTCACCGACTGCAATATTGACTCGTTTTCATTGTTTACAGGAAAAAGTACCACGTGGCCAAAGGTAACCTTTCGATACAATTTTCTGTGCTTGTGATGTTCTGTGCAAGGACCCACACGCAGACCAGGGAAATCCAAAAAACGTTGTCTTTATTCAGTCTGAGGTTCGAAGCCAGGTAATCAGAGAGAGTACGGTGCCGATTCGAGTTTCCAAAAGAATAGTGAAAAAACAGGCGAAAAGTCAAAAACCAGGAGATCAGAGTGGCGAAGGTACAAAGGGACAGGCAAAAGAGAAGTCAAGCCAAAGCGAAGGTCAAACCAGAAGCAAAAAAAAAAGGGGCAGGCAAACTCGAAGTCGTACAAAGGGGTGTCGCAGGAATCTCGATAGACAAAGGCTTACTAACAATCAGCACAATGAATTCGATCAACGTTCTGACACTGAACAGGTGGAAAAGACTGACATTTATACACTGGGGAAGATAACAATCAAGGAGGGGTTAAGTGAGTGAGGGAGGAGTAACAAACAACATCCAGGTGAAGAACATTAGGAAAACTAATTCAATGACAGGGGACTGACAAAACGCGGACTGGAATCACATAGACAACAATGATAATAGACGGCCTGGGTGAAGCAGGTAAAACACGTGCAGAGAGAGAGAGGTGCAGTCAGAGCAAGAGACAGGTGCAGGCAATTGCAGAACTCAGCGTTAGAGCAGGCTAGAAAGAAAAGGGGCGGAGCTACAGTGCAGCATGGAAAAGGGGAGACTGGTTAATGTATTAGTATAGTGATCTAAACTATCAAAAACCCAAAACTAGTGTGTGTTAGTCCATTAGTAATATTCACATGTTAGTATATTAGTGAGGTTAGTACTTTACAATCTATAAGTTAGTAGGGATTAGTAGAAATTAGTAAAACTAGAAATAAGCAGGAAGAAAGTAAAGCGAGACTGGAAAGAAGGGGGGAAACCACGAAAACCCGGAACCACCCGAATAGTGAAATCACACAAGTACAGGGGAGTGAAGCAGCTCAGGGAACACAGACACAGAGACAGTACTGGGGAGACAAGTGACCGGGAATACAGACTACAACAGTGCTGTAATATTGTTAGTCCTACTATCCTGAACTCTGGTCCTGACATAATATAAGCAGAACAAGGTGGAAATAATTCAAGTTTGCCATTGTGCTGATAAATGTACACAATCACTTCATAACCGTCCCGGTCAATTGTGCTGCATGAAATACATGCTAAGAGATGACAAATCCACTGAAAAATGAACGTTCGTATCCTTAGAAAAGCAGTGAGTAGTAGCCTACAATTACAAGAGAACCGCGAAGCGAATTCAAAAACTCATGTATTCTACAAAAAGATGTAGCCACTGACGTGGTGGATGGTCTATCACAGCACACAGGCAATTTAAGCGCTTACTGGGTGCATTGAACTATGAGTTAGGCAAGAAAAAATTAATAAATGGGAAAAATGCAAAATTACGTAAAATCTTGATAAATTAGGCTTATGTATTATATTCATACAATCGTCATCTTTGTAAATGAGATGTTTATCATCTTCATCATCACTTCACCTTAATCAGCATAATTTGAAACATAATTTAAGAGCAAATTGTATATAGCTATGGGACTCATAACAAAAATCAGTGCCTGGGTCATAATTAGTTCAGTGTGAAGAAATTTTAGGGATAAAAAATTTTGTCCAATATAATTTGATTTGGCCTAGGTAAATTTGTAGTTTTGAATAGATGAGAGCAGCCTATCCAAGTACTTTGCCCTTGTGTCATGCCCCTGCCCCTTTTTGGGTGAAAGCGGCCCCTCTAATTTGACTGGCGGTAAATGCAAATTCCGAGGTCTTTGCCAATTTAATAGCATAAAATAAGAATACCATTTTGCTTTTTAGCTATTAGGAGCCCAAGTCCTATGGCCAGTCAGGCGAACAATTATGTTATGTCGTTGCCGATCAACGATCGGCGTTGTTATATAGAAAAAATTAAAGAAAAGGCGAGCTAGCTGTTAGCTAACTTAACCCTTTTGTTACAGGCTAACATTAAATTGGGATTTCCTTGGATTTTCAGTATGTTCTATGAACTGCCCCTTCAATGCAGCATCAACATTCACTGCTTTGACTTTTAACATTATAACTGTTGACTTTAACATCATTAACTAACCTGTGATGAAGTGTTTGCCACAAACGTACACTCATTCACTTCCATTTCTGTACGTTTATATATTTCCAGTTAGTGAGCTAGATTTGTTATTACTTATAAATAACAAGAATAAATCTGATTTTACAAGCTAGACAGCAAGCTAACAAATTCATTAACGGTAGCAAATCACAGTAGTTAACCTGTACTGGCTCACATTTGGATTGTCTGACTAATAGTTAGCAATGTTAGACTACATCAGTTCCATGCAACTTCTTTGACGATCGGTGAAATTAATCGATTTGTGTAACAAAACAAACAAATGAATGATAATGTTAATTCACTGAATGAATAATATAGTCTAACCCAGTTTACTGTAAATTAGCCAGCTATGGGGACCATTCGCTCTTAACCAGCTAGCGAGCCAACACTTGTTAGCCTGCTTATTTAACTTGGATGCGTTAGATCTAATGGCCGGATCCCACAGTTTACCATTTTCATCCTCTCTGCGAATGGCCTGAAGCCACAGATCTCTTCTTTTACTGTCCTTCGCTCTTTGGGGAAGTAAATAAAATCGTAAACTGGGTTTTTTTTTATTGTTTGACGTGCAAAATACGACGCAGCAGCTTTTAGGCATGGTGCCACCACTTTTTCCAATTTGGCACCGGCACGTTTACGACGCTTGTTTTCACCCAAAAGCGTGGTCGTTCTGACGACAGGGAAGTGACGTATGCCTGCTCTCATCTATGGACTTCAATGGGGATATTTGCTTTTTGGAATTACATTACATTACAGGTATTTGGCAGACACTCTTATCCAGAGTGATGTACAACAAAGTGTATAACCATAACCAGGAACAAGTGTGTCAAGAACCCTAGAACCCTAGGCATCAGAGGCTTACTAAACTGCAATAGGCAACCTCGAGTAACCACTGGAGTTTATGAGCTTCACCGAGAATGGCAATCCCTGGTCGCCTGGTTTTTATGGTTCAAATGCAAGGCTGACATTGAAAGCATTAAAACTGAACTGTCAGCCTCTCAATAAAAATACAAATCCTGTCCTGTTGGAAAAGTTAAAGCAGGTTGTAAGGCCGCAATCCACTGCCAACCACCCCCTCTCACACACTTAAAAAAGGGGTTTTAAAGGAGCTGTCAGATCCCCTGTATTTGTTGAAGAGGGGGTTGTGTTGCTACTATTTATTTACAATAACCTTATTCAGGCAATTCCAAAACTCAATTATAAAATTAATTCCTTTGAAGTTCTATTAATGAACCTTTCTCAGCCTGATGATGGTAGGAACTGGCTTTTTCTCAGTCCGTGTCTACAGACCTCCTGGCCTGTACTCTAGCTTTGTTCATGACGTTGCAGAATTTCTTTCTCACTTCGCTATAAACTATGAGAAAGTGGTGATGTTAGGTGATTTTAACCTGCACTATGAAAATGTAGATGATCCCCTTACATCTGTATTTATGAATATCTTAGATTTAATCAGCTTCACTCAAAATTTTGTCAGTCCAACACATTATTGCGGTCATATTTTGGACCTGGTCTTAAGTTTTGGTGTTGATGTTAGTGATGTTGCAATCCACCCACATACAGTAAACCTAATCTGTCTGACCATTTTCTTAATACTATTTACAATTGGCTCACCCCAAAATATCTGAACCTAAGATGTACGCAGGTCGCCCTATTACTACTACCAATGCTACAAATTTTATTGATACAATTTCAGAATACTTTGATTTAAACGTTTCAGCTTCCTCCTTGCCTATTGAAGATCTGGCAGAGAGATTGGAGATTGCAATATGTAAAAAACTATTGATATAGCTGCTCCATTAAAAAGTTAACAATGGAAGAGACTTGCACCTTGATATACTGACCATACAAAGGCTCTAAAACAACTGGAATGAAAGTAGTATTCCACTAAACTGCAGGTATATCACCTGGCGTGGAAAGAGTGTTGGTGCCTATAAGCATTCTCCCTCCAATGCAAGGTCTATTTACTTTTCAAAGTTTACACAAGAAAATCTGAATAATCCCCAGTTCCTATTCGAAACAGTCTAATCTAAACAGGCTAATCTAACGAATAATCACGCAGCAACTAAATCTCAAATTCCAGCTTCTTGTACCAGCAATGATTTCTTGACTTTCAGTAAAATAATAGGAATTAAAGAAAATGTATCTGCTTCCACACTAGTCAACAACAGCTTTATTGATATCGCAGACCTGCCTCATAGACACACAGAACGACTGGAAACATTTTTCTTCCATACTTCTGAGTAAATCAGTTTCTTCTTCCAAATCAACCACTTGCACTGTTGCCCCATACCCACAAAGCTACTGAAGGAGTTATCTCCTGCAAACCAATTCTTCATATTATTAACTATTCACTGTAATCCGGCTATGTTCCCCTATCTTTTAAGGCAGAAATCAAGCCACCGCTCATGAGATCAAATTTGGGTGAGACAGACCTGGCTACAGACCTATTTCAAATCTCCCATTTCGATCAAAGACTCTTGATAAATGTGTAGCACAACTGCTGCCTTTGAGACCATAGATCACCATATCTTCCTCCATAGATAAAAAAACAATTGGTGTAACTGGGCAAGCCCTTATGTGGTTTAACAATAGAACGGCCATGATTCCATACTACCTTAAATAGCCAGGACGGTCAATATGACCGTGACATGTAAATAGTGTAGAACTTTGCAAATAGTGTCGACAATTGTGAAAATAATACTTTAGTTGTGTTGGCGCAGGTCATAAGAAACGTGAACACACCATGTTTGTATGTCAACCAACATAATAATGTATTTATTTATTTAATCTTAGCAGTAGGCTACATGCTATAAAAACATTCAATGTGTGTGTGTTTTTTTAACGAACGCCACATCGAAATAAGCTATATATTCTCAGTTGTGGCCAAAAATACACAGAATGGTAAAACAGAAAACGGTAGAATTTAAACACTTTATAAATCCTTGTTTTTTCGATACTATGAAAGAAAGAATACCTAAAATGGCCAGAAACTGTAAATTTGACCGTAATATTTAAATGTGTACACATGGCATAAACTGTTGACAATGGCAAAAATAATACTTTCATTGTATTGGCGGGTCACAGAAAACGTGATGCCAATGTGTGTAGCCTCAAATAACACAATAACATATTGATTTATTTATTTCATTTTAGTGGTACATGCTGTAAAAAAAATTAAAAAAAAAAAATTACAACGTGCTTTTTGTAAACAAACACCAAATATGAAATATATTGTTTTGTGGCCAAGAACGGGAAAACAGAAAACGGGAAAACACTAACCGCTGTTATGTTGAAAGAACAATGCCCAAAACCTCCAAAAACTGTCAAATGTCCACCAAAAAACAGAGCCATATGCAAGTAGGCTATGCGCCTTGTGGAGACCTCTTTTCACAATAACATTACACGCAGCGTTCAAAATGATCAAGCATACAGGCAAGATAAACAACGGTAAATCTGACCGTTCATGGCTTTTTAAGGAGTAAGTGTTTATAATATCAGAATGTTCAATACATATGTTTAGGTAAAGTCACGAAGGGGGAGCCATATGGCTTTCATGATGGCAGAGATATCAAAATATTTAAAGTGAAAACAGTCAAATTGACCGCGGCGGTCATTCTAGTATTAAAGGAGTACCATGGTGATTTTCACACTTTCTCGGTTTTATGTGCTATTTGCACAAGAGGCATTGAAGAAACACAATGAGCAAAGTATTAAATATGTCCGTTCTGTATTTTTGGAGAAATATGCGTTTTAAATTCATCGTCCTATTTTCAACCGGTTGAGAAAGTTGTCATTTTGCTACGTCACGAATACAGTAACCACTCCCATTTCCACGCCCCGTAAAGAAATCTGACAGGACACACCGTCCTGCTGTTCAGACAATGCAAATATTTGACTAACGTTAGGTTCACTTAAATTAGAGTGCCTTTAGATTATTTCTGGTTATATTCATTTAGCTAGCTAGCTAACGTTAGTAGCTAGGAGGTTTGCTTTCATAAGGCAATGTTATCGATAACGTTAGCTTGCTAGTTTGCTTTTATGAGGACGTTATAGCTGTGCTTTTATCTTAACTTGGCTAGCTAGATAGCAAAAATTATAATTGGATATAAGTCAACGTCCTTACCTTAGCTATCTATCGATACTTGATATACTACTAAGCTAGCTAGCTTGTGAAAATTCAGTCTCCCAAAGAGAGCGCGTATCATGGGGGTAGCTATGGTAACGGGGCACGGTCTGTCAATCATAGCTAACTGACAGTTCTCATTACCACGCCCAGACTGTTCGGGTGAATTTTTATAGTGGGAAATTTAGGCTTAGAAAAATACGTTTTAAAGTACATTGAAATGACTGAAGAATAAAAAAATTATGCACATTTGTTTTGTTGTTGCCTGAAGACAACTGGGAAGTGTCACGTTCAACCACCATGGTACTCCTTTAAATCTCGCTGACAAATCTCAGACTGTTAGGGTAAATAATAAGTCCTCTGAGGATTCCTAGGTACACTTTGAAGTACCTCAAGGATCTGTGTTGGGTCCTTTGCTTTTTTTCCTTGTACATGCTCCCTCTTAGAGACATCCTAAGCAGCCATGGTGATAACTGTCACTGCTACGTAGATGACACACAACTTCATATATCTTTTAAACCAGGCAAAGCTGATCCATTAGCTAAGTTGCAGGCCTGTCTTAAAGACGTAAAGGCTTGGATGAACCAAAATGTCCTCATGTTGAATTCTGATAAAACTGAGATGCTGGTAGTAGCTATCAAATCTCTTAGAGATAAGTTCCTCCAGTTTTCCTTGTAAATGGCTTCTCTGTCTCCTCCAAAGCAGTTAAAAAAACTTTTGACTCAGATCTCTCTTATCAGGCCCGCATTAATAATATAAGAGTGGTCTTCTTCCACCGAAAGAACATATCTAAATTAAGGAAGTCGTTGTCCCTCCAGGTTGCCGAGAAAATGGTTCAGTGTTGTGCAAGTTCACACTTCACAAGAGCAAGCTCGAAGTTCAGTTCACACAGATTAAAATGAACGAGTTCACGTTCATAGTTCACAATTTTGGACTAAGTTCACAGTCCCAAAAAATGAACTAGTTCACGTTCATTGCTTCCATTTTTTAAATTCTATTCTATTCTTTTTCAGTAGAACCTCCTCCTACCCATCTACCCCTAGCCCCCAATCATTGCCACTGCCTACTTCCCAAACTAAATGAATTACTGTATACTACTATAGAATCAAGATTACTTTTAAAAGCCAAGAAAAAACAATGTGAGTGTATGTTTTACCACTTAAAAAACAATGTCATATTATGCATAAAGTGAAAAAAGAGGTGCAGTAAAGGTATACTGTATATGCAATGGAAATTTTATTTAAGCTGAATGAACCAAATTCAAAAACATAAAATAGATTCATATGTTTCCAAGCGAGCTGGTACAGGCTCCACCACTGGCTTCATTACAGTTGCTAGCTGAAAGATGTGCTATGATCAATCCTATAGTGGGACTTTTGCCGTTTATTGAAGAGGCAACAGAAATTTTCGGTGCCGTTGAACGTAATCAAATGCTTTCATTTTTATCGTTCGACTGACCAAGTACTGTTAAAAAGCAAACTTTATGGGTTAGTGCTATTGGCTTATAAACCTCATACGGGGATCAGTAAAGGCTAACAACACACTAGCACTTACTTCTTGTTAGTTTTATCACCACTGCTGTGAAGTTGAAAGGTGGACAAACTATGTTTTCTATGAGAAATGTTATATGTCTATGCTGCTTATGGCACCTGACGAGGATTTACGGCAACCGGCATGCCAGCATGGCACGTTCACGTTCATTAGTTGCAAAAGGATACGTTCAGTTCACCGTTCACCAGAAATATGAGCATGTTCAATGAACGCCGCTCTTTTAGCGCTTTCATGCACAACACTGAAATGGTTCATGCATTTGCATCCTCTCGGCTTAATTACTGTAACTTTTTATTGTCAGGTTGCACCAACTCTGCCTTGAAACGTCTCCAACATGTACAGAATGCAGCTGCTAGGGTCCTTACTAGAACTAAGAAATGGGAACATATCAGTCCAGTGCATAAATCACTTCATTGGCTGCCTGTCAAATCTAGAATTGACGATAAGATCATGTTGTTAACATATAAATATTTAAATGGTGTAGCCCCTGACTATCTTAGTGAGTTGCTTATTCCTTACACTCCTCCATGATTACTTTGTTCACAAGATGCTGGTTATGTGAAAATTCCAAGTTTATGGTACAGCCTTCTCTTATAGAACTCCAATCTTTTGGAGCAATCTCCCTGTGTATGTGCATGCTTCAGACACACCCTCTGTCTTTAAGTTTAGGTTTAAAACCTATGCCCTTAGTCCTATATCCTGTTAAATGGCAAAGTATAATCACAGAGCTTATGAAATTAAATGTGGATGTTTAGGTTGGGTAGGTAGCTTAGCCTCAAGTGTCAAGCTGGCCTTTACGGAGCTGACACACTAGCTTAGCTTAGAGTTGTAGTGGCATTGTATACACATACATTTATTCCGTTTTTTGACCATCAAAGCCCGCTCCAGCCTGTTTCCTCGCCCTGAGTCCACGGGATCACTCCAGCCCTGCCCCTTATGTAACATGGTTAATAATGACTGCACTTGCCATTGTACCAGAGGTGTATGTGTGTATCTTGGGTCTAGTGTTCTGTCACTTTAAAATACTTGTGTAGTTGCCTTTAAGGGAATGACGCACGTTACGTTCTTCTCAGTTTAACTTGCCCATGCAAGCGGTAGGTCACGTTTTAACATTGTGCCAATTATTTTAAGAGATTGTTCATATTTGTTCACAATTATATCATTATATCAATGCATATGTACCTAAAGGAGTTTAGATATGGACAAAGGCTTTTGTGCATTTGTAGATTTGTATATCCACTATATCTGTTCTACGAACTGCAGCGAACGGCATGTAGGCTATGTTGCTAGCTAAGTTAGCCACTTACCAGGCCGCGTGTGTGTGTGGTAACATGAGTGTTTCTACATTTTTAGATCACCATTGTTTGTCTATTATCAGGTACATATGTATGCTGTAATTGATATTGTTGGTTATATTGCCCAGTTTAACTTGCCCATGCAAGCGATCACCATTGCTGAAGATACATGTTGAGAACAGTCCAGTGATCGCACTGTTTGTCTATTATCAGAATAAATCAGCTCAACTGGGAATCCTGGTTTGTGGTGCTTTTACACAACATAACGCAAGATCACGCCTGTTACACTGCTCCATGGTCATGCACTGCTTCAGCCCTGTTCCTCCCCTGCCCATGCCTTGACGCAGCCTGGAGCACCAGATCCATCACCTAGCTCATTTAATCTACACTATACTGATCTACATTTGGTCTTCTATTATTCCTGTTAGCTATCACCTCGACTGTAACCTGCTTAACCCATTTTATTTGCTGTGATAGATTCGTTATAGCATTTCTGTTACATTCCACTCTGCTGCTACTTTATACCAGGCTGGTGAGTGGAGGATGGGCTGCCCGTCTATAAGCGGGTTCCTCTCAAGATTTCTCCCCATTGGGAAGTTTTTTATCGCCACCATTTGAGGGTTTTCTCCACACCGGGAGGTTTCTATTTTTACCTGAGGTACTTGCTATTTGGAGGTTCGGGCCTGGTGTTTGCTTTTCTTTCTGTTTGCTCTTTTTGCTCTGTTTCTTGCCTTGCTACACTGTAAAGCATCCTTGCGACAGTTCTCTGTAAAAAGTGCTATACAAATAAAATTGAATTTAAATGGAGCACCAGAGGACATGCAGACAAGTACAGACAACCCAGAGTCTCTGCATGACAACGCATCAGATGGCTGCAGAGACCCGTTAAATTGGGTGTGTGTTGGGGTGTTGGCTGGCACAGCTTTGTAAAGAAATGGACTGACCATGATTTCCAGAACTGGTTCCTGAACCTCTTCAGACAGAGCCTGTTCAAGATACGAACTCTGACGAGCAAAATGTTGGATACTGTATTATAAAGCAGGCTACGGGTTGGACAACTTAATAGAATAGGATATTTGAAAAGACTGTTATGGTTGGATTGTCGATCACCCCAGTCAGAGACAACGCAACAGTATTATGGGATCAGACCGGTACTTTTCAAAGAGAACTTAAAAAAACTGGTAAAAAGGTTGTACCTGATTATGATGAAACGCTGAAGGAGGCAGTAGGCCTCAAGCGCAGTGCAAAGAGTTAAAGGCATCGCTGCGGCAATTGAATTTCAGCTCATGCAGTAGTTCTATTTCAGTCAGGACAATTCACATGTTAAAATGTTTACATGGATATGTAAATACATATTTTTGGTTTGACGGTGAATGGATCTGCTTCTAACCAGGAGTGCTATACATCTCCCCTACTAAACAGTAGGAATACCACGAAACCTCCTGGTATCTAGAAGCAGATCCAAACAATAGGTGTTGCTGCGGTGGTGGAGGCTTAGCAAAATTCTGAGCAGTAGCAGTGAAGCATGCAAAAGCAGTGCATGCAAGCAGCAGCACTGAGAGATCTGATTGTCGATTTAAAAAGGCTGTTTGGATCGGTAAGAAGAGTGTTGCATGTATGCAATTAGATGATTGTGGAAATGCGTGAGCATGCGATTAAATGGGCTGACTAATCGGTCGACTGCGATTTTTGAGTTTCCTGACAGAACTTGCTTTGCACACTCCATGAGTGAAGCTGAAAGGTATACATATACATGAAAGACTGAAGGAAATAAGAACCAGTATTCCCCAGAAGTTTACCAAGACACTCGGAAGTAGCTCTAAGGACCTGGTACAAAGAAAAAAGAGAAGAACAATCAACACAACAACAAGAACAATAAACACTTCAGGATTCAGTATTCAATGGCTGAATATGCCATAACCTTTTCCATAAAAACTTTATTGTAGAAAAGTGACTGTTTATATAAAGGATTTTATATAAGATGTTTAATAATGCTTAAAGTAGAATAACTGGTTTTGTGTAACTTCTTCATACAATTATTTTTTTGGTTTTATTGAAACGCTAGTGGTTTTTATGTAAAGGATTTAATGATTAAATAAGACATAAGTCTTTGTTTTTATGTTGCTGTGTGTGGATCTATGGATGTTTGAGCAGCTGATGAAAACATCGCACTATACGCCGTCAAATCCAGGTTCTTACAGTGGTAAAGAAAGCCTTTGCTGAATTATCAAGGAAGCGTCAGGGATCCACTTAAAGGAGAGAGTGAGAGAATGGCTATTGGGTCAAGTTTCTTATACGCTACATACCTTTGCACCTTTACATTTTAAATTAAATTGTGTTTTGCGAGTAATATAGACTCGGAATGGCAGGCTGACTTAGTAGACCTGTCAAGTTTATGTGAACATAACAACAACATGAAGATTTATTGTCAAAATTCAGCTGGGTTCACAATCTGAAAGATAAAAAATCCAGTGAAGTCAAAAAAGCTTTCAGAGATATTCTCACAGAAGGTCATGTACCTAAGAAACTTTAGACTGACAAAGGTACTGAATTTTTTAATAAGTGATTCCAAAAGCTAATGGAATAATACAACATAACTCATTTTACTGCCGGAAATTATTATAAAGCTTCAGTAGTATAAATATTTAACCACACTCTGAAAATGAAAATGTGGCGTTATTTTATGAGGGTCAACACAAGAAAATATATTGACGTTGTTCAAGATTTGGTTCACTCTTATAACCTCACCAGACACTGTAGTATAAAAATGAAAATCGCGTCGTTCTGGCAGGCCACAAGAGTCAAGCGCTCTGGCTGAATCAGCTGATGGCTCATGTTCAGCTGATGTTCACCTATCACAGTACATTCACATAACAGGGCAGTCTACTTCAACAGCCTCCCTCTACTCATTCGGCTGCTCCTCCTGCATGCAAGCTTGCTGCACGTTGCTTTGTAAATCCCTTCCACCACCCCAGCTCCATCCCTGTGTGTTAAGAATTTGCATTGCTGCTGGATCTGTTCTGTGTGTACCCCTCTAGGGGGGTTTGGCTGCTGGCCTCCCGGCCTTATCCACGCGGGCTGCGTGGTTGGCGGGAGAGCTCCAGAACAGAGCCATACCGCCAAACATAACTGCATTGCCTTTATTTTCAATAAAGATCTTACTTTGATGACAGTGGTCCTGACTGAACGTAAGTAATTTACGAGGTCTAATGGCTGTTTGCTGCCCTCCGTTATCCCCTCTTTCTCAACATCTCACTCCCTCTTGGGCTGTCTCCTGCTCTGTGTGCGATATGTTTTGTTACTCCTTCTCCACCGTTAACGATAACTTTACCTGTGATAAGTGTAGGTTAAATGCTAGGCTGATGGAGAAGATTGCTGAATTTGAAACTCGCATCTGTACCTTACATGAAATTCGAGATAGTGAGAAGTTTATAGATTCGTTCTCGCTTCCGGATGCACCAGTTAGTCTGTCTACAGTTAGCACCCCGGCAGAGCCTTTGCAGCAGGGTGGGTGGATTTCAGTTTGACAACGTAGTCGAAAATTTAAGCCACCAATGTCCTATTCACATTTCAAACAGGTTCACCCCCCTCAGCAACACACCAGCTGTGAAACCTGTTGAAAGAACTCTGGTAATTGGCGACTCTATTTTAAGAATTTAGTGACTCCAGCGACCATAGTACAATGCATTCCCAGGGCTAGAGCAACCGACATTGAGGCAAATTTAAAAGTGCTGGCTAAGACTAAACGTAAGTTTTCTAAAATTGTTATTCATGACGGCGCTAACGATATCCGGTTGAAGCAATCGGAGATCACCAAAGATAATTTTAAATCGGTGTATGAATTGCGAAACAGATGTCTGGGTCAGTTATTTGCTCTGGCCCCATTCCCTCTCGGCGTGGTGATGAAATCTACAGCAGACTGACATCACTAAATCGCTGATTGCCTGTTTGGTGCCCTGCAAATTGTGTTGGCTTTATAAACCACTGAATACTTTCTGGGGGAGGCCTGGTCTTTTGAAAAGAGATGGTATTCACCCCTCGTGGGAGGGCGCCGCTCTTATCTCTAGTAATTTATCGTATAGTCTTAGAAATTCCATTTCCTGACACACCAGAACCAAGGCCAGGCAGCAGACCTCACACAGATTTCTGCTTGTTCCCAAAAACTGCTGCCCAGGTTACATACTATTGAGATAGTATCTGTCCCTTGATCAAAATTAAGCCTTGCAAAGAAGCCCATTAGGGGTGTTTGTATGGCTAATCTACAAAAAATCAGACCTTGTTATTATTCTAATAATGTGGCTGACCAAACTCAGCTAAAAATTGGATTAATTAATATCAGATCACTAGCCCCTAAGGCAACTCAGTCAGTCAGAACCTTTATTTAAATTCTCGGAGGTACAATTGAGGGCCAGGCCCTCATTTTCAATGTAGCCGAGATTACAAACACAATTAAAACTGATCACCAAGTTGAAATCTTATGTGTAACTGAAACTTGGCTTAAAACTGATGAATATATTGCCTTAAATGAATCCACCCCTCCTGGCTACAGCTCACTTTCCCCGTCTGACGGATCGTGCCAGTGGTGTTGCTGTTGTATATAATTCGAATCTTTTTGCTACTTTGAAATCCGGCTTCAAATGTAACTTTTTTGAAGTGCTTGTTCTCAGTTTTGCACATCCGGACAAAAAAGCAGTCCGTTTTATACTTGCAATTGTATACAGGCCACCAGGGCAATACAGTGGTTTTTTGCTTGAGTTTGCTGATTTCCTTTCCAGCCAGGTTGTTAATTCAGATAAAGTAGTAATTGTAGGGGACTTCAGTATTCGCATGGATAGTGAAGGTGATCCTCTCAGGTCAGCATTCTTGTCTATCATTGAATCTATTGGCTTCGATCAACATATACATCAGTCCACACATTCTCATAACCATACTCTTGATCTGGTCTTAACTTATGATACAGAAATAGCAAATATAGCAGTTATGCCTAAAAACCCTATGCTATCAAACCATTAATTTATTGCTTTCCAACTTTCACAAGTCTGTCATGTGTCACCAGATCCTTCATTCTACCTTAGCCGTAAGCTTTCCTCCAGGACTGCAGATGCTTTTATTAATGAGCTCCCAGGCTCATTTGTGCACTGTGGGGATTTTCCTGGCTCCCGCCCAAACGCATACACAAGCATTAGCTCAATTGATCAGCTGACAGACAAAATAAATTATGTACTTTCCAGAACCCTGGATACTATTGCACCTCTTAAGGAGAGGAAAGTCCGCTATAAGAAATTAGCACCCTGGTACAATGACCATACTCGTGCTCTCAAACAAGCTTCACGCCAACTTGAGCGCAAATGGCGTTCTACTAAATTGCAGGTATTCCTCCAGGACTGGAAAGACAGTCTACTAACTTATAAACATGCCCTCTCCACAGCACGTTCCTCATAGTTCTCTATTTTAATAGATGAAAATAGAAACAATCCTAGGCACCTGTTTAACACTGTTGCCAGACTGACTAAGAATCAAGTTGATCCATGTGTCTCAATATCATTTAGTAGCAATGACTTTATGAATTTCTTTGATGACAAAATTATAAATATCAGGGACAAGATTCAAAGTTCTCCTACCACCCCTAATATAGGGTCTGCCCTTCTATCTGCTCAACACATGGAATCAGAATCTTCAGAAGAATCTTCAGAAAGATGGGCGGCCTATCAGAACTCTTTTGCTCCAATAGATCTCATGGTGTTTAATGCCATAGTTAATTCCTCAAAATCTTCTACTTGTCTTCTAGACCCTATCCCTACGAAGCTTTTCGAGGAGCTACTACCAGTGATTGGAACACCAATGTTACATATTGTCAATGCGTCTTTAGCACCTGGACACATACCACAGACTCCTAAACTTGCGGTCATCAAACCCGTTCTTAAGAAGCCAAACTTGGATGTGAATGACCTGTCTAACTACAGGCCTATCTCGAACCTCCTGTTTCTTTCTAAAATACTAGAAAAGGCCATTTCAAAACAACTTGGTTAATTTTTGCACTCCAATCATATATTGGAATTTTTTCAATCTGGTTTTAGACCGTCTCACAGCACTGAAACAGCCCTGGTCAAAGTACTCAATGACCTACTCCTCGCTTCCGACAATGGCTGCATCTCTGTACTTGTGCTTTTAGACTTAAGTGTAGCATTTGACACAGTTGATCACCTCATCCTTCTGGATAGACTTGAAAATCTTGTAGGCCTACGTGGACAGGCACTCTCTTGGTTCAGATCATACATATCAGACCAATATCAATTTGTGCATTTTAATAATGATTCCTCTTATCAATCCAGGGTTAGATATGGAGTACCACAAGGATCTGTGCTTGGGCCTTTGTTCTTCTCTCTTTATATGCTCCCCCTGGGACAAGTTATTCACAAACATGGCATTAATTTCCACTGCTATGCAGATGACACCCAGTTGTATCTATCAGTTACGCCTGATGCAGTTGTCCAGCTGTCAAAGACCAAAGCCTGTCTTATAACCATAAAGGAATGGATGACCCAAAATTTTCTCTTGCTAAACTCCGATAAGACCGAAATAATGGTAGTGGGGCCCAAGTCCCTGAAACTATCTGACTATATGCTTAACATTGATGGAATCTCCATTACTTCAAGTGCTGCAATCAAAGATCTTGGTGTCACCTTTGATCCAGATCTTGCACTTAATATACATATTAAAAACATCTCTAGGGTTGCTTTTTATCATTTGAGAAATATCTAAAAAATTCAGAAAATACTGTCCTTACAAGATGCAGAAAAGATAGTTCATGCTTTTGTTACTTCAAGATTAGATTGATGCAATGCTCTTTTGTCTGGATGTGCAAATTCCTCTCTGAAAGGGCTCCAGCTAATTCAAAATGCAGCAGCTCGTATTCTCACTAGAACAAGGAGATTCGGGCACATCAGTTAAATTCTGAATAGACTACTATAGATACTACTTCTTAGCTTTAAAGCCTTACATGGGCTTGCCCCCTTATACTTAAATGATTTACTTCTTCCTTATATTCCCTCACGAACGCTCCATTCGCAGAGTGCAGGTCTCCTTGTTATTCCTAGAATAGCTAAAAGTACCATAGGCAGTAGACCCTTCTCCTATCGTGCTCCTCTCCTGTGGAACTACTTGCCTTCCCATGTTCGGGGCGCAGACACTATTACCTTATTTAAAGCTAGGCTCAAAACATATCTTTTTAGTCTCTCCTATATTTGAGGGGCAGGAGTGGGTGGCGGGCATAGCTATAGAGTCTCTGGTGAACTGAGTGGTTAGTGCTGTCACTGGATCATCATTGGTAGTGCTGTGTTAGCTGAACCGGTCATGGTCTGGTGATGACTGTCTCAATCCTGCCCTCATGGCTGCATTGGCCCCTGCCTCTGTTTCCCTTAGCTATGCTGCCATAGCCTTATTCTGCCGAGGTTTTCCTTATCGCACGCAGGCAGCTCTGTCTCTTCTGCTCTGCTTGCTAATCTACCATTTGAACCCTCTAACCATTTTTTTTTCCATCTTCCTCGGCTCTGGGCACCTGCCCAGAGCTCTAGCCCATGTTTGCTGAGCACCTCCCCCTGGCCCGGAGCTCCAGCTCTAGACCAGCTAGACCAGCTGGGCACCGCCGCCTCCTGCCACTGTTGATTCAGCTGTAGCACCAAGCCTGTCTGCCTGTCTGACCCTGCCACCCATTGGTGTTCCTGCCCATCTCTCTACATGACCTGAGTCACCTTTGCTTGGACTTAATTAATACTGGATTGGCTGTTTATGTATTACAATTTATCTGTTTTCATGTAAGCCATTTCCATAACAAACCAGTGCCTGCCCGCAGATGGGTTCCCCCTCTGAGTCCGGTTCTGCTCAAGGTTTCTTCCTGTTATCAGTCAGGGAGTTTTTCCTTGCCACTGTTGCCCTAGGCTTACTCTTTGGGGGCCGGTTCTCTGTAAAGCTGCTTTGTGACAAAGCTCCTTTGTTAAAAGCACTATACAAATAAAAATTGATTGATTGATTGATTGATTGGTCTGTGGAAAGGGGAAGAAAATGTATTGATGCAGCTTACAATCTAAAAATTAGGTTTGTCAAAATAAATATGAAAAATAACTGTAATTAGGCATGAGTACTTGTATTTCTTTACGAACAACTAAAGTCTGAACAATGCTGAACTGGAAAAAGGAGCACATTAACCTCAGCAAATACAGCTGTCGGTTTGCAACTGTCTTCTCTGAATTTCTGAAGTTTTCATTAATCAAAACAACCGAAGATATTTGCTTACAAGCAACAAATGGCTGAGCAATCATTTTCCTGACAAACCTGTCCGGTTTTTCTTTGTGTATATGATACACAGATACACTATTGAGGCATGCTTGTGTCATGGCACTGCGAAGGCATGTTTTCATAGTCTCAGAAGACTACTGAAATCTCTCTCTGCCTCAGCAGAGGACACAGGATCATGGAGCAATCTGACAAGTATTTGATCAAAGAGGCCATGGATTTCTGGACACATCACCTGAAGAATGCTTGCAGCTTCACTGTTGGACTGAATATTGTACTTAGATTTGAATGTTGCTAACTGTATTTATGGTACAGATGCACTACAATACCTGCCACTCCAGTTGAAAGAACTCTAGTTTTCCAAATTCCTTATGAACCCCTTCCTGCTCAAATTGCAAGGTAGCAGGCGAAACATGAAAAAAAAAAACACTGAAATGTTGCTGTAATTCCTTTACTACTTCAATGCAGTTTGGTAATCAAAAACACATTTTTACAAATGATCTCGTCAAATAAGACCTTATAATGTTCCCTGTGCATGGGTTAGCGTCACCGAAGTTGAAAATTTGTGCATCGCTAGCTATATCATGGGCTAGCACGACCCCTTCTATTGTTAGTCATCTAAGGTTGGCTTGTGTTGAGCATGGCAGACATTTTCATATGAGTATCAATAAAGGCTGGTAATGTCAATATTAACCACACCCTCTCACAAACCAGACTTCCTACAGGGTCAGTCCATCAGACTGAGACAGCCGCACTGTTACGTGCCCATCAATTAATTCCATCTGATCACAGATATTTTCAAAATATAATTCCAAAACACTGTAAATGTTTTTGTCGGTTTTGTGACTTAAAAAAAATCCTTTTTAAAAACAAATGGCTATAATTAAACTGAATTCCATCAAGCCACTGCTGTTCAGCATTTAGGCTGGTTTAAAGTCCAGCGATGGAGTGTCGCTGAACTGAAATTGCTGAATGTTCATGAATATTCTATTGTAGCGAGACATGACTGTGGCTGTCGTGAGCAGAAAGTATAAACGCACTCCAGTGACATTACAGCGACAGCAGACACTCGGAGGACAAGGGAGGAACAAGGAACTAATACATTGCATGTCTGTTGCTCCTCAAAAGGAGAAAAGCAAACATGGAGTACATATTTCAGGGATGTAGCCTAAATGGCGTCCAAGGCAGCACTTGTTGGAGGAGTACTGTCTAGTCAGAGAAATGCTCAAGGTTCAAGGATGTGGAGTAGTCCGCTTGCTACACCAGAATGCCACAAAACTTATTTGATCACTAGTTGTACCAAGTGTCTGCAGCACAGGCTAGCACATAAGCCAATATGGCCCGCAGAAAGAACCTTAACCCTATACGGTAATGTAGGCAAGAATTTAATAGGCTTGTTATTATTATTATGAATAATGGATTGTTATTCATAATAATAATTGTAAATTGTGTTAATTTATAATGGTATTCATTCACATGCTTGTAGGAAAGTTATCCAACCAGATAGTCGGATAACTCATTAGCCCAACAAGACGTTCATTCAAGACAGAGTAGCTAACGTTACTTTGCAAAGAACTGTTTAATCGGCGGCAATCTTTAACCAGGCAGATCCCCCCACCGCCTACCCATAACGGGTCATATAAAAATAGAATCAGGATCAGAATCAGGTTTTATTGCCAAGTAGGTTTTCACATACAAGGAATTTGTTTTGGTCTGGTGATGCATAACAGTGAACATAAAATAAAATAAATAAAATGAAATAAAATAAACATAGTGCAATAACATAAACATAGTGCAAACAGTAAACAGTAAACAATAACCAATAGTGCAAGAGGACAAAGTGTTAAAATAAGTGTTAAAATATTAACTAGAGTGCACTTAAGGAGATGAACGTTGGATTAAAAAAAGCTTTTCCAAGTCCTATATGCCTCCCTGTATCTGAGTGTTATCCTATGTCAGCTAATTCGACTTTTTCATTATGTAGTTTAAATATATAAAAATAATGAATATGCATGCTGTTAATGTATACAATGTTAATCTTCGATGTTGAAATCTGTAATCATTTTGAGAATTGTTTTGCAAAATATCTAATGGGATAGGATGCATGCATCAAAATAAAGAAATATATCCAAGCAAAATAAAGTGGTTCCTCAATAAACTAAAATCAAACTACCGTAAATCAAATCAAATATTGTATGCTAGTACTTTGTTTAAAATTAAGGTAGCGTGTGAAGCACAGCAGTAAAAAACTGTTTGTCGGCATCATCTTCACCGGTTCAGACTTGCTGTAATTATTGGTGCACAGCCATGTTAATTCTTTCATGTAGCCACGAGGGGGCACTATTTACATGTACAACAGCTCTTGAGAAATTGGCCCCAAAACAGTACAGCACCCTATTGTTATGGGCAGGGTGCATAATAACAATACAGAATTCAAAATAGGAGCCAATAAAATTCAAAATGTTCAATAAATCAATGTATTCTTCATGTCACGTATGAGGGTGCAAGTGTATGTGTGAGTGTAAGCGTGTCTTAGTCATTCTTCAGTTACTGGCTGGTACCAGCAAACAAATCTTGCTGATTGGCCATTCAAGAAAGTTTTTTGTCTGAAGCTTTACACTCCTCACTAACCCTCTTGTGTCAGATTTAGTTGGAGAAATCTTGCCATGATCCATGATCCTTGTGGGGCACTTGCGTCTGCCACCAACACATTGTCCCCTTGCACAAAGTTCCTCCGGATTCTGTTCCATTTTTGTCGTTCTTGCATGAGGGGGAGATAGTCCATCACTCAGCTTATCCAAAATAAATCAGATTGCATCCATCGGGGTCTTGCGTATACATCATCTTTCTTGAAAATCCCAGGCGGAAGGATAGGTTGAACTTTCAGTAACAATAGGTGGTTTGGTGTTAACCCCTTTGTGCACATCTGCCCAATCTTTGCTAATTTAAAGCTTTTTAAACTCCAGATGTGAGCATCACAGAGACTTGAAAAATGGCTTAAATGAAGCAGGAAATTTGTACCATTTACAATACTAACTTACTATAACTTATGTAAGTATTACTTAGATTTGTTTATATTCATAGTTTAGGAAGAAATAAAGTGCCACAAATGCAATTGTCTAGGCAAAAAAATCTAAATGAATTTTCTCTGTTTTAGTTTGCAATGAAATACTGAGCGATCCCATATATAAAACAGGTTAAATTACACATGTTCTGGATCAAAAACTCCTTGACCACAAGTGTGTAAAATCTACGGTAAGGGTGGACATGCAGATCAACTAAAGATCTATGAAGGAAAAAGTAAGCAGTGTACCCAGTGTCTCCAAATATATTGGGTGGATGGGGTGATGGGATGACATTAAAACAATATTCAACTGTCCACCACGTTTTGGCAATGTTCCAGTTCAGGTCACATCCGGTGCACTAACAAACACAAACACTAATTAGCTACCAACAAACGCTTACGTCACAGTGCAAAATATCCTCATTATAAAGTACCACTAACCTATTTAAAGACACTCAATTTCAAAAATAGTGTATATAACCAAAATATTTTCTGCAGTGACTTACTTTGGACGATGAAATCTTATTTGTGTTCAGTACAGAGACAGAGACAGAATCAATGCTGTCGTTCCCCTGTTCTGACTTACCATACTCCAGAAAGCAGTATATCAACTAGGTCTATTAGCAAACATATGCCTTAGCCATGCTCAGAAGTTCTCTGGAGTAATAATATTTTCCAAGAAATTACAAAAGTCATCGATAAAGTTTCGCCAGGTGCAGTGTCTTTTACTGCTACCACAGTCTGAATGTGTAATGCAGCGCTAATGAGACAAAACTTTCGGTTACGCTGAGCAATTCCAAGAGTAAAATCAGACATATTATACATTGTTAGAAAGATTATTCTGTCACCTATTAGATAGATGAATTGCCGATCAAGCCAGATTGTATTACAAAGGGTTACAACACCGTAAACAACATGTGTGGTATTACGCACAGCTATTTTGGATGGTACCCAGGCATCACAAATGAGCGTATATTTCACAAACGGAATGTCCAAGACAATGTATGACCACTCAGTCTCGAAAGGGACATCTCTACGCATAAAACCAATGGTAAGGTTGTGTATTTATTCCATATTTAGTCGCAGATATTGACAGTAGAATGGCATGGTATAATTTTTGAAAAATTCCTCGTTTATTTCACTGTTCAGTGAGCAGCGTTTTCCACAGCTGTACTGGCTATT
This sequence comes from Anguilla rostrata, assembly GCF_018555375.3. Taxonomy (NCBI): domain Eukaryota; kingdom Metazoa; phylum Chordata; class Actinopteri; order Anguilliformes; family Anguillidae; genus Anguilla; species Anguilla rostrata. The sequence goes on along the minus strand of NC_057935.1, from coordinate 30,950,989 downwards.
GTTGGCTTCAACTTGCTGCTACGACGGAATACAAATTTTTGGTGGTAAAAGAATGTTTTTATGTATGCCTAGATAGACACTATTGTCTAGTGTGGGGGGTGTAGTTACAAATGAGGCTGCAGGGAGAGGGTTGCTTGGTAAATGGACGACCAGCGTGACAATGGTGGCACTTAGAAACTCCATCTTCAGTATAGTTGTCCTGAAACATCCACTAATAAAGCTAGAACACAGAGTTTGTGTTTTCAGCTGATAATTTGGTTGCAGGAGTGCAGAATTTCTGAATTGAGAAATCTAGGCATGCCGGCGTGCCGACCGCTCGGGGCATTGCGCAAAGTGGTTTAACTTAATAACTGGTTGCACCACCTTTAGCAGCAATGACTGCAACCAAATGCTTCCTATAGTTTGATGTATATCGGTCTTTCACATTACTGTGGAGGAATTTTAGCCCACTCTTCTTTGCAGAACTGCTTAATTCAGACAAACAGGCTGGGTTTTGAGCGTGAACTCCTCGTTGCAGGTCCTGCCACTGCATCTCAATTGGGTTTAAGTTAGGACTTTCACAAGGCTGCTCCAAAACTTAAATTTTTCTTTTTTTTTCACATTCAGATGTGGACTTGCTTTTCTGTTTGATTTGGATCCTTTTCTTGCTGCATAAACCCAATTATGCTCCAGCTTCAGCTCATGGACAGATGACTGTACATTTTCCTGAAGAATTTTCTTGTACAGAGCAGAATTCATGGTTCCTTCAATAATGGTAAGTTGTCCAGGTCCTGAGGCAGCAAAGCATCCCCACACCATCACACTACCACTACCACGTTTGATGTTTCTGATTGTGAAATGCTGTAATTGCTATATGCAAGAGATTAATAGCACATGCATCATCCAAAAAGTGCCAGTTTTGGCTCATCTTATCCCAAAAGGTTTGTGGATCACCCAGGTGCTATTTGCAGATGTGAGACAAGCATTGATATTTATTTTGGTTTGCAGTGGTTTCCACCGTACTACTCACCCCTGAATCTCATGTTTGTCCAGACTCTTTCTTATTGTGGAGTCATGAACACTGACCTTAGCTGAGGCTAGAGAGGCCTGCAGTTCTTTGGATGTTTTTCTGGGATCTTTTGTGACTTTCTGGATGTGTTTCACTGCATGCTTGGATTTTGACAGGCTGGCCACTCCAGGGAAGATTCACAACTGTTCAAACTGTTCTCCATTTGGAGAGAAGGATTCTCACTTTGGTTCAGTGGAGTCCCAGAGCCTTAGAAATGGCTTTGTAACCATTTCCAGACTGATATATTTCAGACACTTAATTTAATTTAAATTCTAATTTCTTATAGAATTTCCTTTGATCATGGTATAGTGTGCTTCTGTAAACTTTGTAGTGACTACTTCAATCTATAAATTTCAATATGAGTGAGGTTTAAATTCAACAGGGCTGGTTGCAGTCAAGCCTGGCTGTGTTCAAACAATCTAATTATGAATTCAATTTGGTTAATTTGTTCATTGAGTAGCTAATGGGACAATTGTTTGCATATGATTTTCATAGTAAACTTGGAAAACTATGTAGTGAGGTTTGATCAGGTTCATCGAGCTCAACAAACATCTGAGTTCAGTATGTCAGCCCAACTCAGTGAAATAACAGACACGACAGTGCTCTGAATATAAATACACTTATTGGTTATAATAATTCATATGTGGATAGACTAATTGAAAACAAATGATTTGCATAATAGGAAGAATAATATTTTATGATTCTAATAAAAGGAAATTATAATTCTGCGATGGCTAAACAGAGGTTAACAGGACTACCATTTAACACAGGTTAATTTGTGTTATGGGTTAGTGGCACGCTACTTTGTTACGTAATTAATTCATCTAATCAATCTCATAAAATAAAGTTTTAACAACGTAAAACAACAAGGTCAGGGAATTTGCCATTCCCGACCAACATACACACAACAAACAACTAAGAATGGTCCAATAACATGAAAATATACCCATTCAAATTTTCCTGTAATTTTGGCTATTTATAGGCTCAAAATTAAATAATTATTTTAATAACAAAACACAATCAGATCATAAAATCATAAAATCATAAAAATTACATTTTATTCCATTTTGGCTGAGCTAGTAGAGAGTTTCCTGATGGCCCAGACAGTCCACCAGTGTCCTGAAAGTCTTCTGTCAATTTTTCATGATGATAAATCACTACAAATAAATTAATATAAATAATTAAGTAATAAAGATGGCAAATGTTGTTAAATTAAGATGGTATGATGCTGATTTGATTCCACCATTTTATTATTTTGACTACATCCTTATTTTGATATTGCGAGTAGCAACTTGTGGGAAAGCTAGCTGATGAGTTTGATAGCTAACTAGCTTGCTGAATATAATACTTGTTTAGTTATCTAGTTAACCAATCAATCAAATTTAATCAATCAAATTTTATTTGTATAGCGTATTTTACAGCAGTTGTCACAATACACTTTACAGACAACCCTGGCCTAAACCCCCACAGGAGCAAGCCTAAGGCAACAGTGGCAAGGAAAAACTCCCTGTGGCAGATGGGAAGAAACCTTGGAAGGAACCAGGCTCAAGGGGGAAACCCATCCTCCTCTGGTCGGCTCAGGGCATGACCAGCATGTCAGCCAGTTTTATAAGACCATAACTTGTGATTGTAATTCAAAGGCTTGCTAGCCAGCTCAACAGCTAGCTTCTCCAAAAGCAGCTAATGTAATGATTCAGTCAAGTGTGGCTGAATACTGCTATAAAAATATCAAATGCTTTATTATTTTAACCCCTTCATGCAAGCCCCCCAAGTGGTCTGTACGCTGGCTTGCCTAGATTGCACAACTCATACATTCATTGCTCCTGCAGCCAAACTATTAGTTAAAAGTAGACGATACACGACAACTATGCTGAATACAGAGTTTCGCAGCACCACCATTGTCGCTCTGGTCATTCACTTAACAAGCACCCCCTCCCTGCAGTCTCATCTGCAACTATACCACTCACCCATGAAACACTGGACAATAGTATCTATCTGGGCATTCATGAAAATATTCTTTCACCACTAAAAAAAATTGCATTCCACCATAGCAACAAGATAAACCCAAAAATAGCCCTAAGATATGCCAATACAGCAGTGAAAATGCTGCTCACTAAATAACAAAATAAATAAAACAATTTTTAAAATACATGTATACCATGTCATTCTACTGTCAATATATGGGACTAAACATGGAATAAATATATAATTGTACATTGGTTTTACATGTAGAGATGTCCATTTCAAGTCTGAGTAGTCATGTATACGTCTTGGACAATCTGTTTGTGAAATACACTCAATTGTGATGAGTGGGTACTTTTCAAAATAGCTGCGTAATACCACACATTGTTTGTCGCCCATTTTTTGTACAATCTGACTTGACTGACAATTAATTTATTTAATAGGTGACAGTATAAGCTTTATAATGATGAATAACATGTCTAATTTAACTTTTGGAATAGCATTTTATAGCCAAGCATAACTGAAAGTTGTGAATCATGATCGCCGCCTTACACATTCTGTCACGGGCAAGGGGTTTAGGACCCAGGCGAGTGGGGAAAAAAACATGAAACTCAAAAATGTAGATACAAAAGACTTTACTAACAAAAACAGAACAAACAAAGAGCCACGATGGGCAAAAATACAAACTCCAAAAATATCTAAGCTAAAACGGAAAACAAGAGGAACTCAAAACACAAGCAGGGCAGAAAACAGGCAGGCAGAGTACACGGGTAATACATACGGTAAGGAACTAACACAAGTTGGAAACAAACACAAGGAACCAGCACCCAAGTCAACGGGACAAAGAACTTAAATAGACAGGGGGTAACAAGACACAGGCGAACTCAAAAAACAATCAAACCAGAGGGAAGGAAAAACGAGAGGCAGGTGGGGATGATTAAATAACGAGACAATAATAAAATAATTGAAAGCAATAGTACAATTAACGGGAACAAGCAGGACACAAAACAGAAGTGCCGCCATCTGGCGGCCCAACAAGGAAAGACAGAGACGGAAACACAGAACCATGACACATTCTCTCTGTGGTAGCAGTAAAAGACACTGCACCCAGCAAAACATTATTGATGATTTTTGTCATTTCTTGGAAAATATTATTATTATTGAGGACTTCTGAGCATTGCTAAACCATATATTTGCTGATAGACCTAGCTGATATAGTTTTCTGGGGTAAGTCAGAAGAGGAGAACGACAGCATTGATTCTCTGTCTCTGTATCTACTGAACACAGATAGGATTTCATCACTGGTATGTAAGTATTACTGCTCAACATATTTTGGTTATATATGTTATTTTTTTAATTGAGTGTCTTAGGTTAGTAGTATTTTATAATGAGGATATTTCACATTGTAACATAAGTGTTCGTTGGTGATTTTTAGGGTTTATATTTCACGCACCGGATATGACGTGAAAGCTGGAACATCGCCAAAACGTGACGGACGACTGAATATTGTTTTAATGTCATCCCATCCCCATACAAGAAAACATTACATACTGTAGAATACAGAAAAGCATACGAGAGTTAATGATTACACACTTAAGGTAATGTACCGCATTGTGTGACAATGTTTTGCATTATATTTAATCTGATATCAATGTTTCATTTTAAACCTTCATAAGGGGCTCATTTATATGCTTTAGAATAGACAAAAAGCATTTTATTTATTTTTGGAGAGATTTTGGATATGTTTCTGGACCCCTAGATATTTTAGACCACTGTACTGACGGAAAGCTTGTAATTCCCAATTGAAAATGATGCAACAGTGAGTTTCTTGAGTCAAAACTGTTGATTTGTATTGAAATACGTGATATGTTGTGATTTACAACAATGCATAATTTAGACATTTTGGATAGATTTGGAGACACTGGGTACACTGCTTAGTTTTTGCTTCATAGTAGTTCTACATATCCACCCTTAGATTTTATGAACTTGTGGTCAAGGAGTTTTTGATCCTGGACATGCATAGTTTAACCTGTGTATATATGGGATCTCTCAGTATTGAGTTGCAAACTAAAAAAGAGCAAATTAATTTTTGCTTTTTTGCCTGAACAATTGCCTTGTGCTTTTATTTCTTCCTAAATTATGAATATAAACTAATCCAATTTAGTATTGTAGATGGTACAAATATCTTTCTTCATTTAAGCCATTTTTCAAGTCTCTGTGATATTCACATCTGTAGTTATAAAGCTTTAAATAGGGTGCCCCTAAATGGGCAGGGATTGGCCAGATTTGGCATGTGTGCACAGGGGTTAATACATTTCATCTTAGTTCTGGTCAACAAAGGTGGGTTTTTATTTAGTTACTGTTTTCTTTTCATCATTGAAAAATATCATTGATGAACTCATCATAGTTTTAATCAACAGAATTAAGTGCAAATTGAGTCACATTAGATGTGGATTTCACGCATTGTCTTGTTCATATAGGTTCTGGATTGTAATCCATACAATCACAGATGTTGTAGACGTGTTAGTATGGTACTTTTGAAACATGTCTCAATACGCAGCAGCATACTAAAATTGGAGGTACACGGCAGTTTACCCTAGGGATTTATAAGGATTTTTATTACGATATACTCTCTATGTAGTTGTTGATGCACTGTTCTTGCTGACACAGTCTGATCACGTCCTGCACTGATTTTCTCAGTCACCTGAAGAGGAATTGACACTGAATTTTAGGTGCTATTGTCATCATGTGGCCAGTGTAGGTAAAGTGGTGAAAATAAACTGCAAAAAATAATTGTAGTAATAAAAAGGAATCATAATAAAAACAATAGGATTCCAGAAACAGCGATGCTTGGACACCCTAATAAACCTCTGTTCTCTCACTCCCCTCTCAGCTCCTGCTTATACATGCTTCTTGTCTCCTGTGCACTTACTCAGAGGCACAGTGACATGAGAAACAGATAATGAGAAAGTTCAATCCTGCCACCTACTGGTTATGAAAGGCACACAAATGAACCTGGCAGAGCACAGTTCACATAGACCACATGCTTGGAAAGCTTAACACTCTTCTTGCTCTGTATCTACAGACTACTCAGTAGGTCTTGGGGGGGGGGGGTGGGCAGAGGAGTTAACTCCTTGAGCCTATAGCCTGAATGTTTTCCCCAGACCTATGATACAATAAGCTAACTTAATTAATGTGCCATCATGCAAACATCAATATGCAAACATAGCTTTTTTGCCAAATAGGTTAGCATACTGTGTTTATGGGAGAGAAAATTTTTGCATTTAAATCTTAACCTGCTCTTAAGTGAAAACATACATGTAGTACAGTCCTAGAAGTGTTGCTAATCCCTTGCAATGTGGATTACACATCCACCGCATGACACATTCCTTTCACAATTACTTTGACCTTTTAAAGTGCTGTTCCCTGAATAGTACTGGATACTGAGTGACACACATACTTTGTCTTGATCCTGTTCCCCATTTCTTGCTGCTCACGGATGAGGGCAGCCAGCTGTTGCCGTAGAGCCATATCTTTCCCGTGTGCCTGCTTGATAAAGGGGTGCTCCAGCAGGTGGATCACTGATGGCCGTGTCTCAAAATCTTTGATCAAACACCTGTAGGGAGAGACTGAATGAGATACACTGCACAACAATTAACTGTATACAATAACACATAAAAAGGTTTTTGCTGTTTATATAGCTTGATGTTAGTTGGACTGCTGGCTCTGACTGTATGATGTACCTCTCTTAGGATTCAAAAATCATACCCTCTGTTCATCAGTTACAACATCAATAAAAACATTAAAAATCACAGATTGGAGTTTGAATAAATTGCCTCAAAATGCAAACATCAGCTACATCACTTTATTGTGACCTCAGAATCTCAACAGGAAAGGCAGAAACCATGATACAGACTTCTGAAATGGATCACGTCATCAGCTTCAACAACTGAATTTCTCGAAGCAACGGGAGGCTAGTCCGCTCAAATCCCAACACAACCTCCTGGTTCAGGGCTCACCTGCCAATGTTACAGCTGTCTTCATGGAGCTCCAGGTCTGGCTAGCAGTGCGATCTGACCTCTCTCTCCACTCTAACAAAGACTGCTGGGCTCCCATCTTCACCTCAATGACATCACCATAACAACCAGCCTTTCATTGTAAACAGCCAAGACTTGTGCTCTTTGACCACTAACTGCTTTCCATTTGGTTAGATAAGGGGCAGGGACCTTGGGCCACATGCCACGCTCCATGATGCTGATTGTTTGTGTGTGTCTGTGTGTATAGTGTGTGTGTGTGCGTGTGTGTGTATACTGACCTACAGTGAGCTCTGTAATGTTTGGGACAAAGATGGTTTTTTTTCTTGATTTAGCTCTGTACTTCAGAATTTAAATAACAATATAATTAAACTGTAAGCAAAAAATACAGGTGTAGTTAAAGTGCACATTCACAGCTTGTATTTAAGGGTATCTTTATACATTTTGCTTTTCCCATGCAGAAACTACCACATATTTTTATACTCCCCCCTTTCAGGACACCATAATGCTTGGGGAAAATGGCTTCATGGGTGTTTCTTATTATTCAGGTGTGTTCAATTGCTTCCTTAGGGATGGTATAAGAGCTTTCAGTATCTAGTTTTGATTCTGGCCTTTTGATTGCCTTTGGAGTTTCTTTTTTACATTTGTGAACATGAAGAGCAGAGTTCTGCAAATGAAAATAAAGGAAGCCATCATAAGGCTGAGAAATAAGAAAAAGAAACAGTCAGGAGACATAGACCAATTCTTAGGCTTACTAAAATCAAATGTTTGGAACATCATTAAGGAAAAAGAGCACTGGTGAGCTACGTAATCTGGCAGGCTAAGTGAGACCTCCATAGTTGCTGACAATTACTATAATCACTATAATGAAGAAGCACCTACCCACAGAAGACTTCACAAGTAAACTAAAAACTACAGAGGCTACACTGCAAGATGCAAACCATTAGTTAGCCACAACAACAGGATGGCCAGGATAGAGTTTGCTAAGGAGTAAATAAAAGAGCCTGCAGGGGTCTGGAAAAAGGTTGTGTATCCAGATGAGATCAAGATTCACTTGCATCAGAGTGATGGCAAGCTCAAAGTCTGAAGGCCAAAATTAAGTGCCTGTGGAGTTTTGCAGAGAAAAACGACTGACTTGGGTTTCAAGTATGCAAAAATCACTTTAATTGAGCAGATCGCTCTGGCAAACATGCACTCAGACTGCCACGTCAGGAAGCTCTGAACTCCCTCGCTAAACCCCCGGCTTATCTCTCCCTCACGGCTGACGCGTCACCTGTCAGGTGAGTCTGGGAACGTGGGCGTGTTGCCACAGGGGATTCTGCCTCTCTCTGCCCCCAGTGCTCACTACACAAGCCCCCCCAGAATTTACTGTGGCAGCAAAACCGCCTAGGGGTCTGGATGACACGGCCAAACCTCCCCAGTTTCTTGCCCGCCGCCTCGGACGGATTAGGACCCATACCAGAGTCAGGTTTAGGGCTGTTACCAGGGTCAGGATTTAAGCCAGGGGTAGGATTTCTCGACCCGAGAGCGGGAGGTCGACCTCTGCGCGGAGGACAAGCGACTTCTACCGGCGAATCTAAATCTACGTGCGCCGGTTTTAAGCGGTCTACGGTAATGCGGTCAGACCTACCACCGATATCCAAAACAAAAAATTTTTCCCCGGACTCTAATACTCGAAACGGTCCCTCGTAAGGAGGCTGCAACGGGCCGCGATACTTATCTTGTCGCACAAACACAAAGCGCGCCTCACCCAAACCTGGATGAACGTGGGAGCGTGGCAAACCGTGATGCGTCGTAGGCACCGGGGCGAACGATTTCAGACCGTCCCTCAGAACCGGGAGTTGGCGCGTAGCTGACCAAGGCACCGAACAGCTAGGTAAAAACTCCCCTGGTACGTGCAACGGTTGCCCGTAAACTAGCTCCGCAGATGATGCTCCTAAATCAGTCCTAAGACCCAGTAAGACCCACGGGAGCGTATCAACCCAAGCGTCCCCCTGCAGCGCAGCGCGGAGGGACACCTTTAACGAACGGTGGAAGCGCTCGCACATCCCGTTAGCCTGAGGGTGATACGCCGTAGTCCAATGCAGCGTCACCCCCAACTGCCGAGCTATCGCCGCCCACAACTCGGACGTGAACTGAGCCCCACGGTCAGAGGATAAATCGGCCGGAACCCCGAAACGCGAGACCCACGCATTAATAAACGCCCGAGCCACCTCAGCAGTGGTGGTGGACGTCAGCGGTATCACCTCCGGCCAACGCGTGGTCCTATCTACAACTGTTAAAAGGTGTGTGTAACCCCGCGACGGAGGCAACGGCCCCACTAGATCCACGTTAACGTGGTCAAACCGCCTTTCAGGGACGGCGAACGGCGCTAAAGGAGCCTTGGTGTGTTTGTGAACTTTAGCCCGTTGACACGCCAAGCAAGCATTCACCCAGTCACGGACATCCTTTTTCAGGCCATGCCACACAAACCTTTCAGACAATAGCTTCTGTGACGCCTTGCGGCCCGGATGGGATAGGTTGTGTAAAACCTGGAAAATACGCCGCTGCCAAACCACGGGCACCACTGGTCTGGCGACCCCGGTGGACACATCACAAAGGAGGGGAGTGGCTGAAGGACCAAAGCTTACCTCCTGCAGCTGCAGACCTGTAGTCGCTGTGCGTAATGCCTGCACTTCTGGATCAGACGCCTGGTCAGCAGCCATCTGCGCGTAATCCACCCCTAAATTGACCGCGTCCACTATGGACCGCGAAAGACAGTCAGCCACCACGTTGTCCTTACCTGCAACATGCTGGATGTCCGTGGTGAACTCGGAGACGAATGCCAACTGCCTTTGCTGACGGGCGGACCACGGCTCCGAAACCTTAGCCATAGCTAGAGCTAAAGGTTTGTGGTCTACGAAGGCCGTGAACGTGCGGCCCTCGAGCAGGAACCGGAAATGACGCACAGCTAAATAAAGAGCAAGGAGCTCGCGATCGAACGCGCTGTAATTGCGCTCAGCAGGACGGAGCTGGCGGCTAAAAAAGCAAGCGGCTGCCAAACCCCATTTATTAGCTGTTCATGCACCCGCCAACCGCAACATCTGACGCATCCGTAGTCACAGAAACCGGCGCGTCCGGCCAAGGGTGCGTAAGGAGAGTAGCATTCGCTAATGCCTCTTTAGTTTTAAAAAAAGCATGCGACATTTCGACCGACCAACTTACCAGTTGCTTCGCTGCGGCCCCTCTAAGGGCAGCGTACAAGGGCAGCATTAGCTGAGCGGCTCTGGGAAGGAAGCGATGGTAAAAATTTACCATGCCCAAAAACTCCTGCAAAGCCCGAACTGTAACCGGTCGCGGAAAATTTTGAATAGCCTCGACCTTGGAAGGTAGGGGCACCGCACCTTCCCTGGTGACGCGGTGGCCGAGGAAATCCACCACGGGAACCCCAAATTGACATTTGGCCAGGTTAATAATTAACCCGTGTTCGCTGAGGCGCGCAAAAAGGGCCCGGAGATGGGCCTGGTGCTCATCGCTGGAGGCACTGGCTACCAGGATGTCGTCTAAATAAACGAAAAGAAAAGGCATATCCCGCAAAACCCTATCCATTAAGCGCTGAAAAGTTTGGGCCGCGTTTTTTAAACCAAAAGGCATGCGTAAAAACTCAAATAGCCCAAACGGGGTTATTACCGCGGTTTTAGCGATATCCTGCGGCTGAACCGGAACCTGGTGATAACCCCTGACTAAATCAATTTTCGAAAACAAAACCTTCCCAGCTAATCGAGCCGAGAAATCCTGTATGTACGGTATAGGGTAGCGGTCAGGGGTCGTGGCGTCATTCAGTCGTCGATAGTCCCCGCACGGTCGCCACCCCCCCCCTGTCTTCGGAACCAAGTGGAGGGGTGAGGCCCAAGGACTGCTGGACCTCCGCACAATCCCCAAGCGTTCCATGGAGTCAAACTCCGTTTTAGCCACAGCCAGCTTCTGCGGGTCCAACCGCCTTGCCCGGGCGTGGACAGGCGGACCCGTAGTGGCGATATAATGCTCCACTCCATGCTTGACGGCTGCCGAAGAGAACGTGGGCGTGGTGAGGTCCGGGAATTCCCTCAGGAGGCGCTGGAACACATCCGCAGATGACAGGGCGCTAGACAGCTTGGACGTCCCGGTGCCGCTGGAAGAACCCGGAAGCGTTGCGAACGTCTCCGCATTCACCAGCCGTCTGTTCCTGACATCGACCAGCAGGCTGTTAGCACACAGAAAATCTGCGCCCAACAGCGGAGTAGACACAGACGCTAGCACAAACACCCACTGGAAATGTTGTCCGTCAAAACACAGGTCCACTGCTCGTCTGCCAAAAGTGGGGATAGTGCTGCCGTTGGCTGCCTCCAGAGGTGGTCCACGACCCCCAGTCTGTACGTCCAAAGCAGACGCAGGGAGGACGCTAACCTGCGCGCCTGTGTCGCATAGAAATCGCCGATCAGAAACAGAGTCCGTATCAAAAAGCAAACTGCTAGCCTGGCCGACACTCAACGCAGCTAATGAGCGTCGGCTCTGCCGTTCCCGACCCGAAGAGCAAGGTGGCCGGCACTTCTTAGCGCGTGGGCCAAACCTGGCATGGTAGTAGCAGAGGCCCGCTGTAAGTCGTTGCTGTTGGGCAGCGGCGATGACATCCTCCCGGATAGCCTGCCCATCCGCAGCGCCAACCACCCTTACTGCAGGACCGGGCAGCCGGCTGGAGTTTAAAACTTTGTCAGCTTCCCTAGCCAGCGCCCTGTGGTCTTTCAACGGGAACCTGCAAGAGCTGCACGCACTTGACTGGGCATCTGCTGCATAAATAATTCCGAATATGAAGCAAGGTTGGTGGTTACCCAAAATGTAAGCATATGGTCCATTAATTCCGAAGGTTTAGAATCACCCAAACCAGGCAGTGTAAGGAGCTTGCGAGCCCGCTCAGGTTCTGACAGCTCGAAAGTCTCCAAAAGGAGCTGTTTAAGAGACAAGTACTTATCCTCTTCCGGAGGATCCTGGAGTAGGCTTAATACCCGCGATGCTGTTGAACTATTCAAAGCCGCAACCACGTAATAGTATTTCGTGTCCTCCTGCGTTATGCCTCTCAACGCGAACTGTGCCTCCGCTTGAGCGAACCACACGGCGGCATGTTCCTGCCAGAACTCCGGGAGCTTGAGAGCGACGGCGTGCATCTTTCACAGAGAAAAGCACAACTTCGGAATCGTCCGAAGAAGCGTCGGGGTCACCAATGTGGAGTTTTGCAGAGAAAAACGACTGACTTGGGTTTCAAGTATGCAAAAATCACTTTAATTGAGCAGATCGCTCTGGCAAACATGCACTCAGACTGCCACGTCAGGAAGCTCTGAACTCCCTCGCTAAACCCCCGGCTTATCTCTCCCTCACGGCTGACGCGTCACCTGTCAGGTGAGTCTGGGAACGTGGGCGTGTTGCCACAGGGGATTCTGCCTCTCTCTGCCCCCAGTGCTCACTACATGCCCTAGATTTAAAGCACCCCCCCCCCATCTATGAAACATGGTATGGGCATGGTTTGGGCATGTATGGTTACCATATATACTGGCTCACGTGCTCATCTGGCCACATCACATTTTTCCACATCTCTGTAGTCCAGTGCCTATGGATTTTGACCCACTGAACTCTCAAATGAGAATTCATCTTTGTAATGATGGGTTTATGCACTGCAGCCCTACTATAATATCCCTCTCTATGTAGTTGCCTTGCTGACACAGTCTGATCACGTCCTGCACCGATATTCTCAGTCACCTGAAGAGGAGTTGCTCTTCTGTTTTTCCTTACATATCACACTAATGCATGAGCATCACAGTCATTGAATGTGCACTTTTGACCAACATTTTCGACCCTCTTTACTGATGTCTTTCCCATAGAACTTCCAGGATGACAATGCCCCCATCCACAGGGCACAAGGGGTCACAATGATTTGATGAGTATGAAAATGATGGGAATCATATGCTATGGCGTTCACAGTCACCAGATTAACCCAATTGAACACCTAAGGGAGATTTTGCACCAACATGTTAGACAGCGCTCTCCACCACCATCATCAAAACACCAAATGAAGGAATATCTTTTGGAAGAATGGTGTTCTATCCACTTTATATAAGACATGCTGGTTTTTCTCTTAATTTGTTAACCGTCTGTACATATATACATATATATATATATATATATATATATATATATAGTAAGCTCCATGATGTTTGGGACAAAGACATATTTTTCTTGATTTGGCTCTACTCCACAATTTTAGATTTGTAATTTTTTTAAAAACATTCACATCGGGTTAAAGTGCACATTCTCAGCTTTTGTTTTTTCTGTATGTGTGTGTGCATGCATGCTTCTTTCTCCTGTAATATTTTTCTTTCACACATACAATGGCTGAATTCCATAATTCCTCCCTTAAAAGTGTCTAAAAGATTTATTTATTTTTTTAAACTGGGCATCACACGAACAGCTCAGATAAGAAGACAATACCAGTCTGGCTCTGATTTCCCTAATCTATAACAAAATGCTGGTTCCATAGTTCTATCAGTATTTCTGCCCTAGAAATTAATTCCCAGAATTCATTAGTGTCAGAAAATTAAGCAGAGGTTGCAGCCATTAATGCACATGCAGAGCCTGGAACCCTAAATGCAAGCTACACTTTGTCACAAAAGCAGCTATTTGGTGACAAAATTACAGGCGCTGATGATGCATTTATTACCCAGAACAACAGCCAACTGCCACACAAAGGCCTGGCTCAGAGAGCTGCTGAGTCCTTGCACACAAGCCGGATGATGCTGATAACATTGTCTTCCTTCACAGCCTTTGTGCCTAGGGAAATGGGTTCCATTTTGAGAGCTTCACATTCTGATAACCCACAAACCACTGTTTCAAGCATTAGCAACACATAATTAATGGTGGGATACTGGCAAAAAATAATGATTTGCTCTTTGAACAAAAATGTTTAAAAAAATAATAGTTGGATTCATGCTGTGCTTTAATGTGCAAATGTTGTTTTGTGAACATCATTCTAAAATTTGTTTTTGGAGTGTTTAGAGAGAGAGAGAACATAGTAGAGGTATGTAGCAGTGGGAAATGGTAAAACATTTCTAAACAGTTTTATCATTCCAGGTAAAAGCAAGCTTCAGTAAAAGGAATGTGATAGTGTGCTCCAGAGAGCATTGAGAATGCATAGGTAGTTTGGGACAAGATCAGGGATTTAATCCACATGTCCAACTGAATCAACTGTGTACTAGTGCAGGGGACAGACTCGCCAGCAGCATCACAAGACATCAGTATTGACCAGGCAGTGGTGTAGTCACAGTGTCAAAAGAATTGTATTGGAAATGCTGGAAATTTCTGAGGCAACAGCACCACCTATTTATTGTAGTCCAGGCTCTACAATGTATTTATTTATTTTTTACTTTACTCTCTTCCTTTCCAAAGAAGCACAACAAGTTCAGAATGTTTTATTGTTGGTCCCATTTTTGACCATTTTGGAATCCCCATTAGGTCTTTCCTGTGGCTGAATACTTTGGTAGAGTGGAGACTGGCATGTATATTAAATAAATATGCAGCCAGGTGCAAATTATTTTTGCTCTGCAGTCCACCAAATGAGCTCTGAAGTCGTTGTGCAATTGGCATGATAAAACAACAAGTGCCTTATCAACTCCAGAGGAGTTACTATTGTGGAATAAAGGCAATACCCTGCAAATATAACTTTCCCTTCCCTGGGAGACACTATGACCACTGTATGTGGTCAACAACTCACAAAAATTCCTGAATGAGGTTTTTCACCCCTTCCAATGTGCTGTCAGTCCCATTATATTACTTTTAAACAGAAATCTAGCAACCCCTTCACACTAGCCCCCTAGTGGCCAGCAAGCCAGCATCCAAAATTGCTCTACTCAGACATTCATCGCTCCTGCAGCCAAACTGAGTGAAAATAACAAACTCTGTGTTTTAGCTTTATTAATACACTATACACTACAAAGATGTAAAATACAGAGTTTCCAAGTGCCACCATTATCCCATAGGTCGTCCATTTAACAAGCACCTCCTCCCTGCAGTTTGTGGAATTATTACCGTGTCATTTTATTATCAATATCTGCAACTAAATATGGAATAAATATTACATTACATTACAGGCATTTAGCGGGCACTCTTATCCTGAGAAACTTACACAACTTTTTACATAGCATTTACATCGCATCCATTTATACAGCTGAATATATACCAAACCAATGCAGGTTAAGTACCTTGCTCAAGGGTACAATGGCAGTGTCCTACTCGGGAATCAAATATGAAATCTTACCATTTGTTTAACACGTAAATATGTCCCTTCAAGATTCAGTGGTGATTTATTGTCTTGAACAATCCATTTGAGACATAAACATGCAAATAGAAAACACGGGTGGGAATTTGCAGAAATGCTCCAAACCTTTTGTGCATTATGCTGGCTCCGTTCACTTCATTCTGATTTGATTGATTTGACTCTTATCATGTAGAGGGCAGTACAAACTTCCAAAAGGTGTATGGCATGTTTAATTAGAATTTTATTACAAAGATTGGGAGTCCTATGTATATGCCTAAGTGGTTGTTTCACCACAGCATTGTGCAGTCAACCACAACATTATGCAGTCATATACAAGCATAAATGTTTTTTATCCATTGGTTTTTGGAAGATTTTACACATTTTTCTAACTCATCAGAGAACAACTTCATTGTTTTCATTTTTGCCAAGATAACAGCACGTGTGGAATTTTATTTCTACCTAAATTATGAATGTAATCTCATCACATTTTTTTGTATTGTTAATGGTACAAATGTCTTGCATAATTTAAGCCATTTTCCAGTGTCTGTGATGCTTACATCTGGAGTCATATAGCCTTAAATAGAACACCCCTTAAATGGGGGAGCATTGGCCAGATTTGGCATCTGCTCAAAGGGGCTGATATGCATTGTCCTTGTCCTGTATATGGAACAACTGAATTACTCCCCGGACTCTATCTAGAATAATGCTGGAACATTCTGAATAATAAAATATAAAAGACAAGAATATCCCTATGGGTCAGAAGACATCACATAAATGCATGGCTGATGGGTCTTTGAGAAGTGTTTCCCTGACAGTCATAACCAAGCAATGACATCACACCTTAAATTTGAAATTTGAAAGACAGTTGGAAGCTACTGCTACCCTGATAAAATCTACTCCGTCTAATTTCCCTGGAGCAAACGCACATCCCATTTTCAGCTTGTGCATTTGAACATAAGAAGCCACAAGTACAATGGTGATTATTTATAAATACTGGCTCCTAAAAAATGAAATTATATTATCTGAGTAATTGTCTGCAGATAAAAATGACTGTACAACACAAAGTTTTTCATCCATCTCCCACCCCAAAAAAAGAAAAAAGCAATATACAAACATTAACCAGAAGTTGCGTCTTGTTATTAGTTCATTTATAAAACTAGCATTTAGCTGTTTCATGTATCACTAGTTTTAGCCAGCCGCCTTGTTTGCTTTTAGCTAGCAAAGTGATATGGTTATGGACCTGTATGTATAACAGCTATTCTATTAGTTCTAATTGCTAATGCACAAGGTCTTTACAGGCAGAGAATGTCAATTACAGAATATGATACAGATGCATCTATCGTGAATGATGTGCTATTTATAGTAACTTCCGTAATATGTTCTCTGCACTGAGACAATTTCCTGCGTACTGTAGCTTCCCCGTGTTAAAATTATATTAATTTTAGCCTGTTATCTGAAATCAGTCTTATCGGTGTTCATTGCCATTTCACTGCACTTACATATGCTAGTTGCCCTGTTTGTAATCTAATTTTTCTACTGTGGTACACTGCATTTTCCTGATACCATCGTATGTTTCTTCTCATTGTAGATACCATACTCATACGCATGTTATACCATACTGCTTCTGCATACTAAATGCTTTCCTCCACGTAACTGCACCAACTGTTCCTCTGCCTCTGTGTCTGCTCCTTACCCAAGTCCCATGGTGGATAAAGCAATTACATCAGCCCAAAGTAACCAGGCCACACCCAGCTATCATTCAGACTCTCCAATACTTAGAGATAGAAGAATAGTCTGTTCTGACAGGGAATCTGTGGTGCTGCATTATAGATTTTCTTCTTTGAGAGTTCACCCATGGTCACACAAATCTACTGTGGTTTTAGCTTCAATCATCACCGATGTTCCCCAACTCTTAGAAAGAAACTGAGAGCCAGATAATAATATGCAAACAGACACAAAAATAAGGCTCTAGAATATAGATACAGCAGGTTGTGAATTTAATTTAGCCACTCACTGTCTTTAATTTATAACCAGTCAGCCTGAGCCATGCATTGACAAATGCATAACTAACACAAATAAAAGAGTCAACTACTTCTAATGACAGCAGGTTCACAGCTGTACTTTCTGAGGTTTTCATTATAAATAATTCATAACTAAAACTCACACAACTACCTATGCGCCAAAGAAAGTGATAGATAATGAAATAACCACAGCCTTTCAATCTGTTCTACCACTCATAAGAATGGTGCTGCTGCAAGGGAAACCAAATATCACAACCCCACAAATTACCACAGCAGAAACTGAATGTGTTCTCATTTACATCATCCTCCAGCTACACTCAGCTAAAACACAGCATGGCAGATATTGCAGACATATATCTGGTGAAAACATGCCAGTGTTGATGTTATTTGTTTTGTACTTCACAGGGGGCTGATTACTTATCTGGCCTTTGAGATAAAGCGGATAATTCACAGTCAAATAAGTTATGTTCTCAGACAGTTTTCCACAAATGAAAAGAACTAAAAATGGGAGATATTGAAAGCTGATGATATCTTTTTTTTTTTTAAACCCACCAGTCCTGCATACCTGTACTGTAAATACTTGTAGTCACCATTAGTCACAAAAAGCCACTTTCCAACAGCTGTCATTGATGGAATTAAAAACCAAACAAATGTTGGACCAAATGTAAATACATAGGGTCATAAACTTGAATTGCAGCAGTGCCCTACCACTGGATCCAAAGGACCCTGTGTTTCATTAACTGAGAATGTGTCACTGGCTTTGCTCATATGCTCCTGCCTACTGTGGCATTTCACACAGGTGAACCTCTGCCTCTCACACAAAAACCGTATTGGGAGGGATTCATGACATTTTTAGAAGCCACATTTAATAAGCACAATTAAAGGGTTAAACATTTAAACACTTACCGATGAGAAATGGCAATGATGAAGTGAGCATTCAGTGGGAGAGAGAGAGTCTGCTGTGAGGTCATTATTGAAACATTGTTCACATGTCTTTCATGCACTGAAGAGTCAATGTATTCAGTCTCTGTGGACCACTTGGCTCATGACTATGCATCAACTTTCAAGCAAGCAATAATGTGCTTTTAAAAGTAAAACCTACACCGTATCTACTGGATGGCAAAAAATATTTAGAAATTTACAAATAATGTAGAGCTGCACTTGCCTTCATTGCAAAACAGCACTTTGAAGTCAAAACTACTGAAGGGGAGCAAAAAAGGCACCAAGGCCCTGTTTAGACCTGGCATTAAAATGCGTCTTAGGTGACCCAATCACAAATGGACAGCTCTAACTACAGGTGTGAATGCACCCAAGACGCATTGAGGACGCATTGAGATCCGATCACTCAGACCACATTCGAAGGTGGTCTGGGTCGCATATGGCCACATTCTTTTAGCAGTGTGTACACAAATGCGTCCTGGGCCACATTGAAGGACCGCCTAGTCAAATGACGTCCTCTGCGTACGTACTCATTCGCGTGCCAACGGCGTCATATTAAAGTGCGAAACAACAAGAAGAAGCCACACTGAAAAACTAATAAACGAGACAAAGTTTTAAAAAATGATACCATGTCATTCTACAGTCAATATCTGGGACTAAATATTGAATAAATATACAACCTGACCATTGGTTTTACGCATAGAGATGTCCCTTTTGAGACTGAGCGGTCATATATTGTCTTGGACAATCCGTTTGTGAAATATACAGGCATTTGTGTTGCCTGGGTACCTTCCAAAATAGCTGTGTGTAATATCACACGTGTTGTTTACGGCGTTGTCGCCCTTTTTAGTACGATCTGGCTTGATTGACAATTCATTTTTTCAGTAGGTGAGAGTATAAGCTTTCTAACGATGTATAACATGTCTAATTTAGCTTTTGGAATAGCGTTTTATAGGTCAGCGTAACCGAATGTCATGGTTCTGTGTTTCTGTCTCTGTTTTTTCTTGTTGGGCCGCCAGATGGCGGCACTTCCGTTTTGTGTCCTGCTCGTTCCCCTGTTGGTTAATTGTATTATTGCTTTCAATTATTTAATTATTGTTTCTGCTTGTGTCTCGTTGTTCCGACCCTGTTCTGGTTTGATTGTTAATTGTGCCCTCCTGTGTCTTGTTGGTTTTGAGTCTATTCAAGTCCTTTGTCTCCCTGACTCGGGTGCTGGTTCCTTGTGTTTCTGAATGTGTTTCATGTGTGTTTCTGCCTGTCCGTGTTTTGACCTGCTTGTGTGTTTCTGACTGTGTTTCCACCTGTGTGTTTCTGCCTGTTCGTTCCTGCCTGGTTTCTGTCCTGCCCGTGTTCTGCTCTGTGTGTTTTGTACTTTGAGTTTTCTGTTTTGTGTTTTTTTTGGAAGTGCCCTGCATGGCCTTTTGGTTTCCTGGTTTTTTTGTTCCCTGTCGTGTAAGTAAAGTCTTTGTTAATTTTCCCTTTTTGAGTTTGTGTTTTTTTACTCTGCGTTTGGGTCCTCCCTACCCGTTACGTGACACCGAAAATGTTCTTATCATCGCATTCACTTACACATTCACTCTGTGGTAGCAATAAAAGATGCTACACCTAAATAAATGTTGTCAACGATTTTTCATAATTTCTTGGAAAATACTATTATTATTGAGGACTTCTGGGCATAGCTAAGCCATATGTTTGCTGATAGACCTATCTGACATCGTTTTCTGGAGCAAAACAGAAGCGGATAGAACTGTATAATTTTGGTTGGTTCTCAAATGACATAAGCTGGCTTTGTCCACGACGTTTGAAAATTTTGAAAAAGAGACATATTACGAGTGCGTCAAACATCTTGGACGATTTGGTTTGCCTGGAACACGCCAAGGAATATACCCAGTCTGTTTTTGTTTTGATTTTGCCCGCGCACCAAGGTTTTTGCAAAATCCTTCTTCTTCTTCTTTTAATTTCCAGCCGACTAGGCACAGGTAGTGCATTGCTGCCTCCCGCCGGTTAAAATGGAGACGCATTCTGATGCCAGGTGTGAACTGACATCCGTCTCACTGAATCTAGACACAATCTGGATACAAATTACAGGTCTGAACAGGGCCCAAATGACACTTATTCATGCTTTGAATGAGGAGATAGCTTTTTGATGATGCAGATGTTAAAAGATGTGTTAGCACATGGCCTAAAGCACAATGCACAAGTGTATTTAGGGCTTTAAGGCCATGTTAGTGTCTTAATGAATAGGTGTGTATTGGGTGTAACATGCAATAACCAATTGGAGTGTCATCTTCCATACCCTTTAAAGCCATCTGTGTTTGTCCCTTGGCAGATTGCTAATATAATGGTGTATTTTGCAAGACTTTGAAAAGACAGACTTACCTCTGAGTAAAAACACCTGATCATATCATTGTCTGAATTAATAAGTTAATGTGGTGCAAATTTGTTTTTGTTTAATTTTTCTTAAAGGATTATTTTTTAAATTTGAATTTCAGTTCTTGTTAGTTCTCTTGTTCAGTTATGGAGTAACAGGTGAAATCAGCAGGGTTTTATTTGCTGAAAGAATCTGGTCACTGCAATTAAAAAAATGTGAAGAATAAATAATTGGGTTTAAAATATTGTTTTAAAATGGTGAAATCTGAATTATTCTGTTTTGAATCATACTGAGATGTAAAGTGAATCCCTGGGACCGTATTTGAAAAATATTGCAGTGCACCGAGGTGATGTAAATTGTCCAAATAAACACAATTGAACAGTTTTGGACTTTATTCAGTTAAATAAACCATTACTTCTGCTTACCAGGCTATAGTCCCAGAAGCTCTTCTGCCACCTGACTCTTCCTTGGGCATCCTTCTGGGTTAGGTTAATTAAATGCACATGCAGTTCGCCATCATGCTTTCTAAAGTCCTGTAATGTGTCCTCATTTATGTCCGATATATCCATGACTTTTGGAGATGTTATACAAGGCACAACAAGCCACAAAGAATTTTCAGGCCATCTGAGGGCTGTATCGTAATGTTCCACCTTACCTATGCAAACACCTGAAGTGCATTTTCAGTATTCCAAACTCCTCTATATTAGGCTACAGAGTTCCTGTCTTCCATTGAATAACAATTCATAAAATTTTATTTCAGAGTATTTTAATACACTTTTGTTTTGCAATGTAGAAAATCCATACTTTTTATACAAAGCTCACCCATTTTATGGCACCATAATGTTAGGGGCTAGGGATGCACCGATTGATCGGCCACTGATTTTTACTGGCGAATGATACTGCAATTGGCCATTAGCCGATAGCTTGAAAACAATCGATGGTCAGCTCCGATTATGTCCAGTCAATCAAAAGGAAAAAATAGTCTATTGTTTATTTGTGATTCAAGAGGTGGTTTTCATTTGCTTGTCAGATACAAAATAATTGCACTTCATTTTCCATATTCAAATAATGCGAAATATCTATTCATTTGGAAATCAATAATCATTTCGCTTGGGAGCCTCTGCGCGGCGCTTTTCCGAAATATGAGTCAACCTCTGTGTTCTTGCAGCAGGTTTCTATCAATGAACTGTATAAGAACTTGTTATTGTTGTGTCGGACAAGCAAGGAGGAATCAAGAATATGTTTCTTTTCTGAATCCAGCGGTTCCAACAGTCAATGTCCTTGTTAAAATGTTCAGTACTCTGAATACTGAACCAAGTGATACTGTATGCAAGAACCCCTCACTTAACCTACATGTAAAATATATTTTATTAGATTTAATTTAATAATTATGTTTAAAGTTAGAATTATCAATTAAATCGTCGAATTTGTTGATAGGTCAGTCTAAAGTACACTGGTGGAATCACCCAACAAGTCCAAACAAGCTTTATGCCAGGTTTTAAGATTAAATAATTGAATTCAATATGAAGCAATCAATTATATTAACCCCTTAAGGCACAAGCCAAATCTTGCCAATCCTTGCCCATTTAGGGGGTACCCAATTTAAAGCTTTATAACTCCAGATGTGAACACCACAGAGACATGAAAAATGGCTTAACCCTCTGGGGTTGAGAGCTCCGCCGGCGGAGCTCGACAAGATGAAATTAACTTTCGTTTCTATTTGGATGATTAACTTCACGTGCTGTTATCATACAGACGCAACAAAAAAATTGACAGAAACCTTAGAATTGCTTCTTTCCAATGCGCCCATTGGCAAATAATATAAATTGTTTTAAATGTTCCAAATTTTATTAATTAGATCATGTATGCTTCGCTAAACTTTACTCATTACTATGTGAATTTCGCTCAGCAGGAAGTCCGCCCAAATCGCATTCACATGTTAACAACCTTATACTTACTCTCCATAGAAGGAGACTAAAGGAGGGGCGATGCGAGATCCATGTGAGAAATGCCTGCGAAAGCGGGATAGAATGTCACAGAGTGTCGCCTAATTCACTTCTTTTGAGGTGAACATTTCGTTTAATTTTGGAAAATGGTCCGTCCGGAAGCCGACACTGATGAAGAGCGGTGTCATTTCGAACAGTGAACTGATCCAGCTGAGGATCAACTTCATGCGTAAGTATATTTCTTATGATCATATTGGTAAATATGTGTACTGTATTGCAACGTATCTGTGTGTTTGTAGGAATATCCAGCAATGTGCGCGTTTGTAAATTCCCACACTATGAACGATTCAAACTATTGCATCTCAAAATTATAGGCTAGGCTCTCTGCGTCTGGTTGTGTTAGAAGTATCAGGTAGACTGTATGTTTTTCGATCAGATTCGTAATAAATAGCTCATGCCTGGTGTGTAGTGGATTCTAAAACTGATGTCCTTGCACAATCGATATTAGCATACTCTAAGTAAGTTCGGGAAATAGCAATAAAATAACCACTTGGCTAAACAGACCTAGCCTAGTTCAGATTGAGGCATTGTTATTGATGAGTTGCGTGTAGTTTAGTTGGAATATCAGTGTTTATTTAGTTAAGCTAATGTTTTTTCGTTGATAGCTTGCATTATTTGTAAATGTGTGCTGTATTACATTCTCTGTGTGTTTGTAGGAATATTCACTAATATGCGCGCCTGTAAATTCCCACACTACGAATGATTCTAACCATTGCTTCTCAAAATTATAGGCTACCTCTCTGCGTCTGGTTGTGTTTGTTTGGTTCTTTGTTTGTATATGATGTCACATTTCATAAATTTTGTTTTCATTAGTTAGTGGTTTGTCCCTTTTTTGTAAAGCACATTTAATTTTCACCTGTTGAAGGAAATGTGCTATATAAATAAAGTTTGATTTGATTTCACATTTCCTAACAATTTTGTTTTTATTATATTTGCAGAGATGTTGATCAGGAAACACGGCCTAGTTCACCACTAGCTAAGAGGCCAGGCAGACATTGCAAGAGTACACCAGTCTCATCTCATCTTCCATGCAGTTTACTTCAATAAATGTTCTAAAATCAAAAGTTGTCTTTGTTTCTGTCTTCTAAATGGCTCACTGAGTCTTTGTCTTAGTGGTGGGGAGGCATAGTGTGAATAGCCTACTTAGCTGGCAGGTATTCCTACCCAATGCGTATTCATTACAGAAAGGCCATTTGCCCTCCTATTCTCACCTGGTGTTGAAAAATAGTAGTCACAACACTAACTTTTAGCAATTTATTTTATATTTCTCATTGGATTTGCTAAAATATTTTGTCATCTTTTGATACCCAAGACCTCGAAGAACACATTTCAGTGACCAAAAGTCTTATTCACAATTGTTTAGTGTGTTTCATTACAACATTCCTGTGCATGTTCAAAACTACTGTTTACAGTTTGTGTGTTTTTAGAGCAGTTTACAATCCACACATTATTAGGACCTACTTACTGCTAACAAAGATATGAAACACTTTGGAATCACTGTATATAAAGTTGATGAAATTTACACAAATGTCAGAGCATCGCACAATCACCAGTGTGCCTCATTTTACCCTTAGACCCCAGAGAGTTAAATGAAGCAAGACATTTGTACAATTTACAATACTAACGCAGATTAGTTTATATTCATAATTTTGGATGAAATAAAGTGCCACAAATGCAATTGTTTTGACAAAAAAATCAAAAATAAATTTGCACTTTTTAAGTTCGCAATGAAATACTGAGAGATTGCATATATACAGGAGGTTAAACTATACATGTGCTCGATCAAAAACTTCTTGACCACAAGTTCATAAAATCTAAGGGTGGATATGTAGAACTACTATAGATGTATGAAGCAAAAACTAAGCAGTGTACCCAGCGTCTCCAAATCTATCCAAAATGTCTAAATTATGCATTGTTGTAAATCACAACATATTCATGTATTTCACTACAAATCAATTGTTTTGACTCAAGAAAATCACTGTTGCATAATTTTCAAATGGGAATTACAAGCTTTCAGTCAGTACAGTGGTCTAAAATAGCTAGGTGTCCAGAAACATATCCAAAATCTCTCCAAAATTGAATAAAATGCTTTTTGTCCATTATAAACCATATAAATGAGCCCCTTATGAAGGTTTAAGATGAAACATTGCTATCAGATTAAAAAATAATGCAAAAATATTGTCACACAATGCAGTACAGTACCTAAATGTGTAATAATTAACTCGTGTATTTCTATACTCTGTACTCTCGTATGTTTTCTTGTATGGGGATGAGACAACATGAAAACAATTTTCAACCGTCCACCACGTTTTGGCAATGTTCCAACTCTGACGTCATCACTGTTGCATGCTTGACAAAAACTATTACACTTCCATCTAACGCTTACATTACAATGTGAAATATTCACATTATATTACACCACTAACCTATTTAAAGATACTCAATTTCAAAAATAACGTATATAACCAAAATATTTTGAGCAGTAATACTTACATAGCAATGATGAAATCTCCTCTATGTTCAGTAGATGGAGACAGAGACAGTATCAATGATACTGTTCTATTTGGTTCTGTTTTGCTCCAAAAAACGATGTCAGCTAGGTCTAGCAGCAAACATATGGCTTAGCTATGTTCAGAAGTCCTCAATAATAATAGTATTTTCCAAGAAATTACGAAATATCCTTGACCACGTTTCGTTAGGTGCAGCGTATTTGTCTGCTAACAGAGTGAATGCGTAAGTGAATGCGATGCTAAGAATATTTTCTGTTACGCTGACCTATAAAACGCTATTCCAAAAGCAAAATTAGACATGTTATACATTGTTAGAAAGCTTATACTCTCGCCTACTGAATAAATAAATTGTCAATAAAGCCAGACTGTACTAAAAAGGGCGACGACGCCATAAACAACAGGTGAGGTATTACGGACAGCTATTTTGGAAGATACCCAGGCGTCACAGATGCGCGTATATTTCCCAAACGGATTGTCCAAGACGATATATGACCATGCAGATTCAAAAGGGACATCTCTACACGTAAAACCAGCAGTAAGGTTTTATATTTATTCAATATTTAGTCCCAGATATTGACTCTAGAATGACATGGTATCATTTTAAAAAACTTTTTCTTGTTGATTTCGTTATTCAGTGAGCAGCGTTTGCACTGCTGTATAGGCATATCTTAGGGCTATTGTCAGGTTTATCTTGTTGCTATGACGGAATATGATTTTTTAGTGGTGAAAGAATATTTTTATGAATGCCAAGATAGACAATATTGTCCATTATGTCAAGGGTGGGGGGTGTTTTTTAGATGAGACTGCAGTGAGGGGGTGCGTGTTAAATGAACGACCAGAGGGACAATGGTGGGGCTGCGAAACTCAGTTTTCGGCATAGTTGTCGTGTATCGTCTACTAATGAAACTAAAACAACGCGTTTCTGTTTTTAACTCACACTTTGGTTGCAGTAGCACCACTAGGGGCTGTGCGCTAAGAGGTTAATGAATTGAAATCATATGCCAAACATTGAGAGTGGCAAACCATATGTAGGGCCTTGCTGCTGGCCGACAGTGAGGAATGGTTGGCAGAAACAAGCCGATCCAGACCTGAGGATGGTCATCGGCTGGGTAGAGGATGGACAGAGACCTACCTGGGAGGATGTCATGGAGGAGTCTGTCATGGTGAGAGGACTGTGGTCACAATGGCTATGATGGAGCACTTCAGCAGGCCTGGCTGGAGGCTGCGGCAGGCAAAGCACGCTGGCAGATTGTGGTCCCAGAGATTCTGAGGTACCAAGTCCTGCAGCTTCATCATAGTCTACCCGGCGTGGGACATTTTGGGGTTACGAAGACCTTGAAGCATGTGCGGCAGTCCTTGTACTGGGGGCAGTATATGCGTGATGTGGAGGATCACTGCCGTCCATGTGACCCCTGCAAAGCTAGGACGGGGCCGCAAGGTCGCTCATGTGCACCACTGCAACAGCACCGTGTCGGAGCCCCTATGGACAGAGTTGCCATGGACGTGTTGGGTCCTCTTCTATTGTCTGCATGAGGTAACCGATTTGTCCTGGTGGCTATCAATTACTTCACTAAGTGGCCGGAAGACTACGCCTACCTAACCAGGAGACGGTGGCTGATGCACTCATTGGTGGAATATTCAGCCGATTCAGGGAGCCTTCCATCCTACACCAGGGCCGAAACTTTGAGACCAAGGTTCTCAGTGAGATGTGCCAGAGACTGGGAATCCATAAAACCTGAACCACATCGCTCCACCTACAGAGTGATGGGCTCGTGGAAATGGTTATGAGGACCCTGGGAGCCCAACTGGCCCTCACAATAGTAAGAGGCCAGAAGGACTAGAATGTCCAAATGCGCTTGCTCCTCTTGGCATGTTGCAGTGCAGTGCAGGAGTCCATAGGCTGCACCCTGGCGCTCTTGTTTTGGGCCGTGCACCCATTTCTGTTCAGGGGATACAGGAAGAGTGATAGTTCTCTCATACCCTCTTCCTCTTTCACCCCCGGTTGGGAAGTGCGAGTGCTGGGCTAATAAGCTAACAAAATTTAGTCTCTTTTTTTTGGGTCTACCGAGTAACAATAAACGCCATTCTGGCTTTAACTGTGGTCACATTATCCAGTCTCAACATTAACCCTCTTGCGCAAGCACCGTAGTTGTCTGCATACCAGCATGTCTAGATTGCTCAACTCAGACATTCATTGCTCCTGCAACCAAACTATGAGTTGAAAACACAAACTCTGTGATATAGTTTTATTAGTAGCCAACAGACGACAACTATGCCGAATATGGAGTTCCCAGCGCCACCATTGTCGCATCCATTTACCATGCACCCACTCCCTGCAGATCTGCAAGTACACCCCCCACCCATGTCACACTGGACAATAGTGTCTATCTGAGCATTCATAAAAATATTCTTTCACCACAAAAAATTTGTATTCCATCATAGAAACAGGATAAACCCAACAATAGCCCTAAGACATGTCAAGACATGCTCACTGAATAATGAAATAAACAAGACAAGTTTTTCTAAAATTATACCATGTCATTCTACTGTCGATATCAAAATACGGAATAAATATACAACCTTTCCATTAGTTTTAGAGAGATGTCCCTTTCAAGACTTAGTGGTCATATATTGTCTTGGACAATCCGTTTTTGAAATATACAAAACATAATCATTGAGTTCCGTCATATTTTGGAAAATATTATTATTATTGAGGACTTCTGAGCATAGCTAAACTTTATGATAGCTGATACTGTTTTATGGACTAAGTCAGAGGAGAAGAACTACAGCATTGATTCTTTGTCTGTCTCTACTGAACAGATAAGATTCTCATCATCAATATGTAAGTATTACTGCTCAAAATATTTTGGTTATATACATTTTTTTTAAATTGAGTGTCTTTAAATAAGTTAATGGTATTTTATAATGAGGATGTCGAGGAAATGCCAATATAGCCTTACACGGGGAACCACTTATGTCGGGATTATATTTCTGTATTCTCACTTACGTAGGCGAAGCGGTATAACCACACAATTAAAAATCAGTCTCATAAAATTACAGTTATCTGGACTATTCAACCATAAATTTGGAACTTCAATTAATAATCAAAATGACAAATATTAAGGATCCAATAATTAAATCAGAGATTTACGATAACCTGAAGGACATAGTTCTGGATAGACTATTTTGACTCAGATTCTCACGTTCCAGCAACATCAAAACAGACACTGATTTAATACAATTAATAAAACAAACGTACAAACAGAACACAAACTGATCTAAATGGGGAAACTGCTAAATACAGGAAGGTATGGGTGCGTATGTGCATGTGCGGTTGAGTGTGCGCATGTGTCCCTTTGTCTGTGGATGAAAGGGGGAAGGGTAAACGGCAGGTTGGTCACGTATGTGTGGGGTACAGTGTAACCGGCATGGCTGAATAACTTAGCTCAGCTATGAAGGAGTATTGCTGCCGGTAGTGCCGGAGAGTGAAGCGTAACTTCAGCCCTTAAGCAACACATGTAACCAAGCTAGTTATTTGCCCACTACCGACTATACAGTGTGGTGTCGTTAGGGTTGTAAAGTTAGTCAGGGAGAAAGAGAGAGAAAGACCATGTATATGATTGTAATCTTAGGAAAACATCGCCAGCGCAAATTATTGTAAAAGGCAAAATGAAAACACACAATGTCACATTAAACTCAATGCATTCTAAGCTAAACTTCTATTGCCTGGAAAATTTGCTCAGTCTTACTGTCCATCCATTCATGCAGGTAGCGGCCTCCGGTGGTCGCTGTGGGGTCCTGGGGGGAACGGTCTTGGTGTTGTGAAATTGTGGAGGTTTCCAGATGTGAGGCGCGCAAGCCGAGTCCTTGTTCGGTAGCAACAGCGATGTGGTTCTCCCCTCCGGTCGGTCGTCAGCAAGGTTCTTCTTCCTGGAGCTCGTCGTGGTTAGTCGGCGTGTGCGTTGGTTTCCATGTGGGATAGATCAGTCTTAGTCGTCACAGGCGAGCTAAATTGGCAGAGCCTGGTTGCTGCGTACAGTGACTTTATCTGTGCATTAGATAAATCGGTGACTGCAGCTATCAGTTCTACAGAGTTGTGAGAACTCGAGTTAGGCCCATAGGAGTTCCACAGTATGTGGGAACTCAAAGGACATTGGCAGGAAGAGACCGTGCAGTGAGAGGGCAAAGAGAGAGAGTGGGCGATTACTGTCCCTAACTTTTCTACCTGGTGGGGGGGTGGGGGGTGGGGGGCGGGGGTCTTTACACCGGTGGAGTGTGACAAGAATCTAGAATGTGGCGCGCACTGATGAGGCTCTTCAGATGCGTTGCATGTCATTAAAGAAAGTAATTTCCGTTTGGATGTCACAGACTGACCTAGTGTACCTACAAGGATATTTCACACTGTAATATAAGCGTTTCTTGGTATCTCAGTCAGTAGCTCACTCATGTTTGTTTCATGCACCGGAACTGACCTAAAGCTGGACATCTCCAAAACGTGGTGGACGGTTGTATATTGTTTTACTGTCATCCTATCCCCATGCAACAAAACATTACATCCTTTAGAGTACAGGAAAACATACGAGTTGATGATTGCAAATTTAGGTACATGAACCACATTGTGTCACAATGTTTTTGCATTATTTTTTAATCGGATATCAATGTTTCATCTTAAAACATCATGAGGGGCACATGTATATGCTTTATGATGGACAAAAGCATTTTATTCATTTTTGGAGAGATTGAATATGTTTCTGGAATCCCTAGATATTTTAGACCACCGTACTGTCTGAAAGCTTGTAATTCCCACTTGAAAATGATGCAAAGTGAATTTCTTGAGTCAAAACAGTTGATTTGTAGTGAACTGTATAATTATGTTCTGACTTACAGCATAATTTAGACATTTTGGATAGATTTGGAGACACTGGGTACACTGCTTACTTTTTGCTTCATAGACCATTAGTAGTTCTGCATACCACCGTTATATTTTTTGCACTTGTGGTCAAGGAGTTTTTTAACCAGGACATGTATAATTTAACCTGCTCAATATATGTCAGTATTTATGACATAATATATCTCTCAGTATTTCACTGCAAACTAAAAAAGTTAATTTCTTATTTTTTTGATATTTGTATTTGTAGCACTTTACTTCTTCCTAAATTATGAATATAAAGTAATCTAAGTTAGTATTGTAAATGATACAAATGTCTTGCTGCATTGAAGCCATTCTCCAAGTCTCTGTGATGCTCACACCTGGAGTTATAAAGCTTTAAATTGGGTACCCGCTAAATGGGCAAGGATTGCGCAGATTTGGCATCTGCCGGTTAATGTTGAGCTAGTTTACTCGGAAGACACGCGTCGCCACAATATCTAGTCTATTAACCGGAGATAGCTGAATAATTATTTCAAATCTTTTTGTCAAATGCACCCTTAACAATACAGCAGATAGGAAGTTGTTAGCTGGCAATGAAATGCTTAAAGTTAGCCTGTGAGCATTGTTGTCAGGCTACAATGAAGGGAAAAACATAGCACTGAAACAATAAGATACATAATAAACTAAAATAAGAAAACAGATAAGACATATACAAAAGGAAGTATAAATAGAGCTGTTGGAAGGTAGGCAAGATATTGCACAAGTTGACGTTAGACTATGTTGGTGCAATCTCCCACAACAGTGCAGAGTAAATGGGGCATATGTGAGCCCTTGACTCACGTTTGGTCACACTAGCTCTAGGCTAAAAACATAGCTAACATTAACAAGAACTTCTGGGGCATTTTTGGCAAATCTTGCTGTCGTATTGTTTTTCCAACCAACTATTCACTAATGTTAGCAAGCTAGGCTAAATGGCAGATAACCTTTCCCAGCACTATCAATGGAAGACCAAACAATGCCTTCATTTATTCTGTATTTTCCGTTAGACGTATTTCCTATTCATACATTATTTATGATTGTATCAAGCCAAACTACTTTATGAAGATACTGGATTATACTTTCAGAAACCATATGTTATTTATTGCGGTAATTCAAACAGATGCTGCCTGCTGACTCCATTTGCTTTGTTTGTCATACTTAGAAACAGTTGCTAAGGAGGGTGGGAATTGTGAAGATTTGGTTGCGGTCAATTACACCGTCAGACAATCTATGCCGTAAATAACATTCACAGCGGTGTTAGCTTGCTGTTAGAAAAATGATTATATTCATTGGAGAGGGGCATCCATTTTTTTAAAAATCCAGGGCTGTTTTAAACACCGGTTTAAATCACAGACTGTGACAGGGATTCCCATTCATTTTCTCCATACAGAAATTATGGTTTGATCTTGAAATCCATATATGGATCAGACTTCTGAGGCCCATTGTATTAGTCGCTCCACACACATCCATTTCCAGCCTAGGCTGTAAATAGGTAAAGTAATAATGCATCCAGAAAAATTATTTAATGAGTGGAAATACTGTATAGGAATGAAAGCAAGTTGCACAAATTAAGCTTCATCATGACAATGTTATATCACTCTAACTGCAAGGGCTTCTGATTAAGAACATTGCTTGCCACGCAGGTAGCAGAGCTAATGTGGCTAGTGAGCCCACTCACAGTTCCTGCCTAGCAGGGTTGGTGAAGTGCCTTCATGGCTGTTTCCCAGAACACAGATGGAAGCCAGTTTTAACTAGTGACTAGCAAATGAAAGTGCCATTATTTAGATTGAGTGAGTTCTATCTGGGATATCACCAGAACTATTCTAAGTGTATTTGGATGACACATTTGTACATGAGGCAAGGTTCTAGGCTGTATCAGGGATGCTGGTCTCTGGTGTCAGCTATTGTGCCAGGAGGTCTCTGTCTTAGGACACTGAGTGAGTCGAGAAGGGGGGAAAAACTGAACAAGACAATCGCAGGCTTTTTTTTTTGGCCTAGCATCATATTACCACCACTGTGTGGTTGGGTTTGCCTCCCCATTGCACCATCTTCTGCTGAAGGACACCCTTTTCACCCGGGGTGAGGACCAGCAGATGACCTGAATCTGCCCCTGGCTATTAAAAATATTCTGTTTTAATAGCTCCTGACCCTCCATAGTTCTTTCTTCCTGGACACAGCTACCACTGAGGGCCTCAGATGCATGTTGTCCCAGCCCACACCAGACGCAGAGTATGTTGTGGCCTACTATAGCAGAGGACTTAGCAGGCCAGAGAGGAATTACTACACGACCAGGAAGGAGCTGCTTGCTGTGGTGGAAGCCATGAAACATTTCTGGCATTATCTATGAGGTCTCCCATTCACCGTCAGAACAGACCATGCTGCTCTACAGTGGCTGCTGTCTTTCAAGAAGCCAGGGGGACAGGTAGCCTGCTGGCTGGAGCTACTGCAGACCTTCCAGTCCCAGATCCAGCATCGAGCTGGGGGAAACCATGGCAATGCCAACGGGGTGTCCCTGTGCACCAGAATGTCTGCACTGTGACCGTACCAATAAGCAAGAGCAGGGACATCAGCAAACAGAAAGTCCATGTTCTCACGCTGTTTAACACCCAGAATTAAGTGGATGGCGAGACTGGTGGGTGGAGAGTGGTTGCTGACCGCCATGGGAGGAAGTCTTGGGGAGGTTAGCTACAGTGCAGGGTTTTTGGAATGGGAGTTCTACAGAGTTGTGAGAGCTCAAATTAGGCCTGTGGGAGTTCCACAGTATGTAGGAACTCATATTACATTCAGCAGACGCTCTTATCCAGACCGACTTACACAACATTTTACATAGCATTTACAGCTGAGGGGAAAAGTTTACATATACTTAGGCTAAAGATATTCAAACATAGTTTTTTACAACTCCGCACATTTCATGTTACCATACATTTCCTGTGTTAAGTCAATGAGGGTATCTACTTTATTTCCATATGAGGTCATGTTAAAACAATCAATTAGAGACAGATTTATTTCAGCTTTAATTCACTATATCAGAAATCCAGTGGGTCAAAAGTTTACATACACCAAATTGACTGTCTCTTTAAACAGTCTGAAAGATTCCAGAAATTGATGTAATGACTTTTTAGAAGCTTTTGATTGGCTAATTGTCATAATTAGGAGTTAATGAGAGTTTATTGGCACCTGTGGCTGTATTTAAGGGCCTACCTTTAGAGCCACTGCATTTGTGCCCTTGATACCATGGGAAAATCCAAGCAACTCAGCAAAGACCTCAGAAAAAACATTGTGGACCTCCACAAGTCTGATTCCTCCTTAGAAACAATTTTCAAACAACTGAAGGTACCACGAGCATCTGCACAAACAATTGTATGAAAATATAAGAAATCTTGGGACCACACAGATTCTGCATCGTTCAGGAAGGAGGCACAAATGAACTCCCAGGGCTGAACGAACTTTGGTCTGAAAGGTTCAACTGAACCCCAAGACAACAACAAAGGAACAGGTAAAGGAGTTGTAGGCATCAGGTACCAAAGTATCTACATCCACCGTTAAGAGAATTCTGCATTGCCATGTCCTGAAAGGCTGTCACACAAGGAAGAAGCCCCTACTTCAAGACCGGCATAAAAAAGCCGGAATGAAGTTTGCAGGTGATCACCAGGATGAAGACCTAGCCTTTGGGAGGAGTGTTCTCTGGTCAGATGAAACAAAAATTGAACTGTTTGGCCAAAATTATCAGTGCTATGTATGGAGGAAAAAGGGTAAGGCTTTTAATCCAAAGAACACCATCCCAACTGTGAAGCATGGGTGTGGCAGCATCATGTTGTGGGGGTGTTTTGCCGGAAAAAGGACTGGTGCACTTCAGAAAATAGATGGCACCGTGAGGAAGGAGAATTATCGAGAAATACTTAAGTAACACCTCAAAACAGTGATCCTAAGCATACCTCCAAAGTTTTAACAAAATGGCTTAAAAACAACAAAGTGAAAGTATTGGAGTGGCCATCACAAAGCCCTGACCTGAATCCCATAGAAAATTTGTGGACTGAACTGAAAAAGCATGTCCGAGCAAGGTGGCCCACAAATCTGACTGAGTTACACCAGTTCTGTCAGGACCAATAGGCAAAAATTCCAGCAAAGTATTGTGAGAAGCTTGTGGAAGGCTACCTCAAGCATGTGATTCCAGCTAAGCAATTAACAAGCAATGCCACCAAACACTAACAAAGTGTATGTAAACTTTTGACCCACTGAAAATCTGATATAGTACATAAAAGCTGAAATAAATCTGTCTTAGCTATTATTTTGAAATGACCTCTTATGGAAATAAAGTAGATGCCCTAATTGACCCTAATTGAGTTGTGAAAAATTGAGTTTGAATGTCTTTAGCCTAGGTGTATGTAAACCTTTGTACTGTACATTGCATTTATTTATACCTTGCTCAAGGGTACAACGTGTCCTACCTGGGAATCAAACCGGTGACCTTTAGGTTAGCAAGACAGCTCTTTACCCATTATACTACACTGCCCCCCATACTCATACTCAAACTCAAAGGACAATAGCACCTTGTGTGAAAGGGTCAGGAAGAGAGGGCAAGAAATTACTGTCGCTCGCTTTTATTCATCTGGTGGGGGAAGGCAATTGTCACCCCGGTGTTGTGTGACAAAGATTAAGTACACCGTGCGCACATATGATATCATGCACTTCATGTTCTAAAAGAGACAGGATGGTACAGATTGACCAAGAGTACCTACACAGTCAAGTGTAGACTAGCTGAATGCTTCTATAAAAATAATGAGTGCATTATTTATTACGTTAACTTGCAGAAACATTAGAAACCATCTTAGAAATATCCTTGTCACAATGAGTCACTTGTTTTCTTCCATACAAATCCTGTTGCTAGCCAGCTACTAGATGCAAGTTTGTCAGACGTCTTGAAAACTTTCTCATAGTGGCCCTACTGATTCATGTCATTGCTCTGCATTTACCAGTTTACCGTGAACTTTCACATTTACGTGCCCAGTGCGTATCCTCTGGTGCCAAAAAGCCCCATAGTCTTACATGGCAGCTTCCATGAATTGGCTTCATGTGCCAATAGGCAGCTCTCATTCCTATGAGAGCTGCTTATTGGCACATGAAGCCAATTCATGGAACAGGTAAACAGAAGCTGTGCCCAGTTCTTGTAAAATTCAATGCCATATACGCTCTATGGTTTGTTTGCCTTATTGTCGGAACTGCTTTTTGTTTAGTGAATGCAGCTCATTGACTTGTATTTTTTTTAACTCAAAAACTACATACCTTCTTGTGATGAGGTCTGGTGTCTTTCATAAGCATTCTTTACAGAACATTTTGACAGAAGTGGAGTTTCTGTTGTATTCAGTGGGTGAAATATATAAACAAAATGGATATCTATGGAGATAATGTTATGTAATAAGCCATGCCCACTTTTCCAACCATGACCAAACATTTGTTTTGAACTAGTTGAAGGATCAAGACCATGAGATCTTCCCAGCAGAAGCAAATGAGCTTTTTCCCACAATAACTGGTGGCAAATGTGAGGGGCGATATAGCTCAGGAGGTAAGACCGATTGTCTGGCAGTCGGAGGGTTGCCGGTTCAAACCCCGCCCTGGGCATGTCGAAGTGTCCTTGAGCAAGACACCTAACCCCTAACCTCTAACTGCTCTGGCGAATGAGAGGCATCAATTGTAAAGCACTTTGGATAAAAGCGCTATATACATGCAGTCCATTTACCATCCATTTACTCAAAATCACATGTGCAAGTTAATACTTTGACCATGGGACTCACAAACAAACTATAACAGTGGCATGCGGTCAAATTACCGCTGCTCTTATTTTAACCGGAAATGAGAGGAAAATACATTTTAGTGACAAGCTGCAAATAGGGACATGCTTGTTACCCATAACATTTTTGTCTGTATTTTAGTGAAATGTACATCTATAAATGGTTATTCAGCAAACTTTGTGGTCAGACTATGAAACTTAACAATAGTCAGCACAGTCTATAGGCTAACATTATCCATCTTCGCTTCACTTAGGATACAGGGGAGAGTCCGTACAAATGTAACACATCATAAATGTAATACCATCAATACATATTTGTACACTGCTGCTGCAGTCACCATTTGAGGATTGTACAGACTACGCATCCTATATCAAACGATTCATGGAAAAGAAACAGTCACCTGG
This sequence comes from Anguilla rostrata, assembly GCF_018555375.3. Taxonomy (NCBI): domain Eukaryota; kingdom Metazoa; phylum Chordata; class Actinopteri; order Anguilliformes; family Anguillidae; genus Anguilla; species Anguilla rostrata. The sequence continues at coordinate 30,914,676 of NC_057935.1, read as the reverse complement.
TCATATGAATAGTCTGTATAGTAGGCTATTTGCTTTTGCTATTTGGTTTTATGTTTGTTTTTAATGCATAATATAGCTATGGACAAATTAATTAGATTTTACATTTATTTCATGTAAAATAGCCTAATCTTGTTTGCAATTAAATGGTCTGTTGTCAGTTATGTTCATTGTTTTACAGCATTTTGCAATGCTGTAAAACAATGAACATAACTTAATTCACAGGTCACTACATTGTCTTGCAACAGTAGGCTACATGTAAGTTTTGATGTATACGCAATTTACGATAATGGTTGTAAAAATCCAGCATAATTAATTTTACTCGATTAACTTATGAATGTAGCCTAAATGAAACAGGTAATTAGGCTACTTCTGATATTCCATAGCTGTTTGAAGTAAAACTGCATCGTACTAGGCTATATATTTTCTGAGTAAATGGGCAAAATTCAAAAACTATTACATTTATACCGACTCTCCCCTTTGTCTGCAACAAGTAGCTACACAGTAAAATTGTTTTTAATTTAGAATTTATTCAAGATAAATTGCCCGTAATCGTGTCTCTCCTATCAGCGTCTAGTTCCTTGTTTACCAAATAGAAGAAATGAACAATTACTGAAATTGCTGAATTATTGATATAAACAATTATTGTTAAACATGCTGATGTGTGGAAAATTCTATGGCCCGGTAAAGATATGTGCGGAAAAGAGATGCCAGCAACAAGCAAGCAAGGGGAATGTGAAACCTGATACCACAATTTTTTAAATAAAAATTTGTAATTAGTTTTATATTCAACAATTTTTACTGGCAGATATTAAGGAAAACATGTGTCTTCATGTGTACAATTATTATAAAATGGTAATAAATCACTTGTCATGACTCTTTGTTTTCTTTTTAAAATCAGTAAAGAAATACAGGTAGTTTTAGCCATTTTTCTTCACAAAAACCCCCCGAGGCAGCAGGTTTTTATAACCGGCCAGGTGAGACACATTTTCAGTTTTTCACAGAAATTGAGATTTTAAATAAACTGAATAGACTACATGACATCCGCTGAAATGTAACCGATTCATGTGCGGTCCCTGCTCATTATTGCTGAAGAAATTACTTTAAAATACTGCACCTTGTATTTCTTTGAGCTATTTCTTTCCATTTTGTGTATTGTCATGTTTTGCTTTCTTTTTTTGTAGTGCCGGAAATACGTCTTCATACATTTTGAATAACCAAGAGTAAAGCGGTACTCATTATCGGCTGTCAAGCCATTCAGGACTTGCAAGCTGACCACAGAGCTCTGCGACAGATACATTGACTATCTGAACAAAGTTTTTGTGCTGAGTTGAGGAATTGCAAGGTGGACCAACTTAAATTTAGGCCTTTGTAATTTCATTGGAGTGAATTTCATTGAATTTATTTCATCCCGCTGTGGTAGCTGCCTACTACTTTACAGTATCTCTGATCTGTTGTTGTTGCTGTTTCTGTCAGGATTCTGCCTGGTTAGGGGTCCAAGCACAGAAGCTGGTGGAACCCTATTGTATCTGTTAGGATTATAATTATTATAACAAGCTCTAAAGGTCCTAGACAAAAGGTCAAACCGACATCACCACTGTGACATCTGAGCCAAGCATGACCTCCTAAATTGGGGAAATCTGGTCAAATTTGTAGACGCACGTTTAGTTTTTAAAATCCTTAATGGTCTCGCTCCTCCTGTGCTGACAGAGTTTGTGTAAAAACTACAAGCAGGTCCACTAGGGTATCCACAAGAGGGGATTGCATAAAAATACCATTAAGGAAAAGCGCTTTTAGCCAATCAGCCTTTTCTTTTAAAGCATCCCATATTTGGAACACCCTGCCTGCAGACTTGAGAGACCTGACAAACATTGGCAGATTAACCCAAAATTTAAACATTTGGTTATTGGGTAATCAACAATGTCAACATGATGTCTAAATATGCTGGGACCACCTATGTCTACCATATTGTTTGCCCGCCATTTTGACTTTTTAGTTGCGGCGTGAAAGCTTTCTCCGCTAAAATGTCTGAGGCTCAGCAACCATAAGTTGTAGACCAACCAAATTTGTTAGGTGGGTTCCTATGGCCCCCCACTACTCAGGCACTACAAATCACCTATGTCGGCCAGATGGTGGCGCTATAACAAGGGGCTCTGTGCTCTACAACTTTGCTATTGAGACCACCTATGTCCGCCATATTGTTTGCCCGCCATTTGGACTTTTTTATTAGTTGTGGTGCGGCAGAGCTGTAGCTCCACATCTAAAGTGTTACGACATCTAGTAAACTCCTTTACGGAAAGCGGCTAGAAGACATCCATGGCGATGCGACTAAGTAATCTGACACCGTCGGGTCTAGTTTTTATCAGTGAGTGGAGGGTCTGAACTTCATTTAACACACACCCCCTCAGCGTCGTTCATTTAACACGCAGTCTCATCTACAACTACACCCCCCACCCATGACATAATGGGCAATATTATTTATCTGGGCATTCATAAAAATATTCTTTCACCACTCAAAAATCGTATTCTGTCATAGCAACAAGATAAACCCGACAATAGCCCTAAGATAAGAGACAAGATTTGGCTTGTGCGCCAAATTAAAAAATAACATATATAACCGAAGTATTTTGAGCAGTAATACTTAGCAACGATGAAATCTTATCTGTTTTCAGTAGATAGAGACAGAGACAGGAAATCAATGATATAGTTCTATCCACTCCTGTCTTACACCACAAAACGATGTCAGCTCGGTCTGTAAGCAAACATATGGCTTAGCTACGCTCAGAAGTCCTCAATAATAACAGTATTTTCCAAGAAATCACGAAAAATCGTTGACCACGTTTCGTTAGGTGCAGCATCTTTTACTGCTCCCACAGAGTGAATGCGTAAGTGAATGTGATAAGAAAATGTTCAGTTAAGCTGACCTATAAAACGCTATTCCAAAAGCAAAATTAGACATGTTATACATCGTTAGAAAGCTTATACTCTCACCTACGGAATTAATGAATTGTCAATCAAGCCAGACTGTACTAAAAAGGGTGACAACGCCGTAAACAACATGTGTGGTATTACACACAGCTGTTTTGGAAGGTACCCAGGCATCACAAATGCGCATATATTTCCCAAATGGATTGTCCAAGACAATATTTGACCACTCAGTCTCAAAAGGGACTCTACGCATAAAACCAACAGTAAGGTTGTATATTTATTCAATATTAGTGCCAGATATTGACTGTAGAATGACCTGGTTCACCATTTTTAAAAACTTTTTCTCGTTTATTTCGTTATTCAGTGAGCAGCGTTTTCACTGCTATATTGGCATATCTTAAGGCTATTGTCGGGTTTATCTTGTTGCTATGACGGAATACGATTTTTTAATGGCGAAAGAATATTTTTATGAATGCCCAGAGAGACAACATTGTCCATTATGTCATGGGTGGGGGGTGTAGTTGTAGATGAGACTGCATGTTAAATGAACGACGCTGAGGGGGTGTGTGTTAAATGAACGACCAGAGCGACAATGGTGGCGCTGCGAAACTCCGTATTCGGCATAGTTGTTTTTGTTTTTAACTCTACTTTTAACTCTAAAATACTTTGGTTGCAGTAGTACCGAATGTCTGAGTTTCGTAATCTCGGTACGCCGGCGTGCCGACCACTAGGGGCTTTGCGCTAATAGGTTAAAGCACACACACATTTAATTACAAAAACAATGATGCAGTTGAAAATAAGTGCTCCCACAGCAAATTCCCTTTGTTCAGTCCCTCTTTCCTCTTTCTTGAGTGTGAGAGGGCATCAATCTTGTCAAGAGCAAAATGTGCCATCAGAGACATCAGGAAACATACTCACTGGGCAATGAAGTGACTGAAGCTCCGACACCACTGCTCTGGGTGAAGTAATGTAGGGGATGGATTGCTGTGGGACACAGAAATAGAAATATGAAGTGACACATGACAAACTCCCTTAGTCATCCATCAACATGGGGAAGGTCAGAGAACCTAAATGAGTTCCTAAATGAGAACCTAAATTCACATACAAATGGAAGTTTTTTTAACCTATAAAAAGCCAATGGCCAGAAAACACCCATCTGCACTGAAAACTTGTGAGCTGGGTGAGCTGAAGAGGAGAGTCAACAAGCCAAGATCAAGGACTGATGGATCTGGAGATATTTTGCACAGATGAACGGTCTCAGAGCCATTGCTATGTGTTCTCCCATTGTATCAAAAATTATAGAAGACTCACGCTGTTATCTTGGCAAAGGGAGGGTGAACAATGTACTAAATTCAGGAAGTCAATAATTATGACAATTATCTTTTTAAGAATAATTTTCTTTGGACAATGATCAATCAATAAGATGCTATGATTTCCCCATATTCCTGAGTACAGAAAACATTTGATAAACCGTGAATAGAATTTTATCCAGCTATTCATAATAAATGCAGGAGTCGTTAATTCTGGATGTCACTGTACTTCTGTGAATAGCCTATTGCCTTCCCATCACTTTACAGATGTGCTGTAAAAAAAATACTCTTACTCTACTGTAAATACAATCACAGTATTACCCTGTAGTTGCTAATTGTAAAACACAATTATATGTAAAGATATAAATTATATGTAACGACCAAGGACCCAACAACACTCAAACTCAGGTCTCCAGGGTAAGAGGCAGCCCACTGTGCTAAATATGAATTAACCTGCAGTGCAGTTAGGCAGCCCCAATAGCAGATCACTCCACTAAGTGCCTTCTTTCTCACATGTCACTCACAGGCTGTTATCCCTGCCTATTGAAGCCCCACCTTCTCAATCCCACTCAGACACCAGTGTGGTGAGTGATGACCTGGCAAGGCATGAACTCAGGTCTCCTGGCTGAAAGGCAGCAGTGCAAACCACTATTCTAAAGATGAATTCACCTCAGGCAGTGCAGTTAGGCAGACCCACTAACAGATCATTACATCTACAGCTAACTACTGGATTTTTACTACCATTATAGGGCATCAAAACTTCCAAGTATCTTACATAAAATAAATGAAAAGTTTAATTAAATTTGGGGGCTTTAATACTTTTGCTAATCAAAGTCCAAATATTCTCTGATGAGGGATGCCACATGGGAATTCAGGAGTGCTGCTTCCTTCAGGACTTTCTGTCTGGGGTCCAACGGCAGATGTGGACCCTTGAGGTACACTGATTCTGCCCTATCAGCTTTTCAAAAACTTGTTTGTTTATCAGCATAGCTCAGTTTTTCACAGTCAAAACATTTACTGTGAATGGTTCCACAGTATAACCAATAGTACTGTATCCCAGTGGCGTTGCCTGACCTGGGCATTCGGGGCTGTAGCCCCAAATATTTTTTCTTTAGCCACGAATAATTCTCCACTTTGAGCGGTTTGTCACTATGTAACTGAACATCAGTAAAAGAAGACGGCAGTGTTGTAATTTTGTATATCAATGAATGGAGTGTTGTATATTTTCACAATGAACGGAGGCAAGACCAATCAGAGAGGGTTTACAGGAAAATACATTATTATACATTACATTATAGGCATTTAGCAGACGCTCTTATCCAGAGCAACGTACAACAAGTGCAACAAGTACATGGAAGTACTTGTGTCTTATTGGCTGACAGGTCTCTGTCGGGGTTACTATGCCAAACGCTAGCTCACACAGTCAGTCAGTGTGAGGAAAAAATGGACATACGACATATTTTTTACCAGTAAAGGGGTTGATGAAGCTAAAGCACAACCATCCTCTCATGCTGAGCCAGGAAAACAAGGTGTGTAAATGTCATATGAGTTCCAAGTTACGTGAACACGATATGAACAGAGCATAAGCTATGTAAGGAATAAACCACGATGGGCTGTCCCGTTATTGGAAAATAATGTACGACGGAGGTGGTGATGCGGCTGAGGCGAAGCCGAGGGTCGCTTAACCAGCCCCGAAGTAGGCTACATTATCTTCCCAATAACGGGACAGCCCGGAGGGGTTTATTCCACTTATACAACGGGTTACCAACAATGACTATATATGGTTACTTCTATATTTATTTATTTTTATCAATTTAATCAGTTGAAAGTGAAATTCTTCCGTGGGCGTTTGGGAATATTATTTTACCGTTGTCAAGCAAAACTCTGGCTGGTAGTTCTATTTGCACCGTTGTTAAGCAAAAACCTCTGGTCGTTAATTCTATGAAAACAATGATTCTATCAAGAACAAATAGTTCCTTCTCCTTTTATTCCATACAATTAGCACAATTTTTGTCATTACATTATTTAATAAAACTGCATGAAACCATAAGTCAATCAAATTCATCTCCCTAGCACTGTCTTGCTTTTTAAATGGTGGTCGCGCAGTGTAGACATAACGTATTTCTAAAGCCATCTTTACACTGCCGAGCCGGGTTAAAATGCTGTAGCAGACCAGGGATAAAATTAGTGATGATCAATTTCCACAGACGTTCTTTATCCACCTTTTGCCCGGTATGAATGTCTTCAATGCAGAGTGGAATCCACGGGATTCACTGTGGCGCGTGCAATTATGTATCTCCTGCACAATGAACATTGTCTTTCTCGTGAATGATTGTAGTGTGATATTTTTGAAACAACTGCCTTGCAAAATGTTACCCCTGGTGTTTCTGGTTTTGCTAGCTAAACTGTTCGAGAATAAAGCTGAACTGGGTGTTAAATTAGCAATCAGAACAAGAATAATAAAACAAAAACAAAGGAGATTTCATCAAAAAAGAGGATCAAGGCTGAAGGAACATATGAGGAAGCATGATAAAATAATAACGTTAATCCCGTCAATTTATTTTTTTTAAATTTTGTTTTCGTTTCTAATTGTCAACAGCTCCCTCACCTCGCCGTAATTAGTTCCCAGACTATGGGCTTCCCTCCCTTTAGCTAAAACTTGAAAGAATCCCTGATTATTGATCATTTTGATAATTATAAAAATGTGATTGTTTTTTCTGGCAAACTTACTAAGAAATATTAATCATTCATAGATTTAAAGACTGTTCTTTTCACTTACTTGCAAGCACTGTTTATTAGCTTCAGAGAACACAGTTCTATTTCTTTCTTTCTTTCTAATTGCAAATAAATTCAGTCATTTCATTTCATCTTAACTTTATGTCTGTTTCTTACATTGCAGCTTGGACAAATTGGGTCATAACAATACTGAAGTTGTCACGGTACGGGGGCTAGGACCCAGGCGCAGAGTGGGGAAAAACACGAAACTCAAAAATGTCGATACAAACAAGACTTTACTAACAGAAAACAGAACGAACAAAGAGCCATGAGGGGCATATAACAAAAACTAAAAGAATACAAAAAACAGAACTTCACAAGCACAGAAAACAAGTGGCAGAAGCACAAGCGGGTCAAAAACACAGGCAGGTACATATGGTCAAATCAAACACAAGTAGGAAACAAACACAAGGAACCAGCACCCGAGTCAAGGGAACAAAGAACTTAAATAGACAGGGGGTAACAAGACACAGGTGGGAACAATGATAGAATAACGAGACAATAATACAATTAACAGGGGGGAGCAGGACACAAAACAGAAGTGCCGCCATCTGGCGGCCCAACAAGGGAAACACAGACAGGAAAACACAGAACCATGACAGAAGTAGGCTAAATTTAACAAGATAATATAATTTTAAAAAGACAGAATTCAGTCATTGTCTTCATTTTTCCACAGGTAACAATATTTTCTCATGTTTTACTACCTGTACCATTGAGGTGAGAATTGTGGTTCATATCAAGTAGGTCCATCAGCAATGATTTTGCAACCAAATTATGAAAGTTTACTCAGTCACTTTGAGTAGTTAGCCATTCTCAAAAATGTTTTAACTGATCAAATTAGGTGAATCATTAGGCTCCTAATTAGGTTGTTCAACATACAGTGAGCACCATAATTCATTAGACAGTGTTACACATTTTTTGTTATTTTGGTTCTGTACTCTAGCACTTTGAGTTTGAAAGGATACAATGACAACGAGGTTGAAGTGCAGACTGTCAGCTTTAATTTGAGGGTATTTTCATCCATATCGGATGAACCGTTTAGAAATGACAGCACCTTTTGTACATGGTATTAAACAAGTATTTCTTTAATTGGCTTCACAGAAGTGTATTCATTTGTGTCGTTAGTGAATGCAGAAGAGAGCTGTTGATGTCTAGTCTTAATTCTAGACTTTGCAATTGCCTTTGGAGATTGTTGTTGGGGGTGTGACAACATGACAAAGACAACAGTGTCGATGCAAATTAAGCTGGCCGTCATAAGGCTCAGAAATTAAAATCAATCAATTAGCAACATTGCAAAAACCGTTTGGTTCATCATTAACAAGAAAAAACAACTGGTGAGCTCAATTATGTCAAAAGACCCGGTAGACCGAGGAAGACCACCGTAATGGATGACTGGAGAATACTCTCTATGGTGAAGAAAACCCCCCAGACAACAGCCCAACAGATCAAAAACACTCTCCTGGATGCAGGTGTAGATGTGTCAAGGTGGAAAGTGTAATTACTTTTTATTTAAAAAACATTTTGCAATATACAGAATTAAATCAGGGGAAATAATTTGTTCTGAATCAAACAGATTTAAATGCACACTCAAGCGACCATGAAAATATATATATATTTTTACATTTTTAAAACATTTTTTTTTTCATTAACCCATTTACTCTCTCCACCAGTACACAAATGTTGGAATAACAAATGTATGTACTTTTTTCTAACAACTTAGTATTTATTTATTATAGTACTTAGCATTTATTATTTTTTGGTTGAAGATGTTCCCCTTGTGTCAAGGGGTGTTTTGGGCATTTTGTGCTTCAAAAAGAAATACATGTGAAAACGAACCGATCTGCCACTGAGAGTTTATGCTTGTATCTCGGTGCCCCGGTTTGACACAGGGAGGACAGCAGAGAGCTGAAGCACATAAGTTCAAATGCATAAGTGCTGAGGGTAGGCTATTGTCCGCTGGAGAAGCAAGTGTGAAGGTGGCTGGAAAAAGTGACAAATGGTAACCACTCCACACTGTCTGGCAGCAAGCCAATGGGAGGCCAAAATTATGAGAGCAAGTAAGTCCTCTGTCAGCAGCATTAAAAAGTGCAATCTATAAAAAGGCAGGCACCTCAAAATAATAGTTTCTGTCTGCTGCGCCTGTAACTGCGGCAGAGTCAGGGCAAAGTAGTAAAGAGCATGGCTGTACACAATATCTTTGAATTTAGATAATGCACAATATAGTAGTAAGAGAATGTATGCCTCTCATTGAAATTGAAAAATGTGCACAAACGTGTTCTTTGAACAAATATATTTTTTATTATTGTTAAAGCCGCTGAATCATCCTGTTAAGGCACAGTTCTAGTGCATGGGTAGGCCCCACGGTCTGCTATTGAAGCACCTGCACAGGGCAATGCATTTCTCAGACATTCAGTTCAGTTGGCAGTAATGATCTCATTGTACACCAGGGACTAGAGCCCGACCGATGCCAGATTTTTGGGTCCGATGCCGATCTCGATTTTGGAGAGTCCTAGCCACTGATTACCGAAGTTTTGACTGATATTTTGTCAAAAAGTGCAACATTTTCTAATCAATTTTGAAAACTTATATTTTATTAAAGTTTCTATATTTGAGAACATTTAACTTATAAGCAAACAAATAAATAAAAATAAACACACAAAGAACTTTTTGATAGATAAAAAAATGTAAAAGATGATATTAAATGGTGTGAAATCAAAATAATTCCACATCTTGCTTTTACTCTTTTCTTTTCCAGCCATCTATAAAAAAATGAATTTTAAAAAATCAGTTTTCCAGTTTCAAACATGTATTTTTATGAATATTATTATTGTTGTTGTTATTAATTTGTTATTATTATTTCTTATTATCTATTCTCAGTAAATTAATTATATTTTCTTATCTACTACATGACCTCAAAGAGTAAGACTTTGTCTTGCGAGCTTCCCTGTCCATAAGAATTCGGTGGTGAAAAAAACTACAATGCGCTCTGACGCGTGACTAGATGACACACACTCGCTCGCAATAACGCATTACCTATTGAAACAGCTTCATTATTTCTTATTATCTATTCTCAGTAAGTGAAATGAATTATATTTTCTTATTTTAGTCCTACTACATGATCTCAAAGAGTAAGAATTTATGTAGCGGAGCTAATGAGTGAATCAAGTGTAACGTTAGCCTAGGTGAAATCTCATAAAAAACACGTTTTCAACGTACAAAAATGCCAAGTTACTCAAAAGTATTGATATCAAAATGACGCCAAGTTACGGTACTACAAACAATATAGGCTATCTTGCCTCACCGAAATGACATAAGATGTATTTCAACGCAATGCTACCCAATATTTCCTCAATTCTTTCAAGTCACTTGGCCCTGTGTTTTGTAATCTTACCATTTTACAATATCATGCAAACTTTGTGTCAGAACGAAGAGTCAAATATTTCGAATTGCCTCATGGAACACATTGAAATGAATGTACAAAACTGCTGCTGAGTAACTATAGGAAGCATATTTCTCCAGAAAACATGTTTGTACTTGCTTCTGAACTGAATTTGAGTACAGGTGCAAGTTATTGCATATTTGCTACTTACAATAAATACTGCATGTAAAATACATATTGTACATACATACATGGAGAACTTCTTTATCCCCATGGGGACATTTCCCTCGCAGCATGTTACATTCACATTTACGAACACACACTTATACCAAGAAACATACTATCATTCACGCAACAGAAAGGCTGGGCAGCGAAATACATAGGCTACATATCAATACAAATTGGACATATACACGCCTATTCAATCAATCTTGACTGTGAGACAGCCATCCACACATATGTTTGGCCTGTCCATGTACTGCATGCTTATACACACAGGGCCAAGTGACTTGAAAGAATTGAGGAAATATTGGGTAGCATTGCGTTGAAATACATCTTATGTCATTTCGGTGAGGCAAGATAGCCTATATTGTTTGTAGTACCGTAACTTGGCGTCATTTTGATATCAATACTTTTGAGTAACTTGGCATTTTTGTACGTTAAAAACGTGTTTTTTATGAGATATCATTTCTTTTTGCAAAGCGTTTTATTATGAGAGTGAGAAATGCGAAGTGACCCTGTAAGAAACGGTTGTGGATTACGGCTATGTGTAAAACGTGTCAGAAACGCATATGAAATATGGCCAGTGTATGTACTCACGGATTTGACGTCCATCCAATGAGCCTTGACTGACAAAAGAATCAGCAAGCCCGTAGAATTATAACTCCCTAGGTCGCAACTTGTGTAGCCTTCTGTCCTGCTCCGTTGTATGTTATTTCGTGGAGATGCACTTTTAGTGTTTGTAAGGTTTATAAGGCATTTTGATAGGCTTATCTGCAGGTAGGAATCCTCTTGGCTGTTTTGCTAAACTAGAACCGGAAAACATGGTAGTGGAGAATAGGAGCAGACGCATATGTCCCAGCAGGCTTTGCATATGAGAAAATAACAACAGTGTGAGAGAAATTAGGATGAAATTGTGAAATTGCATAGTTGAAACAATATGTTTTTAGCAGAATGGGTATGTAGGTGAAGGTTGACATGATCACGGACTATAGTGCGGAGTAAATGGAGTGACCATGAACGAGCTTATATTCGTTATCGAACGGTATATATAACAGTCGCTATAAAGCACCAGCTGTTAAAGTGGACGGTTAAGTAACGTGTGAAATCTATTGCACTGCTGTGTTTTTTTCATGTTCAGTAGTAGTAGTTATAATTATGAGTGAATCATGTTTTTAAATGTAATGTTTTAATGGAGAGTTGCAGAACGTACATACGTAGTAATTGTTTGTATGTGGCTAGATAGAGAACAGGGCAAGGTAACATGAATGTAGAAACGTGGCGTTTGCTGATAAGAAGGTTTTGTACAGTAGCCAAGTGAAGAAATGTAGTTAGTAGAAATGGCACAGTTGTGAACTGGTGTAACTTTTTAATAAAAGGAATACATTTGCCGTCATGAAATGCATATGGGTGGCCATGAGTGTGTTTTGGTAAAGCAAATATAAGCGTAAGAGAACGTTAGTGTAAAAGAGGAAATTATCTGCCTGAGGACGAGGCGGGATTCAATCATTCAACCGGAGGTTTAGCAGTCTGTGACTTTGTTAGTGCAGCACCATGACATAGCTATGCAATGCGTGAAATATCATTAGCAAACCTGTCTGTGGTTTTAAAGAAGAACACAGGCGAGTTAGCACAGAAGAGCTCCCGTAGAATCCATATGGCTTTGCAATATTGTAGCCGGTTAACAATTGAACGTGCAGACGGTACGTCATAATACAGTTCGGGGAACGGCTGGTAGATATGGTGCAACAGCAATAATTGAGAAGTAGTAGACAATTATTTGTGAGGGTAAAAGCAGGTTAAAAGAAACGTGTCCCTAGCTGGGCTTGAACCTCAGACCCTGTGTTCCCGAGACTGTAACCTTACCCACTAGGCCACAAGCAGATTAGCTATTTAAACTGGAAATGTTTCAGAGTAAGAAGGTTATGGGTATTTTGCCTGTGTATGCGAGTTTTTGATTGGGTGCTGAACTGGTGTAACTTTTTAATATAAGGAATACATTTGCCGTCATGAAATGCATATGGGTGGCCGTGAGTGAGTTTTGCTAAAGAAAATATAAAAGCGTAAGAAAACGTTAGTGTAAAAGAGGGAATTATCTGCCTGAGGGCGAGGTGGTATTCAATCCTTCAACCGGAGGTTTACCAGTCTGTGACTTTGTTAGTGCAGCACCATGACATAGCTATGCAATGCGTGAAATATCATTAGCAAACCTGTCCGTGGTTTTAAAGAACGCAGGCCAGTAAGCACAGAAGAGCTCCCGTTGAATCCATATGGCTTTGCAATATTGTAGCGGTTAAAATGAACGTCAGACGGTACGTCATAATTCAGTTCGGGTGAACGGCTGGTAGATATGGTGCAACAGCAATAATTGAGAAGTAGTAGACAATTATTTGTGAGGTAAAAGCAGGTTAAAGAAACGTGTCCTAGCTGGCCTTGAACCTCAGACCCCGTGTTCCCGAGACTGTAACCTTACCCACTAGGCCACAGCAGATTACTTTTAACTGAAATGTTTCAGAGTAAGAAGGTTATGGGTATTTTGCTGTGTATGCGAGTTTTTGATTGGGTGGAACTGTGTACTTTAATTGATACATTTGCCGTCAGTGAATGCTAGTGGGATGAGTGAGTTGCTAAAAAAAATATAAAGCGTAAGAAAACGTTAGTGAAAAGAAATATCTGCCTTAGTGGTGGTATTCACTTCAACGGAGGTTTACACTGTGACGTTGTTAGTGCAGCACATGTCTGCTTGACAATGCGTGAAATATCATTAGCAAACTGTCCTGTTTTAAAGAGCAGGCAGTAGCACAGATGGCTCGTTGAACTGGCTTTGCAATTTTTGTACCCGTTAACAATTGAAGTGCAGACGGTAGGCTAATAGCAGTTCGGGGAACGGCTGGTAGATATGGTGCAACCCAATAAATGACTGGATGAAATATATGTGAGGGTAAAGCAGGTTGAAAGAAACGTGTCCTAGTGGCCTTGAACTCAGACCCGTTCGAGACTGTGAACCTTACCACTAGCCCAACAGATTAGCTATTTAACGGAAAAGTTCAGATAAAAGGTTAGGGTATTGCCTGTTATGCAGTTTTGATGGGTGCTGACTGGTGTAACTTTTAATATAACGGCAATACATTTGCGTCTTGCAATATATGGTGGCTGAGTGAGTTGCTAAGCACAATATTATCTCAGATAAGAAAACGTAGTGTAGGGGAATATTGCCTGAGGCAGAGGGTATCAATCCTTAAACGAGGTTTACAGCTATACTTTGTTAGTGACAATGACATAGCTATGCAATGCGTGAATATCTTAGCAAAACCTGCCGGTTTTAAGAACGCAGCAAGTGCACAGAAGGACTGTTGAATCCATATGCTTTGCAATATGTAGTGGTTAATAATGAATGTACAGCAGGTACGTATAATTCAATGTAGTCAGGTGAAAGCTTGTCATGGTGCAAAGAATATTGAGAAGTAGTAGACAATTATTAGTGAGAGTAAAAGCAGGTTAAAGAAACACGTTCCTAGCTGGGCTTGAACCTCAGACCCTGTGTTCCCAAGACTGTAACCTTACCCACTAGGCCACAGGCAGACTACCTGTTTGTACTGAAAATGTTTCAGAGTAAAAAGGTATGGGTATTTTGCGTGTGTATGCGAGTTTTTCATTGGGTTGTGTAGGTGATGATTTGGCGGGTGTCGGTTGTTAGTGGGATAGGCGGCAGGAAAAATAAGAATGAGAAGAAGAAGAAGAATAAGGAGAAAATGCAAAATCCTCTTAGTTTGGGGCTTTATTGTGTGGACATGTGAAGTTGTTTATGAAATCTGTCTGTTGAAATGGGGTCAGAATGTACAGAATTTAATGTTTTTAAGGGCTGAGTGTCTGTGGCTGTTGTGGTTATTTCTGTGGGGAACCCTGAAAACTCTCGGTGCTGTATAGGTATGGGGCATGCCCCCGCCAAGGCGTAACTTGGCGGGATGGCATACCTGCCATCCCAATTAAATTGACTGGATGAAATACGTAATGTGAGGCTTGTCCATAAGAATTCGGTGGTGAAAAAAACTACAGTGCGCTTTTGTGCAGGTTACCCGCGCTAACTGTTGATTGATTCACTTCTCCAACAGCAATCCCTCTCTCATGTTATCACGACAAAGCTAGATAACATGGCTTAAAATGATCTACGTTAGAAGTGTTTTATCGGGTTTTTTACTGTCTGGTTAGCTTGTTATGATGACACGTGACTAGATGACAGACTCGCTTGCAATAATGCGTTGGCTATTGATACAGCATCACATCATTATCTCAGATAAAAAACAAATGTGTGGGGGACCACGTGATGGCAGGCTAGAGGACAGACCGAGAAACGACAGCTCCATAACTATTGATTAATTAAAAGATATATGTATGTACTGATAGTTTAGAATAAAAGCGTAAACCGCTTACTAAGTGCAACAGGGACTGATTTTCATCCTCATACATGTCTAAAGCCAAGGGCAAATAGCAAAAAAACAGCTCAGTGCTACGATTACAACTGCTAGCCAAGAGCCCACGCTATCTGTCATGGCTACCCGACAAGATGACGCAGAACGGGAGTACAGCTCAGCTGAATTAATGGCGGCTATCAATGAGGGAAACAGGGCAATAACCAGTAAGACTGAAGAATTAAACTCAACATTAAAGACTTTGCAACAAAAACAACTTTTATTGAGAAGAAGCAAGAGGATTTGGAGGGCGGTCTAAACAGGATTGACGGCGACGTGGATAATTTGTCCAGGCGTCTTGCCCAGGCGGAACAGACGGTGGAAAATTTAAAAGCAAAGGTTGACGATATGGAAAATCGCTCCAGGAGATGCAATGTTTGCTTGACGGGACTACCAGAAGGATCGGAAGGAAGCGGCCCCACCAAATTTGTGGAGAAGCTACTGCAAAACGTCCTGGGGGCAGATACCTTTCCAAATGGGATAGAGCTCCAGCAAGCGCATAAGACACTCGCTCCGAGGCCGAAGCCAGGCCAACCACCCAGGGCAATAATAATGCAATTTCTTCGGTACCAGGACAAGGAATGGACCTTGATATTGGCGCGACAGCAAGCACGTTGCAACATGAAAACAACATCATCCGACTCTACCCGGACTACTCATTTGAGCTTCAACAGAAAAGGCGAATATTTGATGAGACGAAGAAAATCCTGCGGGAGAAGGGAGAGGAATACCGGCTGGTTTATCCTGCTTTCCTGAAACATGCTGGTAATGAACGAAGATACACAGACCCAGATATAGCTCGTAAATTCGCTGAAAACCTGTCCATGGCAGACTAAACGCAAAGACGCTTGGAGACTCCCGGTTTACTGTTCACTCAGTTCTTTTTGAATGTTTTTATTCCATGTGTTTATCATTAGATAGCAGACACCAGTCATAACCTGTTTTCATTAGAACCTCTTCTCATTTATGCAGGTGACTTTCTTGGTTTAATTTACCCTATTATTTTTTATTACTATTATTAAACGTTAAGTTATCTGATCAAGAGTAGACTGGATCAGAAATTCCTGCCAAAACGAATCCGCCTAATTTGAGGTTGTGCACATAGATTTTACTATTAGACATGGAGAATCCCTGCTCTGAGACTGTTTGGGTTTGTTTAGCGGCTGGCCCCATGCCCCTATATTCGGTTTAGTATTTAGGTAATAATGGTTTTTGACATTAGACTTTTCACAGCTGCAATCTGCTCCCAGCTGTCCTGTGGGTTCTGGATATATATATTATCAGTACATAAAAACAGGAGGAATGCCGTTGCGTTACCATTTATCAATGCGTTTTTTTTTGTACTAAGGAGGAGTGCAAATACCCGCTTGTGTTCTTTTTGTTGTTTTCCAACTCCCATAGTTCAGGGAAGGGGGTTGGGGGGGAGGGAATGGGAGGGGGGGTGGGGTGGGAGAAAGAGCTTTTTTATGCATTTGCACATTTACTTTTTTTTTTTACTTTTTTCTTTACTATTATTATGGAAACCTCTTTTCGGTGCAGTACAGTCAAACCTAAACTCAATGCTAGGAACGTTTCTCACCAATCTAAGGGTATTTTCAGAGGTCATCACACTTGTTAACGTCTACGCCCCTAACCATAATGACTTAAACTTCTTCCAGTCTCTATTCTTAAAACTAAGTGAAGCAGAAGGGGAAATAATTATAGCGGGTGATTTTAATCTGACCCTAAACCCCAAGATCGATCGCTCTTCTGATAAAAACCCAGCAAATGCAGATCAAGAAAAGTAATAAATTCTTATATAAAGGAATTGGGACTATGTGAAATGCAGAATTATACACACCCCAAAGACAAGGAATACTCATTCTTTTCACCTGTACATAACTCTTTTACCTGAATAGATTATTGTATTACTCATGAAAATGGTCCATAGAATTAGTAGCTGTGAATATTTACCCCGTAAATTGTCTGACCACGCCCCCTTTTCCATGACAGTGCTTTCCAAAGACAACTCTCAGAAATTCTACAGGTGGAGAATTAACCCTGCTCTATTACGTAATCCAGAATTTGATAAATTCATAACCTCCCATATTGAATTATTTTTAGAGACTAACTCTGAGACTGCCCCATCACCCTCCATCCTCTGGAAACTCCTCTGGCTTATCTGAGGCAACAGATAATATCTTTCTCTAGTCACATGAAAAAAGAATCTTGGAAAATCTGGAATTTACTAGAGACAGAGATAAGAAGTTTGGAAAAGGAACACTTTAAAACAAGATCAGAAGGTTTATACAAGACACTTTTAAGAAAACGTAACCAATATAATATATCACCTGCAAACCAGAGAAAGCACTACTTAGAACCAGACAGAGATACTATGAATTGGGGGATAAGGGGAACAAATTATTAGCTTGGCAGCTGAAAAAACAAATGTCTACTTCCATGATTCAAAAAGTTAAAAAAACAGACACTACTACCACGTGCAACCAAAAGAGATTAATGACTGTTTTCAAAAGATTTACAAGAATTTATACTCATCATAATGTGAGGAAAGTATTGTGAGAAGCTTGTGGAAGGCTACCCCAAGCATTTGATTCAAGCTAAACAATTAAAAGGCAATGCCACCAAACACTAACAAAGTGTATATAAACTTTTGACCCACTGAAAATCTGATATAGTACATACAAGCTTAAATAAATCTGCCTCTTAGCCATTATTTTGAAATGACCTCTCATGGAAATAAAGCAGATACCCTAATTGACTTAACACAGGAAATGTATGGTAACATTTAATGTGTGGAGTTGTGAAAAATTGAGTTTGAAAGTCTTTAGCCTAGGTTTATGTAAACTTTTGGCCTCAACTGTATCTTCAGACACCCAGAAACATGGGCCTGGCTAATGGGCCTCATCCCTAGAAACTGTATGCATTTCATGAACAATGCTAAAATGGGCCCTTCAACCAGTGTGAATTTGTTCCAAACGGGGCAAGGGAATGGCAGCTTCGGCAAGATGTAATAAAGACTACTTTTTTCACAAATTGCTGTAAATTCAGCTCATCTATCAGGGAAGAGAAGCAACAGTTTTTTCAGGCTTCCAAATTTTTTTTTGTTTTGTTTTGTTTCACATTTTATCTATCATGGATTCCTATATGGCCACTTTGTGCAACCAGAAACTTAGCACACATCAAGCTTAGTAGAATGTATCAACAATATTTGAAGCACTCACCCCAAACCATGGAATACACCACCAAAATAAATGCTTTTTCAGGGCTATATATGTGCGGAACTCCCAGTTGGAAAACGGAAGTGTCATTGTTCGTTGTTTAATTAGCTGAATAATTAAGACCAATAATCAAGCCTACAATAATTAAGAAATGACAATGACATAAGTTGAACTGTTTAACAAGAATGGCAATAAGTTTAATAATTATCTAAAGAAATCCCAAAGCTTTCTCTGAATTGCAGGCTGATTTAGCCAAAATAATTTAAGCATTAGAAGGCATAAATTTGAACAGGACAACCTCTTAAGTATTGTCAACTAGCATTGAGCACAACACATAATTCAGGCTACAAAAATCTGTGCCGTTCATTTACCATTTAAACTGCAGAATCTTTGCATGACATATTAAAGGTGCAGTGTGTAGAATTTAGTGGCATCTAGCGGAATGGACTTGGCAGAAATGTAATATAATATTGTTACCTTAGAATGAGCCCTTTTATATCTACATAGGGAGCGGGTCATCCTCCACGGAGGCCGCCATGTTGCACCGCCATGTTTCTACAGTAGCCCATAACGGACAAACGGGTCTAGAGAGGGACTTTTGTGTTTTTTTCCCACATTTTTAATTTTGGTGGGTGGTGCGAATGCACCGGTTGGAAGACGATCAAGAAGAAGAAGAGACTTATCATCGCATTCACTTACGCATTCACTCTGCGGTAGCAGTAAAAGACGCTGCATCTAACAAAACATTGTCAACGATTTTTCATAATTTCTTGGAAAATACTATTATTATTGAGGACTTCTGGGCATGGCTAAGCCATATGTTTGCTGATAGACCTAGCTGACATTGTTTTCTGGTGTAAGACAGAAGCGGATAGAAATATAGGCTATCATTGATTTACTGTCTCTGTCCCCATCTACTGAACATAGATAAGATTTCATCATTGCTATGTAAGTATTACTGCTCAAAACATTATTTTTGAAATTGAGTGTCTTTAAATAGGTTAGTGGTATTTTATAATGAGGATATTTCACACTGTAATGTAAGTGTTAGTTAACAGTTTTTGTGACGCATCATGTCTTTCTATGATTTACCATGCAAAGCAGCTAATGTTAGCAATAAAATGCAACCACAATGCAGAACAATTAACAATCATAATCGCTGTCTTACTTGTAAGCTATGACATAGTTTTACAGACTAAATAACTAAATACAATTCATAAATCTATCAAGGAACCTCATCACCTGACACTTGCCTACTTGATGTTGTTGTAGACGATGACATAATTTTTGGAACTTACAGCCCACCGTAGCTTGTCCTACATCATTGGAAAGGGAAGGGTGAGGGGAGGTGAGGCGGGGGGGGGGGATTCAGTTGGTTGCAATATGCAACCTCACCACTAGATGCCACTAAATCCTACACACTGTACCTTTAACACATTGTACGTCATCATAAATGCAGATATAGAAAAATGCCACACAAGTTTATTCTGCAAAGAACAATAATGCTCTCTCAAAATAAATTTAATCATTTACCTATTGGCAAATTCAACAAATTTGAACAGTGTGATTATTCATCAGGCAAAGTAAAAGAAAACAGATTGACAGTAATCATCCTTATAAAGGTAAGATTACAGAGGGCCCAGTTCTACATCCTACTGAGGCTAGGACACATTAACGAATGCGCCTATAGGGCACAACCAGAACAGTGCAGTGTCTTGGATAAAGGGACTGAAAACTTTAATTTGAAATGTCTAAACAAGTAGGTCGTTTTTTTTAGTGATTGCAAAAATATAAAAAATATTGATAAATCGAATTCTCTGAATGTAGGCCCCTGCCATAGTCTGCCATGTGCATTTGTTTTGGCTGTGGCGTCCACCAAACATAAGCATAGCAGGACAAGCCCAGATAGATTATCTCCCATCCTAGAAACTTTTTTTTATTTTATTACCTGTTTGTCATTATTTTTTGCCTGATCAGCAACAGGTAAAATTGCTGCCAAAAACAGTTTAATCAGGAAAAATGAAAAATTAATTTAGCGTTTCCCATGCCTTTAAAATACACTAGTTGTGCCTCTACATTCCACCGTCATTAAACCCTATTCTACCTTTGTGAACGTGTCAAAATTGAGTTTCTTATTTCATGAATTATCTATCAACCTATGCTTGCTGTCAGCTAACCTTCCATTAAACAGCTACGGCACGGCTGCATGAGCTTCTGAGTCCCGCGAAACATGAGCACCCTGCTGTCTGGACCTCCCATATATCTGTTGTAACCACCCAAGCTTGGTGGTACAGATTCTTCAGGCTCTGCTTAGGCACAATACCCACTTTTGAATAAATATAATTATCTTGCATCCTCAACATAATCCATCCAACCTTACTGTTATAAAAGTACAGATATGCCTTAGAGCTTTCCATGTTGTTCACAGCTTCTCTGTCCCTCACTATTGAATAATATAATTAAAGACTCCTGCTGGCTAGTCTTCAAAGGGTACTGGGCATGGGGCGGCTTTGAACACTGAGCTGCGGACAATTAATTGGTCGTCTGAAACCAAAATTCTGAATAAAACTCCACCCAGAGTACCTTTAAAAATAATAAAGGAAAAATAACAAAGCAAATTAACAAAGTTGTGTCCTGATGGAAGGATTGGTAGTCCAGCTGGGAGCTAACTATAGCACAATACAGTGAGCAGAGGACAAAACGAGAGTCGAGAACAAGCGAATGGTCAAACAGGGAATCCAATCATCAAACAAAATGAAGAGGCTAGGCGAGAATCAGCATCAAACACGAGAGCAAATGGTCAGACACACAAAATCATGGAGAAAGCAAACTTGGACTAAGGCAAGAATTGGAGTTGAAGGGAACTAGTAAGCGGTCATACACAAGATCAGCAAACAAACCAGAAGGGCTAGACGGCAATTGGAATCAAACAAAAATACACAAAATCAAATGAAGCAATCACTATACACAAAGCACCAAGCACTAGTTTGAAGAGCTCCACACTGGTAAGTGGCAAATGGTGTAATCATTGCCAATTACCAGTAACCAGAGACGGAAACGGAAACGGCTAATCAGATGACAAACTGGAAAGACGAAACACAGGTACCCACAACAAATGTAAACAAACTTACAACAGGGGTAGTAACACTCCCATATGTAATCCCACGTAAGGTATCATGGGACTCAGGAATATCATGGATAATATCTAAATCTGAATAAAGATATGTTTTCAATGTACAAAAATGGCAAGTTACTAAACACGTACAAAACACTGTCTATAAGCCGTTTAAAATAGCAAAATCTTAAGCCTAAAAATGGCCATTTGGGCATGTCATGGTGTTTTTGACTGTAAAATAGAAATATATTGTCTACTGACAAATTCAGTTTTCTGGGGATGGCAGTTGAATTATACTATTCAATAGAATAGATAAAAACAATGTGCAAACAGAAAGAAAAACACAAAAACCTAACTGAAAATTTAATATTTTACTTCCAAAAAATAAAAAAATCACACAGATTAAAACAGCTTGAATTGAAAAAATGAAACAAACCCTGCTTGAACATTTGGCAGTTATTTCAATCGTCCTCTATTCTTATTTATTGTTCTGTATCCACTTTTTCCAGCACTGTCCATGGGATTTTTTTTCCTCTAGTTTTTACATCTTGTGCTGGTGATAGTCAAAGTGGCAGTCTCTGTCCAACTGGGCACAAACAACATTTGCAGTACTTCATCGGGCGTAAGACTTCTTCGCCATGTTTTATCTTCTCATAGTGGGTGATTTACATCACTCTATTTGCTTATCTCTTATCCAACCCCTCTTCTGATTCGCTCTGCTTTGAAATCACCTCTGATTGGCTGAATTGGCTGCCAATCATTAGTGTGACATGAGCAATGACACTGGACAAAATGGTGGCTGACATTAGATTTGTATACAGAAGATAGATTGCAGAAGCATAAGCTAAGCCAATGCCACTATTCACATCTAGTGAATTTTGCACATTCGTTTATCCATAGAAAACAATGCCACATGGAGAAACCATAGATATTGTTAGAAAGCACTGGGCATGCACAAGCGTGTCGCCGCTGACATGTTAGGCGTGAAAAGGTTAAAAGTACTGATATAAAAATTAGGCCAAGTTACAATAAACAATATTGGCTATCTTAGCTCAATCAAAAAAAAAAAAAAAAAGCCATATTCCAAAACAATGCTGATACCTAGTGTTTCCTAAATTATTTAAAGTAACTTGGCCTTGTGTTTTTTTGTTTTGCAATCCGAAGAGAACTGTACAGTCTGAAAGTGGTCATTCAAAGTGTGTGTCACATCAAAGTGTGAAATCTTTTATCGTGGAAATAATCATCTGTGTCAGACCTATTTGTTATGACTACACTATATGTTTGAACAACTGTCTGCTTCGAGTGGGTGTATAACAAGCACATCATGAATAAAATGCATGAAAAAAAAAGTTTTGCTTTGGAAATGTGTATAAAATATAAAATTAAGATATTTTATTCTTTTACATTGCAGAAGAAATTATACAATTGTACTTATTTGATGAAGAAGCCTTTAGTACATTAATGTGGCAAATGTGTATCTGGATAGGTTTGTAAGGTTCAATAATTATTTCATAGGCCTAAATATTTCTCATTTTTATATGTATTCCCCCCCTCCCCCCCTCCTTCTGCGAATGATTGAATGTTTCTGGTATAAATCTGTAAATGTGAATAATATGCGTCATTGGGATAATGGAAGTATTCTATGAATGTATTTATGGATGTATGTACAATATCTACAGTATTTTAGCCCCTTTGCGCACATGCCAAATCTTCCCAATCATTGTCCATTAAAGGGATACCTTATTTAAAGATTTAAAACTCCAGTTGTGAGCATCGCAGAAACATGGAAAAAATGGCTTAAATGAAACAGGACATTTGTACAATTTATTTGATTTGTTTAAATTCATAATTTTGGAAGAAATAAAGTGCTACAAATGCAATTGTCTAGGCAAAAAAACAAAAAATGAATTTGCTCTTTTTTAGTTTGCAATGAAATTCTGAGAGATCCCATATATAAAACAGGTTAAACTATGCATGTCCTGGATAAAAAAACTCCTTCACCACAAGTGCATAAAATTTAAGGGTGGATATAGTCCTGAATTGTGAATGATTGTATGTTTCTTGGTATGAATGTGTGTTTATAAATGTGAATGTTGCATGCTTCTAGGGAAATGCTGCCATGGCGATAATTAAGTATTCTATGTATGTATGTATGTATGCATACATATACAGTATTATTTTACAATCAGTATATATTTCAAGTAGCAAATATACAAGGCCTTGTACATTTGGTAAAATGAACAAAATGAACAAGAGAACAAAGTAGAAACATATCCTTTCTGGAGGAATATCCTTTCTTTAGGTATTGACCAGCAGTTCCAAACATTCGTTTAAATGTCTTGCATGAGGCAATTTGTGTTTTAAGACACTTTGATGTGACACAAACTTTGAATGATGGCATTGTCTTCAGATGGTAAGTTTTAAGAACACAGAAATAATTTACTTGAAAGAATTTAGGAAACATTAGGTAGCATTGCATTGGAATACAGCTTGTTTAATTTATCTGAGCTAAGATAGGCATTATTGTTGCAACGTAACACAATTTCGATATCAATACTTTTAATGGCAGACCTAGATTTAAATGTGTGAGTAACCTGGGATTTTAGTACATTGAAAATGTATTTTTCATCAGATAATATTTACACAGCAATTGTTCAATCTCAATTTGGCTAACAAAGCTAATGGCAAACAGAATGACCTGTGCATACACAAGTTGGGACAGTCTGAGCCCCCAATTTATCACATAATTTAGTGATGAGTATGTAGGTACACTCGGCCAGTCTGTGCCCTCCAAATGAAAATTACCTTCTTTAAGAACATGCAACGCATCTGACGTGCATCTGATGACATCATCAGTGCACGCCACATTCAAGATCCTTATCACACTCCACGAGTCCCCCCTCCCCCCACCAGGTATAAAAGTTAGAGACAGTAATCACTCGCTCTCTTTTTCGCTCTTTTTTCTTTTTCGTCTGTTTCTCACCTCCTTTTTCGCCTCCTCTCTCTTCCTGCGTCCTCTCCCATTGTCTCTTGAGTGCCCACATACTGTGGAACTCCTATGGGCCTAACTCGAGTTCTCACAACTCTGTAGAACTCCAATTCAAATGGCTTGCAGAATCCCTTGAAGATAGTCACCGATTTATCTAAACGCAAAGATAAAGTCACTGTACACAGCAACAAGGCTCTGCCTGCACAGCTCTTTCGCTCGCCTGCGGTGCCTAAAGCCTGATCCATCCCACGTGGAAATCAGCGCACGCCCGACGCTGCGCCAACTAACCACGACGAGCTCCAGGAAGAAGAGCCTTGCTGACGACCGACCGGGGGGACAACCACATCGCCGTTGCTACGAAACAAGGATTCGGTTTGCGCCGTGCGCCCCACATCTGAAACCTCCACAATTTCACAACACCAAGACTGTTCTCTCCAGGACCCCACAGCGACCACCGGAGGCCGCTACCTGTGTGAATGGATGGACAGTAAGACTGAGCAAACTGAGTTTAGCTTAGTCTGCATTGAGTTTAATGTGACATTGTGTGTTTCCATTTTGTTGATTATAGTCATTTGCGCTGGGGATGTAATCTTAGGAAAAAATCCTAAGCATGGTCTTTCTCTCTCTTACTCCCCGACTAACTTTATAACCCTAACGACATCACACTCGTTGTATAGTTGGTAGTGGATAACTAGCTTGGTTGCATGTATTGCTTAACAGCTGAAGTTACGCTTCACTCTACGGCACTACCGGAAGAAATACTCCTTCCTAGCTGAGCTCAGTTATTCAGCCACGCCGGTTACACTGTACCCCACACATACGCGACCACCCGCCGTTTACCCTGTCGTCCACAGACAAAGGGACACGTGCGCACACGCAACCGCACACACGCACACGCACCCCTACCTTCCCGTACTTAGAAGTTTCCCCCATTTAGATTAGTTTGTGTATGTTCTGTTTGTACGTTTGTTCAATAAATCATTGTATTAAACCCGTGTCTGTTTTGATGTTGCTGGAACGTGAGAATCCAAGTCAAAATAGTCTATCCAAGAACTACATCCTTCCGGTTATCTCTTAAATCTTTGATTTAATTATTTGATCCTTAATATTTGTCATTTTGATTATTAATTGAAGTTCGAAATTTATGGTCGAATAGTCTAGATAACTGTAATTTTATGAGACTGATTTTTAATTGTGCGGTTATACCGCTTCGCCTACATAAGTGGTGCCCAGTGTGAGAATACAGAAATATAATCCCGACATAAGTGGTGCCCTGTGCAAGGCTATATTGTCATTTCCCAGACAAGTAGCTCAGTGGACCTGGGTCTAAAAATGTGAAACCTTTAAGGATTACCGTTTGCTAAACTTTTTCAGTATGATCAAGGTAAGTTTAGCACTGCTGCTTTGCTACATAAATAAAAAAACAAGTGCTGAGACACATGGAGGTGGCCAAATTCAAACTATAACAGACTAGCACCTTCAGAAATCCAACACAAATCTCCTGGAAAAGACTTTATCCACTCATTCATTTAACAGGCGTCCAACGAGCCATCTCCTTAAATTTCAGTTCCAGAGTTCCGACTTTCTTGACAGAAAGTAGCCTATAGCCAGCCCATTCAGTCTCTCCTGTCCGATACTGCTAGTCAGATAGTTCTTGATGAATTTTTCATTCATTTAAACAGTGCTCTGCTGTCATAACCGCAGTAGCATAAACCCCTTACTGAAGAATGATGCACAATAAGCATTTTTGCAAGTTAGGAGACGGAGGTGTGTGTTGACAATCTCAGTTTTAAAACATGGCCTGAATGACCCATAGTCAAACAGATGTTTTGACATGGGTGAGCCGTGGCTTTGGCTATTGCATTTTTAAAAAGTCGTCCAAATCTGGGAACTTGTCAACCCTTCTCTCCTGTTCCGTATTCTCTTTTCTGTTCTGAGATCCACTAAGGCATTTTGATATGCTTAGTTGTAGCTAGGACTCCTCTGATTCCTATAAATCAGGTGTGTTCAATTGCTTCCTTGCTGCAGGCACGAGAGTGCTTTCAGAATCTATACTTGTTTATAGGCTCTTGACTGCCTTTGGAGTCTGTTATTGCCGTTTGTCAACATGAGTTGTACCAATGAAAGTCAAGGAAGCGATTACGAGGCTGAGAAATAAGAAAGGAAATTTATGGTTAATAAAATCAACTGTTTGGAACATCATTAAAGAGAAAGAAAGCACTGATGAGCTCAGTAATTGCAAAGGGCCTGGTAGGCCAGGAAAGACCATAGCAGTTGACCACTGAAGAATTCTCACCATAATGAAGAACAAACCCCAAAAACCTGTCAGACAGAACAATGTCCCTCAGTCATGGATGGATCAATGACTATTATCTGCAGAAGACTTCTAACAGCACTACAGAGGCTCCACTACAATAAGCAAACCAACAGTAAGTTGCAAAAACAGGTGTGGAGGGGTGGTGTGGTTAGTGCACCATCTGCAGGCGGAGAGGGAGTGGCTTACCCGATCTGTAACCACAGCTGTCTGTTATTACGTTTTATTGGTAATTGTTTATATGCTCTGCCTGCAGTGAGACCGGGATGAGTCTTCTCATCCGGTCCCAGCACCAAGGAGAAGACCACCAGGGGGACCCTCGTCAGTAGCAGGGAAACCTGCCTCTTCTCTATATCCTATATCCCCACAACCCCTTCTCTGTTTCCCCACAGCCCCCGGTCTCAGTGGTTGCAGCGCCAGACACCCACAGGCCACTTCAGCAGGGACTGTACCCTGATGGAAGTGGGGCAAGTGGTGCAGGTTGCAGGCTCACCAGCCCCCTCCCCTGGTCAGGAGGGGATGTACCGGATACCGGTAGGGATTCAAGGGGGTACACATCAAGCTTTGCTGGATTTAGGGTGTAAACAAACCATGACTCACCAAAGCTTGGTTCGGCCCGAGGCATTGGTGGAAGCCTCGTGGGTGTCAATAAGGTGTGTGCATGGGGATATTCACGATTACCCAGTGGTGCCAGTGGAAATTTGACACGGGGGCAAAAAAGCATAGAGTAAAGGCTGCAGTTAGCTCCCGCCTGTCGCATCCCCTTTTATATCATACTGATTGACTGGGGTTTACTAATGTAATGAAAGGTTACATGGGGAAGCGATCACGACCGATAGGAATCCAAGAGCCATGTGATGTGCTCAGTGGTGACGCAAGGTCATCCGATGCAGCTGAGGGAGAGGCAGGGTTGGGAGAAACTCTTGAAAGAGCTTCCCCAACTTCTGGTATACATCTCCAGGGGGACTTTCCGCTCAAGCAGTCTCAGGATGATAGTTTACGCTTTGCCTTTGACTAAGTGATAGCTATTGATAGTCACTGTGTGCGCCCTGGCACCGCTCTAGTGCACCCTTATTTTTCTATTATTAAAGATTGAGTCATGACACTCAAACCGGAGAGGAAAACACCCAGTTGTTGGTACCAAAGAGTCGTCAGGAAATTTTTTTCCGGTTGGCTCACCATAATATGATGGCTGGTCACCTGGGTGTTGATATAACACTAAGTAGGCTAATGGCCCGATTCTATTGGGGTGAAGTGCAGAGGTGGTGTGCATCTTGTCCCATGTGTCAGTTAGTTAATCCCGCGGGCACTCCAAAAGCATGCCCATTATCTTTAATGGAGGTCCCGTTTGAATGGGTGGGAATGGACCTCATCAGAACATTAGACCAAAGTACACATGGGCATCATTTCGTGTTAATTTTAGTAGACTATGCAACGCGATACTCGGAAGCAGTGCTGCTGTGTAGAATGTGGACTAAGAATGTTGCACAAGCATTGTTTCAAATAATCTCCCGGGTTGGGATCGCGAAAGAGATCAAAGCACTTTATTCATGTCATGCACGTTACGCGCAGAGCTGGCCCTGACCAATTTGGTGCCCTAGGCAAGATTTTAGCTGGTTCCTCTTGCACCGCAGTCAATTCCACATATACATATAAGACTAATCAATAATGAAAATGCAAAGGCTTACAAACTATTAATTAAAAAAGGGGATGGAAAAGGAAAAGCATTTTAACCTCTTAGCGCAGAGCCCCTAGTGGTCGGTACGCCGGCATGCCCAGATTACTAAACTCAGACATTCCGTGCTACTGCAACCATAGTATGAGTTAAAAACAGAAACGCGTTGTTTTAGTTTCATTAGTAGATGATACACGACAACTATGCCGAATACGGAGTTTCACAGTGCTACCATTGTCGCTCTGGTCGTTCTTTTAACACACACCCCCTCCCTGCAGTCTCACCTGCAACTACCACCCCCCACCAATGACATAATGGACAATATTGTCTATCTTGGAATTCATAAAAATATTATTTCATCACTCAAAAATCGTATTCCGTCATAGCAACAAGACAATAGCCCTAAGATATGTCAATACAGCAGTGAAAACGCTGCTCACTGAATAACGAAATAAATGAGAAAAGGTTTTTTTAAATGATACCATGTCATTATACAGTCAATATCTGGGACTAAATATTTAATAAATATACAACCTTACTGTTGGTTTTACGCATAGAGATGTCCCTTTTGAGACTGAGTGGTCATAAATAGTCTTGGACAATCCGTTTGTGAAACATACGTGCATTTGTGATGCCTGGGTACCTTCCAAAATAGCTGTGCGTAAATCCACACGTGTTGTTTACGGCATTGTTGCCCTTTTTAGTACAGTCTGGCTTGATTGACTATTCATTTATTCAGTAGGTCAGAGTATAAGCTTTCTAACGATGTATAACATGTCTAATTTTGCTTTTCGTTTTATAGGTTAGCGTGATCGAAAGTTTTGTTATCATTGCATTCACTCTGTGGTAGCAGTAAAAGACAAATAAAATACTATTATTATTGAGGACTTCTGGGCATAGCTAAACCAAATGTTTGCTGATAGACCTAGCTGACATCGTTTTCTGGCGTAAGACAGAAGCGGATAGAACTATATCATTGATTTACTGTCTCTGTCTCTATCTACTGAAAACATAAGATTTCATCATTGCTTTAAAAAACACTGGAGCACTTTGGATATCTTTCAGGATAAAAGGTTAATTTGTCAAAATCAGCACTGATGCTGATTAATATAAACAAAAGTAAGGTGTCCCTCCCTCCCCACATTAATGTTACAAAAGAGGTCCTTTATTTGGGTATTAAAGTTAATACTTCCCTATCATCTATAGCTAAAACAAATTACTCTTTAATTTTGAAAAAATAGAAGAAGATATTAAAATATGGAGACACCTGCCAGCATCAGTCCCAGCCCTTATATCGGGCATCAAAATAAACATCTTACCCCGCATTAATTTTATCAGCTCAATGATCCCACTTGCACCTTCAGCAGGATATTGGCAAAAACTGGACTCCTTACTATGATGCTATGTTTGGAATGGTAAACGACCCAATATAAAGTGGTCAGCTCTTCAATTCAAAAAGTCTGATGGGGGATGGTCATGTCCAAATTTTAAACTGTATCACTGGGCATTTGTATTAAGAAGTATCAGCTATTGGATGGCGGAAGATAAAGTCTCATCTTGGAAAAATATGGAACAAGAATTAATAGCACCAATAAGATTAAAGGATTTTCTCCTTACAGGTATGTCTACCAAAATGTGGTTTATATTACGGTCCAATTTTAACTCATTTGCTACAAGTGTTCCTTGTTCCTAAAATTTAAAAGCGTATGGTGCAAGTCATCTCCGATATGGAACAATAATCACAATTATTTGGGGGGAAACCATTCACTAACAAAGCTTGGGAGGATAAAGGTATTACAACTCTTCAAATTATTAATGGGGCAAACAATATCTTTAACTTTCAAGAACATGTCTCTCAATATAACATTGATAAACACTCTCTTTTCTTCTACTTCAGAGTAAGGTCAGCCTGTAAAGCCTACGGGGTTACCTGGGGGCCAGATTTAAAAGACCATCCTATTTTAAGTTGGATACAGAATGCTCCAAAAGAGATAGTGTCTTTTATCAATGATAATTTAAACTCCCAGAAATACATGCCTACATCAGGAATGAAAGCTTGGGATAGGGATATATCTGAATTGGGACAAGAGCTAGACTGGGATGCAATTTGGGATCATGTTATTAGTGCTTCGAAAAACCCAAATCATCAGTATATGCATTTGAAATTTTGTCATAGAGCATATCTAACACCAAGAATTAGACATTGAATGGGATTGGTACCTGACCCATATTGCTCATTTTGCTCCCAGGGAACCGTTGGCTCTTTTATAAATGTTGTAATTTTTTTATAGATGGCTGGAAAATAAAGGAGTAAAAGCAACGTGTGGAGTTATTTTGAATTCACACCACTTGAAGATGGTGTTAATATATATATTTAATTTAATATCATCATTGATTTGAAAATGTTGCACTTTTTGACAAAATATCAGTCAAAACATCGGTAATCGGTGGGCTCGGACTCTCCAAAATCGGGATCGGCATCGGACCCAAAAATCTGGCATCGGTCGGGCTCTAGTTTATCCCACTCATACAACTGGTTACCAACAATGACTATATGTGGTTACTTTAGTATTTATTGATTTTTATCCACGGCCGTTTGGACATATTATTTTACTGTTGTCAAGCAAAACTCTCATTGGTAGTTCGACTTGGACCGTTGTTATGCAACAAACAGGATATAACAGGGCAATATACATATTGTAACTGTTTTATATCCTCTCAAACACACTCATTAGCTATGTTTTTATGCGAACATTTCATGTCTTGACATCCGAGGCGACAGAATGCATTCACATTCGCAACTGGTGACAACATTCATAGGAGAAAACATGTACACGTCGTAAACAATTTGCTGTTGAATTGATTAATTCGACTCTCATCGTCATTTCCATATAATCACAAAATGACAAGAATAAATAGAATGAAAACTCGGACTTGCGTGAAAATTTAAATTAATATTGCAGTGGTACAGCCACCGTTTGCTTTCAACCTTTAAAGTTACTGCTAGCGGAGCAGCTAATACTTGAAGTGTGCCCTCCAGATGCGAACCATGCACCTATCCATGTCTAGACTTCCTGATCTTTTTGTGGAATTGAAGAATCGCAGAGTAAAATTATGGCAGTTTGAAAAAGCAAAAGGGACGATTACTAGAATTAACTTGCTATTTTACCCTGACAAAAAGTGTGGAAGGTGATTTTTTTCCTGTTTGCTTTTACTGTATCCCCAATGTAAACTACGCAGAAATACTGCATACCTCACTTACTGTGCCAAGCGTTCTGAGTTATAACGGGCTAACAAAGAAAATCTGGACGAAAATATTCAGCAACCAAATTAAACCATTTGAATGTTTTGGTACGTAATATGCTGTCCCAGCACGAATGCTTAATATTTTATAAAACAGACTTAATGCTAAAGCAAGAAAAGAAGAGCACACGTTATAATCCTCAATCTGAATTTCTCATCTGTAGACATTACATTACAGGCATTTGGTAGACGCTCTTATCCAGAGCGACGTACAACAAAGTGTATAACCATAACCAGGAACAAGTGTGTCGAAAACCCTAGAGAGAAGTACCGTTCCAAGTGCAGGGAACAACCGCATAGTTCAACTTGGACCCTGTAGATTAAACTGATTAACACTAACACAAACGAGAACAGCAACAACACAGTCTATGCAAAGATACAAGCAGTGGCAGGCTATAACCAAAAGTAGGCTACTGCGCTGCATAACATAAAAGTTTGAATTTAAGTTATTATTTTGAAAATCATAAATCGAATTTGCGGCTGCAGATTTTTTAAAATGGCGGTTGAAATAAAATGGTGAGAGTACTCGACCAATCAGTAATGTTCGTGCTTGCGCCCCACCCCAAAAGTTCCGGTATTTTTGGAAAGTACTACCCCCCCGAGCAGGGATTTTTTTGGGGGTATAATAAAGTCCCCGGAACTTAATTTACACCCGGGTCCCTGCGGTGGAAACGTACTGAGTTCCTCAAAAGGTTTCTAGTTCCTGGGGAAAGTTCCTACGGTGGAAACGTAACAACAATTCAAAATTGAAAGAATAATGTTGCTGTTTTAACTGCTTTAGAATGCTGGATTTTGTAGCACATTGATTTTAGAACTTTTAAAAGGCCGAGGTGTCCCTTTACTGAGAAATAATGCCCACCCTTGAACCAATCAGAATCGAGTATTCAGCCAAGCCGTTCTTTTGCCCATTTAGGGGGTACTTTATAAAATTTTAAACTTTATAACTCCAGATGTGAACACCACAGATCTTGACAAATGGCTTAAATAACACAAGACATTTGTACCATTTATAATACTAGCTTAGATTACTTTATATTCATAATTTTGGAAGAAATAAAGTGCCACAAATGCAATTGTT
Source organism: Anguilla rostrata (assembly GCF_018555375.3). Classification (NCBI taxonomy): domain Eukaryota; kingdom Metazoa; phylum Chordata; class Actinopteri; order Anguilliformes; family Anguillidae; genus Anguilla; species Anguilla rostrata. The sequence goes on along the minus strand of NC_057935.1, from coordinate 30,881,907 downwards.
TTGACAAAAAATCTAAAATAAATTTGCACTTTTTAAGTTTGCAATGAAATGCTGAGAGATTGCATATATACAGGAGGTTAAACTATACATGTGCTAGATCAAAAACTTCTTGACCACAAGTTCATAAAATCTAAGGGTGGATATGTAGAACTGCTATAGATGTATGAAGCAAAAACTAAGCAGTGTATCCAGCGTCTCCAAATCTATACAAAATGTCTAAATTATGGCTTAGCTATGTTCAGAAGTCCTCAATAATAGTATTTTCCAAGAAATTACGAAATATCGTTGACCACGTTTCGTTAGGTCCAGCGTATTTTTCTGCTAACGGAGTGAATTCGTAAGTGAATGTGATGCTAAGAATATTTTCTGTTACGCTGACCTATAAAACGCTATTCCAAAAGCAGAATTAGACATGTTATACATCGTTAGAAAGCTTATACTCTCGCCTACTGAATAAATAAATTGTCAATCAAGCCCCACTGTACTAAAAAGGGCAACAACGCCATAAACAACAGGTGTGGTATTACGCACAGCTATTTTGGAAGATACCCAGGCGTCACAAATGCGCGTATATTTCCCAAACGGTTTTTAGGGGTTATTGTGTCACCTTCGGGGCACAAACCTTTCTGCCTCTTACTAACCAGTTTTAGTTGGCCTCAGAATGTCTTCTGTTTGTTTTTGAAAAGACATTTTCTTTTTCTCAGCTTCGGTTCGAAGTCGTTTATTCTTCATTTCTCATTTCCCTGTTCCTTTATTTTTTTATATACTCCTTCTTCCTCAGTTACCCGTTTAGGGGTTTATTATTCATTATTTGGGATACGTCCCTCAGGAGTATAGCACCCCCTTCTTATTTCGTCTCTCACGAGACTTAGTGGTTACTGGAGTGCCCTTTGGTAACTTATAGATCCCCTGTTTGGTCGCGTCTGGTCTTCACACTTCCCCTCCCTCACAGTAGGGGGTGTTTTGTAGATGAGACTGCAGGGAGGGGGTGCGTGTTAAATGAACGACCAGAGCGACAATGGTGGGGCTGCGAAAGTCTGTTTTCGCCATAGTTGTCGTGTATCGTCTACTAATGAAACTAAAACAACGCGTTTCTGTTTTTATCTCACACTTTGGTTGCAGTAGCACCAAATGTTTGAGTTTAGTAATCTCTAGGGGCTGTGCGCTAAGAGGTTAAACCAGAGACTGTAAAAAATATGGACAAAGCTACTGTGACGTCAACCATTGACTCTCCGTGGGTCTCTAAAACACGTTTTGAAGCTCAATGGCGGGCGCGGCCATTTTCTCGATTTGGAGCCAAAACCATAGAGTTAAGCGGTCTTGTGATTTTTAAAATTTGATTGACAGTCCGGTGCGGAAAAGCCCATCAACCTGAACGAGGCTAGCTGACTGTCTGCCGTTATGTTTTAAAATATATTATCAGATGTTTACAGAGTTTAATTTCGTTTAACATCCGTGACTGTACTGTGTCATGTAATCACGTTATATGTATGACATTAAAAATACAATTAGGCTATGTTCAGTTATCTTCAATTTATGTTTCTCAGCAAAACGAATATGCTTAGCTAGCATATCAGCTTGCCAGTGAGCTAGGTAGGCTATCCGTGGTTAGCTCATGCATTAGCAATATGAACCACAGGGGAAGAACATTGACTACACTGATGGTCAATCAATCAGAGATGTGTAGGCTACTGGTGATTTGACTAGGCTAATTTTCGTATAACTGTCTTTAAAAGTATTTTAATAACTGATCTGCAGGCGTGTAAATATGACAACGCACTTTGTACAGCAAGTTTTCCACCTGGTGCATGAATACAAAAATAATGTAGCCTACATTGAATTTCTAATTATTATTAGGCTATTATTTTTTTCTTGTAAATCATCAAAACCAATGGAGAAAAGCCAATATACGCAAGGAGCCCCCAGAACCGATTCTGAGAACCACTGTCTTAAATGCCTAGCTTGTCGGTCTCTTAAATGCTAAAAACATGTTCCTTTCTAAATGCCAAGATGGTTAATTTCGTTAAATTCTGTATGTGTGATTTCATCGTGTGTTGTATATTCAGCAAATGAACCTTGAGACTCTTAATTCGCTTCGTGAAACTGAAAAAGTGTTTATCCCAAAATCGGGATTATAGTAGCTTTGTCACATGCGTGGAGCATGGCCCAGGTAGACATTTACGGAATGTACACGACTGACAAGCCGTCAAACACGTCTGACAGATTGAATGTTTGCCGGTTAAGGTTAGCTAGCTAGTCAAATGGCTTGGTAGCCGAAGTTGCGAACTGTTTTAGCATAGGCTACTACTGGACTACCAAATATAGCAAGCTGATTACGCTTTCTGCCAACTAATTATTTGGTTAAGTAGGCTAAAGGAAATAGTAAAAATGACTCGGCTACCGAAAAACTTAAGAGGAGGATTATTTTATGGTCGTCTAGTGCAGCTGTAAATAGCACACGCCATAATGAAATCACCACAAAATGGGATGCCTGCATTTTCAGACTTAGCACAGGCGGACCGTGGCCGGAGCCGCAATGTCAAGGCCAAGAGGCGCCACCGCCCACCCCAGTGACCATAGACTGTAGCCCCTACTGTAGCTCAGTCCTCTGCAGTAATCCGGAAGTGACGCAAGCTGTACCTCATTGGTCCAGAACAAATATTGGCACTGTGCCCAAATGACGCAATAAATCATGAAATCGACCCATGGACGAATAAAATACACCTATTATGACATTACATTACAGGCATTTAGCAGACGCTCTTATCCAGAGCGACTTACACAACTTTTTACATAGCACTTTACATTGTATCCATTTATACAGCTGGATATATACTGAAGCAATGCAGGTTAAGTACCTTGCTCAAGGGTACAACGGCAGTGTCCTTACCCTGGAATCAAACCTGCGACCTTTCGGTTACAAGCGCAGTTCCTTACCCACTGTGCCACACTCCGTCCTACATTTGTTCTTGTGAGAAAAAATTATTGACTTTGTATTTTGATCGCATTTGTACCGTAGACTTACATGGAAACCGGATATGAAAACACCTATACTGGAGCCATCCGTAGTGGCGCTAGTGAGCAACCAGGAACTACAACACCAGGAAATGAGCTTCAAAAACGAAGTCTGGTTTTGGCCGCTTGGGTTAAACAGGCTCTCTGTGGTGAACTGCTCCTTTATACACCTAACTTTGCTTAGGTCTGCAGATGGACGCATCAAACAGCAGGCTGGGGGACATTTTGTCCCAGGAGGTGGAGGGGGTCGACCGCCCGGTGCTGTACATTAGCTGGAGGCTGTCACAGCAGGAGGCGAAGTACAGCACAGTGGGGAAGGAGTGTCTGGCTCTCAAGTGGGTGGTCAGCGCTCTCCGCTATTATCTCCTGGGATGCCCGCTCACCCTCTGTTCAGACCATGCGCCCCTTCAGTGGCTCCACCGCATGAAAGATGCTAACGCGCAGATCACTCGTTGGTATCTGACATTACAGATAATAAGTTAAAGGTGATCCATATGCCGGGGGCTCAGATGGTGGTCTCTGACTTCCTCTCCCGCTTGGGGGGGGCGGGGGGGGGGGGGGTTAACTGGTGGCCGGACGGCTCCCCGGGCCAAAGTCGGGCGGTGGGGGTATGTGGAGGGGTGGTGTGGTTAGGGTGCCATCTGCAGGAGGAGAGGGAGCGGTTTAGCTGGTCTGTAATCACGGCTGTCTGCAATTATGTTTGATTGGTAATTGTTTTTATGCCCTGCCTGCAGTGAGACTGGGGTGCTGGAATGAGAGACGCATGGGGCAGCGACGTACTGTGTAATCTTCTTTCTTATCTTGTGTGTTTTGTTTTGTTTGAGTACGGACATACTTGTATCCAGCGCGCAATAAAACCTGTGTACATCCCAGATTGTGTGGTTTGTGGAGAGAAGGACTGCAAAACCTGTTACAACAGGATAGCCAGGTTAAGTATCTACAAGCTCCTGCATAGTTCTTCAAGTTCGTCAGGATAGTTGAGACCAAGATTCACTTGTATCAGAGTGATGGCAAGAAAAAACTGCGGAGGTCAAAAAGTAACTGCCCAAGATCAAAGCACTCCCCTCATATGTGAAACATGGTGGGGGTGTTATGGTATAGGCATGTATGGCTGCCACAGGTACTGGGTCACTTGTTTTTCATGATGATGTAACTGGTGATAACAGCAGCAAAATGAATTGTGAAGTGTACAAAAGCTAAAGTTCCAGTAAGTGTTTCCAAGCTCTTACTTCTAGCAGTTCACTCAGCTAGAAAGGACCTCAACGGTGCAAATGTTAGTAGGGCTGAAAGCACCACAAATTTCCCTTTGAAAAACTCAAAAGTAACATCTCTTTTCAAATATGACACAGTTACTCACAAACATCTTCAGATCATGTTGTGCATGGTTTTATTGAAAACTACTTTATACTGAAGTACACAAACAGTGTGTATCTGCGCAAAGTCTCAACAAAAGCATGCCAGTATTCTGGAGCAGTGTCAACATTCTGTGGCATATGGCAACACCTTTTCTAAACCATTTTTCCAAAATAATAATTTCTAAATAGAAAAAATATGGAAAGAGCATCAAATATAACTGTACAGACATACAGACATCAGAAATTCTTAATTATCTTCATCATGGTGTGGGTCTTTTGATTAATTGCTATAGTTGTGGCCATAGGTGAAGGAAAGTGAAAGACAATATCAGGTGCATCAGAAATGAAGAAGGGGCATTGCTTTCTGAGAATAAAGACATTGCTGATGCAAATAGTTATTTTGTTGAGAGTTTTACTAGAGAAGAGGTTACTAATAGACTGGAAGGCATATTCAGTACTCAGAAAGTCTTGTCAGATATTGAAATAGAGGATAAAGAAGTACTGCAGGAATTACTTAAATTAAAGTATTATATATTGTGTGTGTGTATATATATATATATATATATAATCTGAATATATGTAATTTAACCAACCAAACAGGCAAGGGAAACTATATAGACTGAAATACTTTGTTGTACAAATTAAAATTATTAATTTTTCTTCTTAAGTTTCTTCACATCTGTCCTCATTTTCTTTCAGGAGTGTGGGAATGTGGTTGCAGTCTGAATTTGTGCTATAATTGAAAATTGGTGGCATCAGCATTGGCCTGACAAATATAAATTATTGATATTGTGCATCCCTACAAAGAACAATACAAATTGATAGAGAACCAAAACTACCACAGTGGCCTCAGACCAACCCCAGGTCAAAAATAGGAACCTGGAAATGAATTCTGTAAAAATTCAATTTCCATTTTTACTTTTTGGAAAAACGAACGTTTTTGCATTTGTCCTACAATGTTTTCCCAATTCTTTTTGCCCAAATTTGACGTGTGATCTACAGCATATCTCTGTATTTAATTGTGAAGGAAAATTTGATATCTCTAAAGATGTCCACAGGAATGTAATCTCAATTCACACAAAAATGGCTGACCACACCCAGAATATGTGTATGGCCACAAATTTATGACGATTGTGGGATTCTTCAGGGGATGATGGACAGTCATTTTGTGGACTAACTTTTGCAGGTTAACAGTGTTATACTAAATTGCATAGGCTCCATAAGGCCAAATTGTATGACATTTCACAGGAACCTTCACACAGCTTCCCTCCTTCCTGATAAGTACATAACCCTCTGTCCGAGACTCTTAAAGATAATCAAATATGTATATGCAAAAATTGTGTAAATTATCTTTTACCACACCTCCTTTAGATCTAACCATTGAAATTTAGGAAATATACAAATTAAAAAGGGACCCATATAAAATGTGTATCTCATTTTGTGAACCTACTACCCAAGGTGGCACTACCACACCACAGATTTGCAATATTAAAATAATTATTGCTGAAGTAGCAATATTTACAATAAACATCAAATTTGGTATGAAGGATATTTGGATAAGGTTTGCAGTCCATGACAAAGTATAAGTTGCTATTATAAATTTTGCCTGAACAATGGTGACTTTTCTGATAAAACTTTGTTACACATACAGAATTCTATTTTTGTTGCTTTCACTTTCTGTGCTAGTTAACTTTTGTAAAAATGAAGACCTATCATTCCTAAGGACGATATGACAAAAAACTTCTCCCATCAGGACAGTACTGTTCAGCCCTCTGGGGTCGGGAGCTCCGCCGGCGGAGCTCGACAAGATGAAATGAACTTTCGTTTCTATTTGGATGATTAACTTCACAAGCTGTTATCATACAGACGCAACAAAAACATTGGCAGAAACCTTAGAATTGCTGCTTTCCAATGCGCCAATTGGCAAATAATATGAATTGTTTTAAAAGTTGTAAATTTGATGAATTAGACCATGTATGCTTCGTTAGTCCTTACTCATTACTATGTGAATTTCGCTCAGCAGGAAGTCCACCCAAATCGCATTTACATGTTAACGACATTATAATTACTCTCCATAGAAGGGGACTAGGGGAGGGGCGATGCGAGATCCATGTGAGAAATGCCAAGCCTGCGAAAGCGGGATAGAATGTCAAAGCATATAGCTTTTGAGGTAAACATTTCGTTTATTTTTGGAAAATGGCACGGATAACTGGACTTGACGTGCTTCATGCCTTGTTGGAGAGCGATGATGAAGACGCGAACAACTCATCCGGTCCGCCCGGACACTGATGAAGAGCGGTGTCATTTCAAACAGCAAACTGATCCAGCTGAGGATCAACTTCATGTGTAAGTATATTTCTTATGATCATATTGGTAAATATGTGTACTGTATTGCAACGTATCTCTGTGTTTGTAGGAATATCCAGCAATATGCACGTTTGTAAATTCCCACTCTACGAACTATTCAAACTATTGCGTCTCAAACTTATAGGCTATAGGCTCTCTACGTCTGGTTGTGTTAGAAGTAGCAGGTAGACTATATTTTTTCGATCATATTGGTAATAAATAGCCCGTGCCTGGCGTGTAGTGGCGTGGCTAGGATTCTAAAACTTAGTATCCTCGCACAATCGATATTAGCATACTGTATGTAAGTTCGGGAAATAGCAATAAAATAACCACTTTGCTGAACAGACCTAGCCTACTTCAGGCATTGTTATTTATGAGTTGCGTGTAGTTGAGTTGGAATATCAATGTTTATTTAGTTTAGCTAATGTTGTTTCGTTGATAGCTTACATTATTTGTAAATGTGTGCTGTATTACATTCTCTGTGTGTTTGTAGGAGTATTCACAAATTCCCACACTACGAACGATTCTAACCATTGCATCTCAAAATTATAGGCTACCTCTCTGCGTCTGGTTGTGTTTGCTTGGTTCTTTATTTGTATATGATGTAACTATGTCACATTTCCTAAGTTTTGTTTTCATTAGTTAGTGGTTTGTCCCTTTTTTGTAAAGCACATTTAATTTTCACCTGTTGAATAAAATGTGCTATATAAATAAAGTTTGATTTGATGTCACATTTCCTAACAATTTAGTTTTTATTATATTTACAGAGATGCTGATCAGGAAACACAGCCTAGTTCACCACTAGCTAAGAGGCCACGCAGGCGTCGCAAGAGTACACCAGTCTCATCTCATCTTCCACGCATATAGTTTACTTCAATAAATGTTCCAAAATCAAAAGATGTCTTTGTTTCTAAATGGCTCATTGAGTCTTTGTCTTAAGCCGCGTTTCCACCAAAAGTACCCAGAACTTTTAGTCCCAGGAACTACTTTTCAAGGAACTAAAAGGTTCCTTCAGCCCATGGTTGTCTGCGTTTCCACCGCGGTCTAAAGTCCCGCGAAGATTAGGCAAATTAGCCCACTGACGTATGAAAAAGCGACGTTGTCGTCGGTCCATCTGTCCTATGATTTCTTCTGTAACCCCATACTACCACCGAAGTAGCCTACATTATTTTCTAATAATCGGGACAGCCCGGAGGGGTTTATTCCACTTATATACAACGGGTTACCAACAATGATTATATATGGTTACTTTTGTATTTTTTTTTTTTTTTAATCGATTTAATCACCTGGAATTGAAATATTCTTCTGCAGCCGTTTGGGCATATTTTACCGTTGTCAAGCAAAACTGTCGTTGGTAGTTGAACTTGGACCGTTGTTATGCAACAAATAGGATATAACAGGCCAATAGTCAGATTGTAACTGTTTTATATATCCTCTCAAACACATTCATTATGTTTTTAATGCGAACATTCGCTTTCATGTCTTGACATCCAAAGCGACAGAATGCATTCACATTTAGGCTATATGTATAACTGGCAACAACAGCAGAAAACATGCACACGTTGTAACAATTTGCTGTTTGATTACTTTCTCATCATCAATTCCATATAGGCTCATTGCAAAATGACAAGAATAGAACGAAAACTCGGACTTGTGTAAAAATTTAAATTAGTAGTGGTAGCCTACAGCCACCGTTTGCTTTCCTTCGAAGTTACTGCTAGCCGAGCAGCGAAGTGTGCCCTCCAGATGCGAACCATGCACCATAAATTAGTCCATAGTCTTCCTGGTCTTTTTGTGGAATTGAAGAATGGCAGAGTAAAATTACGGCAGTCTGAATAAGCTAAAGGGACGATTACTAGAATTAACCTGTTATTTTACCCTGACAAAAAGTGCGGAAGGTGATTTCCAGTTTGCTTTTACTGTATCACCAATGTTAATTACGCAGAACTACCGCATACCTCACATAACTGTATCAAACTTTTTGAGTCCATTACAACGGGCTAACAAAGAAAATCCGGAAGAAAATATTCAGCAACCGAATTAATCCGTTTGAATGTTTTGGTACGTAATAGGCTATGCTGTCCAGCACAAATGTTTATTTAAAAATTATAAACGATACTAAAGCAAAAAGAACAGAAGAGCACCGTTATATTCCAAGCGTTGCAGGCTATACCAAAACTAGCTACTGCACCGCATAACATACAAGTTTGATTTGAAGTTATATGAAAATAAACTGGTTTGGCTGCATATTTTAAAATGGCAGTTGAAAATAAACACAAAAATACCGACCAATCAGAAATGTCAGCGCTGCAAGCTCACCAAGTTCCTGTACTTGGAAAGTACACCGGCAGGAACTTGGGTAAAAAGCCCCGGAACTAAATTTAGACCCTAGGTCCTGCGGTGGAAATGCACTGAATTCCTCCATAGGTTCCTAGGTTCCTACCTAGGGTAAAGTTCCTGTGGTGGAAACGCGGCTTTAGTGGTGGGGAGGCATGCAGCCAGGTGTGAATAGCCTACTTAGCTGGCAGGTCCTCCTACCCAATGCATATTCATTACAGACAGGCCATTTGCGCTCCCATTCTCACCTGGTGTAGAAAAATAGTAGTCACAACACTAACTTTTAGCAATTTATTTTATATTTCTCATTGAATTTGCTCAAATATTTTGTCATCTTTTGATACCCAAGACCCTGATGAACACATTTCAGTGATCAAACTTAGATACTATTGTTTAGTGTGTTTTATTACAACATTCCTGTGCATGTTCAAAACTACTGTTTACAGTTTGTGTGTTTTTAGAGCAATTTACAATCCACATATGATTATGACCTACTTACTGCTGCCATATTATTGTAGCTGAGTTTGTGCTGAAAACAAAGATATGAAACACTTTGGAATCACTGCATATAAAGTTGGTGAAATTTACACAAATGTCTGAGCATGGCACAATCACCAGTGTGCCTCATTTTACCCTCAGACCCCAGAGGGTTAGGCAGCGGTTCATATTATGGTCGAAATTATGAATGTGTTAAACCTCTATTGAAGAAGTTATCCATAGAATCACTGTCACAATGTCACTTCCCTCTTTTAAACCAACCTGGGGAAGGGAATTATTCTCAGTAATCGCTATCGCAGTAAGTTGGACTAAATGCAGTGCATGCACAAAGATTGTAATCAAGGGCATGCAGGATTTTGCACTAGTGTCTGTCACTGTGCATGCATTAAGTGGTGAGTATTGCTTACCAACTATGTTTGAACCCAGCAAACTTATCAGTTATAATATATAGTCTATATTTAAAATTTAGGGGTAGCATGATTTACTTACATTTCCCATTACATGAGCACTTGAATGAGAACAGGACAGGCAGAAAGGCAAGGATATGCCTCCAGAGGGGCAAATGACCTGGTGCTGCACCACCAACTGTGGTATGAAGGCAAAAAAATGGTTGCAAAACTATGTTTATATTTTTGCAGACATTCAAAAAGATATAAATAGTACTCAATGCTCTGCGGTTCACCCTTGGTGTTTGGCCCCGTTATTGCTGCTTGCAGCTATATCTTAACTTTGAATTCACAACTATTAAATAGCAGTGTTTTAGGCACTCTTCAAATTTGCCATTATTTTTAGAATAATGATTTTACGGGGCTGCTGGCTGTTTTATTTGTTTGTTATTGTTCAAGTGTATGAATGGGCCCCACAGTCTATCATGAAATCCAGACTAGGCCATTGGCATCTGGGGCAATGGATAAATGGGGCTAGCATTGGTCTAGGAAGGGCACAGCAGTGACGCCAGCTGGTCGATCTGACACTTGTGGTTTGCCTCATGGGCTGCACATGTCTTCCTAATCTTTTTGAGAACCTAAATTGCTGATTGTAGAAGAAGAGAGAAGAACGGTGACATCACACACTTGTGTGGAGAACCCATGCTTGTATGTACTCTCCCAAATCAACAACATTGTTGGATATGAGAGATGTAATGTGAGTATGATTGGGCAGTACAAATTTGGAAGAAAAAAGGAAGAAAAAGTAAGAAGAAAAGGAAGAAAATCAGTAGTCTAGAATTGTCTTTGGACACACAAATGTAGCACATTGTCCTGTCTAATAAAATACTAATATAATCATAGAATGGTATACATTCTGCTCCAGTCTGATTTGGAGCAAGTCATAAAAAACAAAAACAAAAAAAATTTTGAAAATGATTCATTAAAAGCAGCTGAGATAGATTCTTGAGACTCATGGAAACTGTGACCCAGATTTTCCCCTTAATGTTATCCAGCTCCCTGTGGCCTCACTCTTACATTCTCACTTTACTGTTTAATTCAACACAAAATAGAACAGAATTATGCATCAGCACCAAGGTGTATCAGTTATCTATTTAAGAGTAATCTGTTTAAGGGTAAGGGTAATGATGTGAGAAACTTTAATTCTTAATATCATCCATGGTCAGTGCATATTACTTTAAAAGCATTATGACTCTCTATATCAAAATACTCCAATATTGTTCACTACAAATAGATTTTGATGGTTTTGAGATGTTATGTGGAAAGGCTGACAGGAAAATTAATTGCTGGGAAAAAGGTAATTGGAATAAACTTGATATGGTCATTTGTGCATTTGTGAGACACAAAGGAACTATCATGTTCATAAGTCATGCTACAAAAACAGGTTGAAGGAGACAGAACAGCAGAGCCTCTGTTCTGAGGTGGTGATTGCCCTTCTTGCTGAGTCACTGTGAAACTGACTACATCTGTGTGAGTTTGCATGGTCAGTTCAACAAACAGCTGTCTGTAGTCCTGTGTGCACTGCACCATCTTTTCACACCCTGTACAATTGCCTGTGGTGAGGCTGTGGGCGGCCCCGTCTTCAGACCCCAAGGCCAGTCCATCTGCAACTTGAATACTGGCTGCACAAATACGGCTACTAAATTCGCACTTAATACAACACAGAACAACATCGGGCCTCACAACCATACTTTCAACTGTATCCCCAAAAAGGTCCAGTTGTAGTCACAAGAAAAAACTATCCAGCAGATATGGACATTCTCAATTTATCCAAGGCCATGTTTAACCTTTAAGTGATGATGCGGAGGTCTTTATATTGTTGTTACCATTACCTTAATTATTTAAATTATTACATTCAAATTTCACCATCTACTGTATTTCAGTTGCCATCACACCCTGGATAATTGCAATTCATTGTAGGCTACATGTTGTCATTATTTTTTGGAGATAGGATGAGTAATGGAATTGTATGAAATTACAAAAATGTCAGGATGGTAATAGACAGAGCATTGCAGCAGAGCTGGTGGTAACAATATTATTACATGATATTAACATGACACTTACAGGGCATTTTTTCTTAATTTAGTGTGATGTGCACTTTAGCAGTACAAGTTACCTTTTTCAGCACTTATGATGATATTTATAACTAATTAGGGCCAACATCACAGTCCTGCTTCCACCTGCATTCATATTTCTCTCAGAAAGAACTTGCAATTAGAGGAGTTTCTGAGTGGTTCACTCAGTTAAGGCATGGATGTGGAGTATTGATGAGCTCACTCAGTTAAGGCATGGATGTGGAGCATGGATGAGCTCACTCAGTTAAGGCATGGATGTGGAGCATGGATGAGCTCACTCAGTTAAGGCATGGATGTGGAGCATGGATGAGCCCCACGGTCGCAGATTGAATCAGGAATGTGCCAGTACTGACTCGATTGCTTGCATAGGGTAGAATCTATTTTTAGAAGGTGTCTTGACTGGGCGGCACCACTAGTTGTACAGAAAATGCATGCACATTACGCACAACAATATCCAAGTTTTTCCATCAAATTAAAGTAATTGTGTCCATTAACACAAGCAGTCACAATGGCAGATGTGATACAAAGAATACTATTCTCAACTCACAGATGCAAACCCACAATATTCAACGGCTTGGCTGAATACTCAATTCTGATTGTCTGCATTATTTTTCCAAATGTCCAGCTATGAAGTAGCGGCTGTAAAACTTCAATCATTAAAACTGAATTTTAACATTAGGTAACCTGGGAGGTACTAGAAAATGTGTTTGTTCCTAAGTGGTATAGGGTATGGGATATTTGCTGGAATACCTAAGTAGCATTTCCATTGCAATATAACTGCATATTCTGAAATGCATGTTTTGATAAAAAAAAAATCATAATTTGGCACACAGTGCTAGTAAATTCAAAGGGCATTCATACTGCATAATAATGAACTCCTATGTAATTATCCTGCTTATACAACAAAAGGCATAATTGTAATCAAAACACGTATTGCAAAATGTGTATTTGCTTTATTGTATCGGTATTTGAAGAAATATGAAGAAATATTTCCTATTTTAATGTGTTTCTCTTTTTACGTATGTTAAATTAAATAGAGCCAAAACAGTTGTACATAGCCTTTGTGAGAAAATCAAAAAGATGGAGTAAGCACTTATCCGACGAGTAATCGATTTATCCATTGCTCGTACCCATCCCTCCTACCAGACATGTTCCACAGCTCATGGGGGCCTGTTTCAAAAATTCCATCATGAGGTTTTGTCCTCAGCTTTCACCATTGTCTCACCAGCCACTTAACTAAATGAGCGGACTTTATGGGTTCTTGAGGCATATTTGTTCCTCATGAAAAATGAGTACACCTGGTTTCATGAATTTTCATCAAACGGGTTGGAAATGCCAGCATTTTGAAATTTGTCCTACTTCGTAGGACCCCTAATAATAATAATAATACTAACAAAAACAATAGGGTTCCTACTTTGTTGTTGTACAATGTCAGCACAGTTGCAGATATCTCAAAAAACAAGGAAATTACAGGCATTTGAAATTTTGCGGGAAGCTAATGCTAATATAACGCTTTAAAACTCATCTTCTCATGAACGTTTTACCTGATTCCGTCGCCATCGCACATGTGTACTCTTGGGTATTCTCTCCATCAAGGGTGATAAGGACAAGTTGTTTTGTTAAAAATTGCGTGATTTGTGGCGTGACAAAGTTGGCACTTTATTCTAATGCACATTCATGTTTCGAAGTAATGTTTCTCATGAACCGGATGTTGGATCGTCTCACGCACGGGTATGTAGATTGTCCAAAATCCTGAAATCTATGCCACTAGGACTCTTATCTCCTTCTCCTAGTATTTTCCCGGATTGGACGTAGGAACCCTTTTGTTTTCATTTGTATTATTAGGGGTCCAAGCAGCGAAGCTGGTGTAACCCTATTGTATCTGTTAGGATTATTAGGGGTCCAAACAGTGAAGCTGGTGGAACCCTATTGTATCTGTTAGGATTATTATTATTATTATTATTATTATTTTTCTCTGCTAAAATGTCTGAGGCTCGGCAACCATAAGTTGTAGACCAACCAAATTTGGTAGGTGGGTTCCTATGGCCCCCCACTACTCAGTCACTACAAATCACCTCTGTCGGCCAGATGGTGGCGCTATAACAAAGGGTCATACTTTAAAGGCCATAACTCCCACATCACACGTCAGATCAACACAAAACTTCATCGACCGATGCATCTGAATGTGCTCTACAACTTTGCTATTACCACCTATGTCTGCCATATTGTTTGACCACCATTTGGACTTTTATATTAGTTGGGGTGCGGAAGAGCTGTAGCTCCAAATCTAAAGTGTTACGACATCTAGTAAGCTTCTTTACGGCAAGCGGCTAGAAGACATCCATGGCGACGCAAGTAATCAGACACCGTAGGGTCTCGTTTTTATCAGTGAGGGGAGGGTCTGAATGTCGGGGAAGCAATGGAAGACCAGCCAGAGTGCATGCTAGGCTACCAAAAGTGTGTTAGTAAAAGCTTTTTGACAGGATGAATAATTACTTTTCTTTGGCATGGGTCCTTTTGAAGACAATATCTGGTGAGTTCGTTTAGTCTTTGAATCTGTCATTATGCTGGGAAATAGCTAAACCATTTTATTAATAGCATTTGAGTTTTGTGTAAATGCGCCAAAACACGCTGGTATAATAAAACAATGACGGTAATACATATGTAGTCCGCTTTGTTCCGTTGCAACCATAATATAAACTATATTGTATCTACAGCTGCAGTTTCTCGTTGCAATTACTAGTATTGAATATAAACAAAAGACGCAATTTATGCTGTAGTCTACCAGTGTTTGAATAAATAATACGGTACTCTGCGCGTAGGTAGCATGGATGGCGAGTTGGTATTTCATTTTTTGCTGCTAAAAGTTTGTTAGTAAAAGCTTTTTGAGAGGATGAATCATTACTTTTCTTTGGCATGGATCCATTTGAATACAATATCGGGTGAGTTCGTTTAGTCTTTGAATCCGTCATTATGCTGAGAGAAATCGTATCCCGTAGCAACAAGATAAACCCGACATTAGCCCTAAGATATGCCAATACGGCAGTGAAAACGCTGCTCACTGAGTAACGAAATACACGAGACAACGTTTTAAATAATGATACCATGTCATTCTACAGTCAATATCTGGGACTAAGTATTGAATAAATATACAACCTCGCCGTTGGTTTTACGCGTAGAGGTGTCCCTTTTGAGACTGAGTGGTCATATATTTTTTTGGACAATCCGTTTGTGAAATATACGCACATCTGTGATGCCTGGGTAGGCTACCTTCAAAAATAGCTGTGCGTAACACCACACCTGTTGTTTACGGCGTTGTCGCCCTTTTTAGTAAGCCTGGCTTGATTGACAATTCATTTATTCAGTAGGTGAGAGTATAAGCTTTCTAACGATGTATAACATGTCTGATTTTTCTTTTGGAATAGCGTTTTATCGGTCAGCGTAACGGACAATTTTCTTATCATCGCATTCACTTGCGCATTAGGGCCAGCATTAAAATGACGCTGCACCTAACGAAACGTTGTCAACGATTTTCATAATTTCTTGGAGAGTACTATTATTATTGAGGACTTCGGGGCATAGCGAAGCCATATCTTTGCTAATAGACCTATCTAACGTCGTTTTCTGATGCAAAACAGAAGCGGATAGGACTTTGTCATTGATTTACTGTCTCTGTCACTGAACACAGATAAAATGTCATATTGCTATGTAAGTATTACTGCTCAAAATATTTCGGTTATACACTATTTTTGAAATTGAGTGTCTTTAAATAGGTTAGTGGTATTATATAATGTGGATATTGCACGCTGTAGTGTTTTTGTGATGCAGCAGTGATGACGAGAGTGTTGGAACATTGCCAAAACTTCATATTTTTTCATATAGTCCCATCCCCATCCGCCATTATGCTGAGATACAGCTAAACCATTTTTATTGATAGTATTTGAGTTTCTCTACAAACGCGCGAAAACATGCTGGTATAATAAAACAATGACGGTCAATATAGCCTATATATATAGTCCGCTTTGTTCCGTTGCTACCATAATATAACAAACTGTCTTAGGTAGCTGCAGTTTCTCGCTGCAATTACTAATATTGAATATAAACAAGACGCAATTTATGCTGTAGTCTGCCAACGTCAAAATAAATAATACGGTACTCTGAGCGTAGGAAGCAGGTAGCGAGTTGATATTTCATCTTTTGTTTCGTTTTTTTTCAATGTCGTATTTATTATTTGAAATATGTATTATTATTCAATCTGTCTCTGAGGTGCTCTGAAGTGTGCATTCTCTACTAAGCTGAGCAATGGATTGGATTATGTGTCTGACGTAGTGTTGCACAGTATACCAAAATTTCAGCACTTTTTCGGTACTTAAAAAAAAAAAAAAGAAACGGTTCGGTATTAGAATTTTCCGGTGTTTGGTAGTTTTGTGTCAAATATAAAAGCCAGGGAAATGTGTCTTCCACATTACTGATTGAGAGGATGAAAAGTGCAATTTGTCAGAATCTTCACTAGATGGCAGTAGCAACTAAGGCTGCCAAGTGAGGTGACGTTGCGCTTGTGCACTCACTCGTTGATACAGCGTAAGCTTCAACTCAGCTCACTTCAGTAGTAATAGGTGTTCTAATTTGGAAATATTTTATTATAGGAAGATTCTGTATTGTTATTAAAATATGCTGTTTTTAGATCTATTTATAAGTGAAAGACCTGTTTAAAGATTATTTAGTTTACAATTGTTTAATTTTTGAAATATATTTAATATATTTTTCTATTGTTTAGTGTTGTAACACTTAGAGCCCGACCGATATATCGGTATGGCCGATATATCGGCCATTATTTGACTTTTTTGACGACATCGGGATTGGCAGTTATGCAGCCGATGTGTCCCGATTTTTAAATAAGTATAATAAACAAAAAAAACATTGATTATTTATCTGTACTTGTCTGTTCGAACGTTGTAATTGCTATTTACTAGAATTATCCAGTAGAGGGAGCTCTAATACAAGTGTGAACTGCAGCAGCTGACGTGCTACTTCTGTAATAAGACGTTTGTCACTCGTGCCTCATCCAATATTCTCCACTACAAGACTTGTCTGCACAGATTTGATTGCCACAATAAAGGTATGTGTATTTAGTGAAAGTTTTTAATTAAACACGTTTATACGATCACTATGTTTATCAATCCTCATTATCAAGCGAGCGAGCTAGCTAACATATTTGGTTCACTTTAGCAAGCTAGCTGGCTAGCAAGCCTTTATGTAGTGGCAGTGAGCACATAAGCAGCGTAGGATCTACATTTCCAGAGGACATCGCTGTATTCTCAAATAAATAACCAGCCAAAATAAAATGGTGATTGAATGCATCACACATTTGTTTTTTTTTATCTGAGATGATATTAGCTACTATATGATGCTGTGTCGATAGCCAACGCGTTATTGCAAGCGAGTGTGTCATCTAGTCATGCGTCATCGTAGCAAGCTAACCAGACAGTAAAAACGCGGATAAAACACTTATAACATGGATCATTTTAAGCCATGTTATCTAGCTTTGTCGTGATAACATGAGAGAAGGATTGCTGTTGGAGAAGTGAATCGACCAACAGTTAGCACGGGTAACCTGCACGAAAGCGCATTGTAGTTTTTTTCACGTATTTCATCCAGTCAATTTAATTTCATCTAACGTTACACTTGATTCACTCATTAGCTCCGCTAGATAATGTCTTACTCTTTGAGATCATCCAGTAAAAATAAAATAATAAAATATAATTCATTTAACTTACTGAGAATATATAATAAGAAATAATGAGGCTGTGTCAATAGCTAATGCGTTATTGCGAGTGCATGTGTCAGAGCGCATTGTAGTTATTTTCACCACCGAATTCTTATGGACAGGGAAGCTCGCTAGATAAAGTCTTACTCTTTGAGATCATGTAGTAGGAATAAAATAAGAAAATATAAATTTAATTTAATATCATCTTTTACATTTTTTTATCTAAAAAGTTCTTTGTGTGTTTATTTTTATTTTTATTTGTTTGCTTGTAAGTTAAATGTTCTTAAATATAGAAACTTTAGAAGTTTTTCAAATTGATTTGAAAATGTAGCACTTTTTGACAAAATATCGGTCAAAACATCGGTAATCGGTGGGCTAGGACTCTCCAAAATCGGGATTGGCATCGGACCCAAAAATCTGTCATCGGTCGGGCTCTAGTAACACTATAGGCGTATGCTTATTAATATGTTGAACAGGCTTCAAATTAAAGGTTGTTAAAAAACCTCAAAATTCAAATCCTTGTGGACATTATGTTGCTGTTCTCTTAAGGTAATTTCAGTTTCGTTAGGTACCGAGTATCGAATCAGTATCATTTAAGTTTCAAGTATCATTTCAGTATCGAGTATCGTGATACTAAACCTGGTATCAGTATCAAAGTCAAAATTTTGGTATTGTGACAACAATAGTCTAATGCCTTTTTTAGTTGCGGTGCGGAAGCGCTGCAGCTCTACATACACGCCAGGCCATCTAAGTGTTACGACATGCCATCTAAGTGTTACAACATAGTAAAGGCCTTTACAGGAAGCGGCCAGGACACATCCATGGCGACGCAACTAAGTCATTCGCACAAAATTGGCCATAAGTCATCAATATTTTATACAATCATCATGATGTTCAGTAGATATGTTGGGTGAAGGTATATGATCATGAGGACAAAGCCATTTTAAAATCGCTCCATAGGGGGCACTATGGGGCCAATGCTTGGACCCCTCCCAACGCCGCTTGCGGCTTTAATTAGGGGTCCAAGCAGCGAAGCTGGTGGAACCCTATTGAATCGGTTAGGATTATTATTATTATTATTATTATTATTATTATCCTTATTAAAGACGCAATTTGTGCTGTACTCTGCCAGTGTCTGAATAAATAATACGGTACTCTGCGCGCAGGTAGCATGGATGGCGAGTTGGTATTTCGTTTTTTGCTCCTAAAAGTTTGTTAGTAATAGCTTTTTGAGAGGATGAATCATTACTTTTCTTCGGCATGGATCCATTTTAAGACAATATTGGGTGAGTTTGTTTAGTCTTCGAATCCGTCATTGTGCTGAGAGAAATCGTATTTCGTAGCAACAAGATAAACCCGACATTAGCCCTAAAATATGCCAGTACAGCAGTGAAAACGCTGCTTATTGAATAAAGAAGTAAACGAGACAAAGTTTTAAAAAAATAATACCATGTCATTCTACAGTCAATGTCTGGGACTAAACATTGAATAAATATACAATCTTACCATTGGTTTTATGCGTAGAGATGTCCCTTTTGAGACGGAGTGGTCATATATTGTCTTGGACAATCCGTTTGTGAAATATACATGCATTTGTGATGCCTATGGGTAGGCTACCTGCAAAAATAGCTGTGTAATTCCACACCTGTTGTTTACGGCGTTGTCGCCCTTTTTAGTACAATTTGGCTTGCTTGACAATTCATTTATTCAGTAGGTGAGAATATAAGCTTTCTAACGATGTATGACATGTCTGATTTTGCTTTTGGATTAGCGTTTTATAGGTCAGCGTAACCGAAAATTTTCTCATCTGCCAATGTCTAAATAAATAAAACGGTAGGCTACTCTTCACGCAGCACGCAGGTTGCGAGTTGATATTTCGTCTTTTGTTTCGTTTTTTCTCAATGTCGTATTTATTACTTGAAATGTGTATTTATGTGTTATTATTATATCTGTCTCTGAGGTGCTCTGAAATGTGCATTCTCTGCTAAGATGAGCAATGGATTGAAATATGTGTGTGACGCCTATTTTAGTTGCGGTGCGGAAGCGCTGCAGCTCTACATACACGCCGGACCATCACGCGTTGTCTGCATAGTTTCCGTTGTGTGCGGCACTCGCGGAGGGCCAGATCATTTATACATGTGCGGCATATTGAGCTTGTAAGTCAAATTGCCTCCAGGGGGCGTCTGGTTTGTGACGTCACAGCCCAATGTTAAAATCCTATTGACTTTTTAAAAATCATTGATTGTAAAATATCTATAGCGATTAAAAATGAAAGATTTCTCACGTTTTTTTGGGACTGCCATTCTCTAACGTAGCATGTGCTTGGTTATATTTATTTCAATCTCTGGAGGGAATAAACTGATTTATGTTGATTTACGATGTGCTAGTGGTCCTGAACTACACTAAATCAATCAGTCGCACGGATTAACTTCACAACCACGTGTGCTTGTAAGTCTGCCCGCCAATTGCAGTGCCTTGGCTGCCCCTAACTGCTGGTCTGGGATCAAATTTCTCTTCCCAGGTCCTAACTTTAACCATTAGTAGGAGAAGAAAATAACTGACTCTGGACCAGCAGATAGGGCCAACTGCACCCAACACCGGTGGCTAGCTAGCTATACCCACGACAAATGTGGTGTCACTGGTTAGCTTAATGCATTTTTTCAATGGTCAGGACAATAATGTTAAGAAGGGAGGAAATCATTCCAAATCCAACCATGTAGAGCAGGTCATATCCAGCCGGGGTAGATTAGAGGGTCTGTCAGCGCCAGCATGAAAGATATCGTTTATAAAGTTTCGGTTAGCTAAAGTTAACATTAGAAAGGGCTGGATCAGCAGGTAGCTAGCTAGCTGTCAAAGTCAGGTTTATTTGTCATTACAACCATATGCTCTACAGTACATGATGTAACGGAACTTCGTTTCGCAAGGCTTCGGTGTAACATAGACTTTCAGTCTGCTCACAGCACTTAAAAAGGAATACACACATTGTGAAAATCAGAATCACAGTGCACTTAGACAAGACAGGTGCAGTAGGCAAGAGATAGACAATTTCTAATAAATAGTTTTATTAAAACATAGTAAGTAGTAAATATATTGTAGGTAATTTATCGAAAACCATGCTGGCTAGCTATATTGTTGTTGTGTTGTGATAAAAAAATATATGACGTTATATTCCATTTGAAATTACGTCTTAAGTTAGTTATGTTAGGTTGTACTCTTTTATCCAGTCTATGGTTGTAAATGGTAAAATAAATGGACTGCATTTATATAGCGCTTTTATCCAAAGCGCTTTACAATTGATGCCTCTCATTCGCCAGAGCAGTTAGGGGTTAGGGGTAAGGTGTCTTGCTCAAGGACACTTCGACACGCCCAGGGTGGGGTTTGAACCGGCAACCCTCCGACTGCCAGACAATCGGTCTTACCTCCTGAGCTATGTCGCCGGTTGTACTTTGTAGATCCCTGAAAGGAAATCCTGTTGTCATCACGACCATACAATTATGATGTGAAATAAACAATATAACTTAATAGTAACAAATCTGTTATTTCCAGTAATTTTAAATTGAAATGCGATATCAAAGTGACACTAGAAGTAGAAGGGCGCAAGCGTGTTCCAGCTGAACCGTGATGATATAAGCGTGCGTCGTGAGCACAGTACCGGTATGTGTAGTTCCTAAGCATGCTAAACATACACAACATTGTACCTTGTACTTCTCATGGGTCAATCGTGCTGCTGATATTATATGTCATGAGTCATATATGTCATGAGTACCGCATACCAATAGCTAACTGGTTCCCGACTTGTAACTAAAACTATCGCTTATTGAAAATTGCCCCATTCATTTTCCCATTGACAAATCTGCGGGAAAATGAGGGGAGTGGCTTGGTGACGTTTTCACTTACAAGCTCTATTGCACAGGTTGCGCAGGCCACGTGATTAGATTTTGTTACTGACCGTTATAGTTCAAAAGACAACACCTTCATTCATATTTCCAAACCTACTAAATACTGCACCAATGACCACAAATATGTTCAGTTGGATGTAACTTGTTGCAACGAAGACATTCACCTGACAAAAGTGCTTTTAGTTCTACGTAGTAGGAACCCTATTGTTTTTGTTAGTATTATTAAGGGTCCTACGAAGTAGGAACCCTATTGTTTTTGTTATTATTATTATTATTATTAGGGGTCCTACGAAGTAGGAACCCTATTGTTTTTGTTAGTATTATTATTATTATTATTATTATTATTATTAGTGGTCCTACAAAGTAGGAACCCTATTGTTTCTGTTAGTATTATTATTATTATTATTATTATTATTATTATTATTATTATTATTATTACACAAATTTCAAAATGCGGGCATTTCCACCCCGTTTGATGAAAATTAATGAAAGGAGGTGTACGTGTCATAAGGAACAAATATGCCTCAAGAACCCCTAAAGTCCGCCATGATGGATTTTTCTGCAGATTGAAAATTTGGCAAAACCTATAAAAAGTTTCTTCTAATAAACCGTAAGTCTGATTGGTCCGAAATTGCCCATCCATGTGTAGGGTGCATGTCTCCCTATAGGGTGTTAACAGCTAAGAGATCCATTCCAAGATGGCGGAGAAACCCATATTTTTAAAAAACTAAATTTGGCCACAAATTTCAAAGGCTTATGACGTTTTACAACAATAATCAGGCGCAGATATCTCAAACAACAAGGAAATTACAGGCATTTGAAATTTTGGCGTAATGCTAATGCTAATATAATGCTAATTTCAAGTGCTTATAACTTTTTATAGCAATAATCTAGGGACTTGAAATGGACTGGGCATGAAGAGGGCACTACCATATTGTACCATTTCGAAGCAGTTGCAGATATCTCAAACAACAAGGAAATTACAGGCATTTGAAATTTTGGCGGGAAGCCAATGCTAACATAACGCTTTAAAACTCATCTTCTCATGAACGCCTTACCTGATTTCGTCACCATCGCACGTGTACTCTTGGGTATTCTCTCCATCAAGGGTGATAAGGACAAGTCGTTTCGTTAAAAATTGCGTGATTTGTGGCGTGACAAAGTTAGCACTTTATGCTAATGCACATTCATATTTCAAAGTAATGTTTCTCATGAACCGGAAGTTGGATCGTCTTACGCACAGGTATGTAGATTGTCCAAAATCATCTCTAGTAAATGCGTGACAGAACATTTGCTGGGTTACAAGATGACTGCAATACAGGGTAGATGGCGCTGTCATATAATCAAGTCTGTAACCGTGAAACTGTTGAGTGGCGAGTGGTACAATTTAAAACCTTGGACTGCGTGGCCATCTCCTATATCCTGAAGTTTATGCCACTTGGACTATTTTCTCCTTCACCTAGTATTTACCCTGCTTGGACATGTTCGTAGGGCCCCGCATTGCTGCTTGCATCTATATTTTATTTATTTTCTGGGAACCGCATAGGCTAGCCAGCTACTCGAAATGGATATAATCAAAAGTTAACCGGTAGTTTGAAACCAGGATCTACGGTTGTGAAGAGCGTTGTCATGGAAAGGTCAAAGTTCAGGGAAAGTACCCGGATGTGCCAGTGATGTAGCCAGATATGGCAAGTGTTTGGCTGTTTTTAGGGCAACCTAAAAACATTTTAATCTTACCATTAACATTTTTCAATGATTCTTGAAAATGTTTGAGGCCCCTCTGCTTGCCAGGTCCCATTTCATTTGAAACTGTTTAAACTGCTTACAACGCCGTTGCCAACTGCATCGCCCAGGGCATGGGATGGTTCAGTCGGTAAGGGGTCTGCATTTCATTTCAACCGCCACTGACGGGAGCGCCCATGGACTGCATGCTAAAGCCGTACATGAAAGATCTTCTTCCGATTCCACTCTATGCAAGCTTGCCTGTAGTCTGTGGTATGAAAAAAGCGGACTGCTAACACGTCTTTCAGAGGATAACTGCGGTTGTCTACACTCTCCCAAATCGGCTCGGCTGCGATTCCAAATTAGGGTGTGAATTCGGCATGTTCTGCCCCACGTTGAGCACAAAATTTATTTTTAAAAATGTTAATGGTAACCATATTGTTAAAAGTCTGCTGTGGTTGATGATGTTTCATTTACCCTGCACATACCTCCCACAATGTGAAATTGTGAGGTTAAAGGAAAACTCTTACTGACATAAGAGAGGTTCCCTTATTTTGTAATCTTGTTTGAAAAAAGGACTACTGAAGGGGGCAACAGTAGGAAGATGCACAGTAGGTTACATTCCCCAGGAGCACAGAGCACAAAGTGCCAGGGTTCAGATGCTAAAGTTACAAACTGGCAACCAAAATTCAGATCACCTCCCCCTCATAATTTGGGGCTGCTACTGTGGGTTGATGGGGACATATATTCCAGACAGATGACATGTTAACAGAATCATTTCACGGTTGAGCACACTTGTGCTGTGATTTATCCTGTGGCTGCACAGCCAGAGGTCCCTATTCAAAAGATTTATGTGACCAGCCAAATCCAGTCTGATAAAGAAAAAAAACACTGCTTCTGAGAGAAACAAAAACATTAGACAGTCACATACATGCCCACCTTTTTTCTCACTCTCCATAAAATTATTTAATTTATATACCAACTCACTCAACGTAAAACATATATGGAACGTTGAAAAAATAATGAAAGATAAAAGTAAATTTGCAAATTGCAACCATGACCTCACATTTATCTAAGTCTGCTTAATGTTTGCAAGGCCTCACGCACCAGATGAATGCAAAACATTTTCTGCCACATATGCTGGAAGTATTCACTGAATTTAACATTTATAAAAAACCATCCTTGGATAAATGTCCCTGCAATGGAGAAACAAGGGCACATAAAAATATATGCAAATGTGAAACATTGAGCATTATTATCGAAAGTACCACCATTGCATTAAATTGTATTTAGTCAATGTTATTGTCCTTGGCAGCACTGTGTGTTGATTTGCACGCTGAAATTTACGGGCAGCCGTAAGGCCCAAAACAGCCTTTCTCTGCTCCTATAATTGCTGTGACTTGTTTTACAGCTGGACGAATGAATTGTGATAAACCACTGCAGTGGCCTGGCTAATTTCTGTGACATGCCAGCATGTTTTTCATCAAGGGTTGGCGAGATGGAGATAACACTGACAGGCTGCTGGTGACAGGCTCATCTCAATATGAATAGAGCTAATCAGAGATGCAAATTGCAGCCTGAAGGGCAAAGTCTGGAAAAAAGTATATAATAATCGCATGATTGTGATGATAACATAAGGTCAAATGCTTGTATCATCAAAGCTTTTAAATAACCATCAGAAATCTGAATTGACATGATAGTTTCGTGACTGAAAAAACAAAAACACTTTCTGACAAGTTACCAAAAATTTACCTAAAAATTAATCTGTTTATTTCCAATGAATTCTTCATTCAGATATTAACCCTCAACGATTCGTTGAGCACATTACATAAGACTACTAACAATAATCATAACAATAATCCACCTTGCTACCTGCATTTTAAAAAGGAAAATAAACACATAAGCTCTTAGTTTTAGAATTTTACCCTCATTTTAAAAATACAAGAACTGGAAGTCTACAGTACTTCTTTGCAGGGCCGCACATTGTTGCATTTTCATTGTAGTGCGTACCCTTCCATAATATCAAGTGTGCAAATCGCAAAAGATCCTTATTACACACATGGTGAAATTGGTATCATTTTTATCCCATGCTAGGTTAACTGCTGTGCTGAAATTCATCCTCCAGTATTTCTCAGAGCAGGCCTTTGTCCTCACAGGAAAAAATAGAAAAGCCATTTTTGGATATGAGAACACTCCTTTACCTGACAGTGGCGTGTTGAGGGGGCCCTCTAGTGCCTTACCGTGGGATCTTGAAAAGGGCTTTGACAGGGTGCATTTCTGAGAGTGGAGGATCTCCATCAGCCAGTTCGATGGCAGTAATACCCAGAGACCAGACATCACAGCGGGCATCGTATGTGTAGTCGTACTGTTGCTCACAGGCGATGACCTGACAGAGAAGAATAGCAGCAACACATAAGGCTGTATATACACACCTGTCTCCTACTATACATGCTGATTTTCCTCTAATTTGCATCCATTCTGAGCCCGTTACCCCTTGCTATCAATATGTATGTGGCTATGCAATGCTTCATCTGTGATCATTTGGCTGAAGTCCTATTCTGTCACTGGTGGATGAGATTCATGATGTCTGAACTGACTGGAAAATTTTGCCTGATTAATTCATTTGAGTGATTAATTACTTCGAGTGCATTGCATTTGAATTTCATCCCATGATCAATGTAGTGAAGAGGCCGTTTTTAAAATCTAAAATCTTTCTGCATTTCAACCTGTATTTAGTAAACATTAAGGTTCATGACAAATACTGAATTGTAAACAGAATGACAGCCAGCTTATTAAAACATTCATGATTGCATAATTATGTTTTTCTAATACTCCCCTTAACTCTGACTGCAAAGCAACATCAAACATAATGATTTTAATGCTGGACACAATGTATCAATATTTTTCTTATTGCTTTCACCATACTGATGTGAAACACAATCTTGAAACAGCAAGGTTATTGTTGTTTCAAGCTTGTATTGGATAGCAGTGTGTTAGCAGTCCTTAATTGTCTTGCCAAAGAATTCCCATTAGCATTTAAATGGAGATTGTTTTGAGTGTCCTTTCAAATCTTTTTTTATCCAGTGTCAAATACGGCTTTAGTTTATAACGATAATCAGAATTTACAGCTGATTTTATTATAATTGCCCCTTGGGGCGTACCCCAAACTGGCCCAATGATCACGCCTCATTTCTGCCAAATAGTGAGCTGGGGGCAGCAGACTCCCAGCTATTAACCTTGATGTGACCTCCAGAGTTGCTGTGTGGAGGTGAATGCCAAGTGGATACAGGGCTGCACAGAGCTCTGAGACATGTTGCCACAACTTACCATGTACACACTATACGCCACAATAAACTACCTTATCTGAACCACATTTATTCTTATCAGCTAAACATACAGGGCATGTAATTTCTGGCCAAACAATGTGCATTTCACATGATGAAAAACAAAGTTTTGATAAGCAATATCCCAAAGGCTGTTAGCCTTCTGCGTGATACCAGTGAGCTTGAAGCACTGAACTGCAATGATATGATGTACGGTACGGGAAGAATACTGTACATGAGATATAATTGTGAGCATATATATCTCAAGTGTTACATTCTGAGACACTTAAGTGCCTTACCTCAGGAGCCATCCAAAAGGGAGTTCCAACCGATGTGTTTCTTCGTAAACGGGCACTTGTAAGCTGAGCAGAAACTCCTGGGTAGAATATATCAAAGCAACAATGAACAATGCATTATATATATGGTAAGCTGACAATCACTAAAACATTTAGGTTACTTCATCAAAAATACAGACCATGCACACAAAATGCAGCTCTGCATAATTGTCACATGTCAGTATATTACATTTAAGGAGGGACTCTTAATGTTCCTGTAAAATGGTAAAACATTTATGCATGTAAATACCATTAAATAAATGTGCTTGTCTGTAGTTTTGTCTCATATTCATCTTTTGATTTCAAAACAGTGAATAAGAGGTGAAAGTGCAAACTTCCATATTGGGTGAACCTTTTAGGAATTACAGCCCTTTTTATACATAGTTGCCCCATTGTAGGGAACTAAAAGTAATCAGACAATTGACGGCTCAGCTGTTTCTTGGCCAGCTGTACGTCATTGTGTCTAGTTTTTCCACTAACAACAACAAAAAAAAACTAACAAAAGGTCTAGAGTTTCTAAAGATTTTAGGTATATGGCCAAAACAACTATTTCTGTTGTTTTGGCTCTGTACTGCAGGACATGGATTTGAAATTAAACAATGAATATAAGGTTAAAGTACAGGTTGTTAGCTTTAATTTGAGTGCATGTACCTCCATATACGCAGTGGTTGTGTTAGCTCATGGAATGCTGTGTCTTTGGAAAGCGGGACATTTCAAAATCTGAGTTGTACACTATTGCACTTGCATTCCAATATAAATAAGTATTTTGCCATAATATGCCAACTCACAATAATAACACAATAAATGTATGTTGTTCATAATTATATTATGACACTTCTAGCAGAAGCGGGATGAAATTGTTGTATTAGTCAAATTATGAAGCTATAAATTAAGTTTTGATATTTGGTATTGGTATTCAAAACTATTTTTTGCCTCACAGGCTAATATACAGTGGCTGAGATATTGTATGGGTGGTGCAGCACCACTGGGGAGCCCATCCATCTGTAGTCCCATCACAGTGAGTGGGCCCTGCATCAAAAGATCTGTTTTATTCATGGGCACTTACAATTGATTTTGAGGAGAACAAAATTGTCAAGGCAGTAACAGGTGGATTTGATGATTTTTAGCTAGCTAGTATGGTTAAACCTCATACAGGTTTTAACTGTAAAAGGTATAACCATTCTTGGTACCAAGCTAGCCGGCAGGCAAACTCTGAGCCCAGTGATGAGTCGGGCAATCTTTAAATTAATAGTATACGCATTGCAGCTACCTATAGCCTAGACTACAACAATGTAAGCTGATGTTCCTAACCATGCATCTTTTCTGTGTTTTTTTTTCTTCTGAGGTGTTGTGTTGTGTAGGCCTAAGCAAGCTATAGGCCCAGCTAGTTGGTTCAGTGAAAATATATTTAGATTTCCACCAGCCTACTGCTGAGCATTGCCAGGGTTGAGCATGGTTCTGAAGTCTACCTTGACTTAAAAAAATATCTTTGTCTAATGGTGGAGTGCTTGTATGTATGTTCACATGTCAGAGGGTGAGAGTGGGTCCATAAAAAAATCTTGCTCAGGGGCCTCATCATAACTAGCTTCCGCCACTGCTAATATGCCTCACAATAATAACAACCTATATTGAATCCATATATGAATGAATTTGAACTGAAAAACAATGCAAGTGCAAGCATTTATAAAATAAAAAAGTCAAACTAACTCTTTTAATGTTATGGCCCCATTACTCTATATATATATTGTATATATGAGCATTGATATATATATATATATATATATATATATATATATATATATATATATATTAGGGCTATCAATCGATTAAAATCTTTAATCTAATTAATTACAATTAATCGCACATATCAATATTTGCTTGGAAAAGCCCCAAATGAAGATATTTCAACTCAAAAATATTACATTATTGTTGTCATGGTTCTGTGGTTTGTTTGCGTTTCCCCCTTTGGGCCGCCAGTTTTCAGTTCTGTTCTTTTCCCCCTGTTTAATTGTATTATTGTTTTCAATTATTCTATTATTGTTTTTGGGTTGTCTCGTTTTCCCTTCCCTCTCTGTGGCCTGATTGTTCATTGTGCCCTCCTGTGTCTCGTCAGTGTCTTGTCTATTTAAGTTCCCTTCTTCCTTGACTCAGGTGCTGGATCCTTTTTTGTGTGTGCGTTTAGGATTGTGTTTCGGTTTGTGCTCCTTCGTGTTCTTGTGACTCTGTATTTTGCCCTCAGTGTTCTTTACCCTGCCCGTGCTCTGTTTCTACATCGTTTTTGGATTTTTGGATTTCTGGTTTTTGCGTTTTACTAACTTCGCTTTGACTATTTGAATCATGCCCTGTGCGGCTGTGTTTTTGTTCTCTTTTGGTTTTTGTACTCATTAAAAGTAACATCCTCGGTTTGTTTACCCCTTTGGATTTTTTTTTTTTGAAGTGTTTTTTCGACTGCGTTTGGGTCCATTCCCTCGCCCTCCCTGACAATTGTGAGTAAAGCATTGAATAGAAATATCAAAAGGGGGCATTAGAAATCAATAAATTGTTTTATTTTCCAATTTCCCAAATACATGTATTTTTATCATTGAACAGAAGCATATCACTTAGCCTAAAATGTGGCCATAACAGTCTTTTTTAACTATTTAACATACTATTTATATGCACAACGCACTGACCGGATGGAATTGTGCGACGCACGGTGTCAGAGGGGTGTGTTCGTAAATTCACTCAGGTGGTGTCAGTGGCACCCTGAGTGCTCTCTTGTCGTTTAGAAATTAGCGCTGCTCTCAGAGGCTCAGAGCCACACCAGCCGCTTCAGCTGAAGGGCCGGTTTGTCAGTGTCTGAACCCCATAATGGCTGACAGTGTGTCAAAATGCGATGGTTGAGTTATTTGGCAATATAGGTAGTGTTATTCAACACGCAGCAACTTACTGTAACATCGGTACATCAATTAATTTACAAAAAACCTTTAATATTATATGCGTTAATTTTCGTTATTTTTTTAACGCGTTATTTTTATAATTAATTCATTGAAATGAATGCGTTATTTTGACAGCCCTAATATATATATATATATATATATATATATAGTACCAGTCAAAAGTTTGGACACACCTGCTTAAACAAGTTTTTTCATGATTTAAAAATGCTTTAAACTGTATAAACTTGTCTATAAACACTTAATATTTCATTATATGATATATGTACTTATATAAGCAGATAATCTTAAGTGGATTGCATTCAAAAGTTTGATTTTTAAATGAAAATGGAAATCTCGTAAGCTCATTGTGGGGGGGGGGGGGGGGTACATTGTTTTGTTATTTAAATATCTTGGTATGTATTGATGTTCATGATCACATGTATCTTAACAGGTGCTCCAGGACCTGTAGAATTTTTCATATTTAAAAAAAAAATAAAGACCACCCGCCATATTTCAAAATGCATATGTGCACCTGCCCCCTTGTCTAGTTGTCTGCCCGCCTGCCTGTCTGCCTGTTTCCCCGCATGTGTGTCAGCCAGTACGTTGGCCTGTTTGTCTGCCCCCCAGGCCGTTGGCCTGTCGGCCAATCTGTTCGCCGGCCTGTCTGCCTGTCTGTCGGTGTGTCAGTCTGCGTGTTTTTTGTCATGTCTGCCAGTTTGTCAGTCCGTGTGTCAGAGTTCACCCCTCTCCTTCCCTCTCTGTCTGTCCCTTAGTGTGTCTATAGGTCTTGCCGTGTGTCTCCCCGCCTGCTGAGTCCTGTCCCCGTCCGAGTCCAGTCCCGAGTCCTGTCCCCGTCCGAGTCCAGTCCCGAGTCCAGTCCCGAGTCCTGTCCCCGTCCGAGGCCTGTCCCGAGTCCTGTCCCCGTCCGAGTCCTGTCCCGAGTCCTGTCCCCCCGTCCGAGTCCTGTCCCGAGTCCTGTCCCCCCGTCCGAGTCCTGTCCCCGAGTCCTGTCCTCCTCCGTCCGAGTCCTGTCCGAGTCCTGTTCCCCCGTCCGAGTCCTGTCCTAGTCCTGTTCCCCGTCCGAGTCCTGTCCCGAGTCCTGTTCCCCGTCCGAGTCCTGTCCCTAGTCCTGTTCCCCGTCCGAGTCCTGTCCCGAGTCCTGTTCCCGTCCGAGTCTGTCCGAGTCCTGTTCCCCGTCCGAGTCCTGTCCCGAGTCCTGTTCCCCCGTCCGAGTCCAGTCCCGAGTCCTGTTCCCCCGTCCAAGTCCAGTCCCGAGTCCTGTTCCCCCGTCCGAGTCCAGTCCCGAGTCCTGTTTCCCCGTCCGAGTCCAGTCCCGAGTCCTGTTCCGTTCTTGAGTCCCGTTCCAGTCCTGTGTCCAGTCCTGTTTCTGCCCTGAGTCCTGTCTCCAGCTCCCACCCTCTGTTCACTCCCTCCCCGGGTCGGCCTCCTGGGACTGTCATGGTTCTGTGTTTTCCTGTCTGTGTTTCCCTTGTTGGGCTGCCAGATGGCGGCACTTCTGTTTTGTGTCCTGCTCCCCCGTTAATTGTATTATTGTTGTCTCGTTATTCTATCATTGTTCCCACCTGTGTCTTGTTATCCCCTCCTTTTCTGGGTTGATTGTTTTTTGAGTTCACCTGTGTCTTGTTACCCCCTGTCTATTTAAGTTCTTTGTTCCCTTGACTCGGGTGCTGGTTCCTTGTGTTTGTTCCCGACTTGTGTTTCAGACCGTATGTACCTGCCTGTGTTTTTGACCTGTTTGTGTTTGTTTCCGACACCGTATGTACCTGCCTGTGTTTTGTTTGACCTGCCCTTGTGCTCTGCCTGCCCGTGTTCTGCCCTGCCCGTGTTTGTGAGTTCCTCTTGTTTTCGGTTTTATTTAGATATTTTTTGAGTTTGTGTTTTTGCCCATTGTGGCCCTTTCTGTTCCCTGTTTGTTTGCCTTTTTTGTTAGTAAAATCTTTGTTAATTTTCCCTTTTTGAGTTTGTGTTTTTTTCTATCTGCGTTTGGGTCCCCCCTACCCGTACCGTGACACTACCTCTCTGCGTCTGGTTGTGTTTGTTTGGTTCTTTGTTTGTATATGATGTAACCATGTCACATTTCCTAAGTTTTGTTTTCATTAGTTAGTGGTTTGCCCCTTTTTTGTAAAGCACATTTAATTTTCACCTCTTGAAGGAAATGTGCTATATAAATAAAGTTTGATTTGATGTCACATTTCCTAACAATTTTGTTTTTTATCATATTTACAGAGATACTGATCAGGAAACACGGCCTAGTTCACCACTAGCTAGGCCACGCAAGCGTTGCAAGAGTACACCAGTCTCATCTCATCTTCCATGCGTATAGTTTGCTTCAATAAATGTTCTGAAAATCAAAAGATGTCTTTGTTTCTGTCTTCTAAATGGCTCACTGAGTCTTTGTCTTAGTGGTGGGGAGGCATGCGGCCAGGTGTGAATAGCCTACTTAGCTGGCACGTCCTCCTACCCAATGCATATTCATTACAGGAAGGCCATTTGCCCTCCCATTCTCACCTAGTGTTGAAAAATAGTAGTCACAACACTAACTTTTAGCAATTTATTTTATATTTCTCATTGGATTTGCTAAAATATTTTGTCATCTTTTGATACCCAAGACCTTGATGAACACATTTCAGTGACCAAAAATCTTAGTTACAATTGTTTAGTGTGTTTTATTACAACATTCCTGTGCATGTTCAAAACTACTGTTTACAGTTTGTGTGTTTTTAGAGCAATTTGCAATCCACATATGATTATGACCTACTTACTGCTGCCATATTATTGTAGCTGAGTTTGTGCTGAAAATAGAGATATGAAACACTTTGGAATCACTGCATATAAAGTTGATGAAATTTACACAAATGTCAGAGCATGGCACAATCACCAGTGTGCCTCATTTTACCCTCAGACCCCAGAGGGTTAAAGAATTGTGTCATCAGCATATAGGTGAATGAGTTACCAACACCCGAGGGATGTTGCTGATGGAGAACAGTGTGGGAGCAAGTATGGAGTCTTGGGGGACACCCCTGGTGACTGGGAGAAGGTGAGAGAGAAGGTTTTCAAACCTCACGAGAGAGATAGTGAGAAAACCAAGCCAGTGAGTGATTAGTGACCCCAACGCTGCTCAGTCTATTCATAAGAATGGTATGATCAACAGCATCGAAAGCTTTGGCAAGGTCAATGAATATTGCAGCACAGTGTTGTTTGACATCTAATGCAGATGTAATATAATTAATAACCTATAAGTAGCTGTAACACAACCGTACCCAGAACGAAAACCAGACTGCACCCCAGGTAGTATACCATACTCATCCAGATAAAGTTAGCTGTTTGTTATCAAGTTTTTCAAATACCTTGGAAACACAAGGCAAGATAGAAATGGACCTGTAACTGTTTGGGTCAGCCTGATCACCGAGGAAGCACAGTCGCTTCTTTCCAACCAGTTGGTATTTCGGCCGTATGGAGGGAGAGGTTAAGGAGCTCTGTTATGGGAGCTGCAATGATGGGGACCGCAATTTTGATAAAGAACGCAGCAAACTCATCAGACCCAGCTGTTTTTTTGGGGTCCAGTGAGATCAATTCCCTCAAAACCTCCCCTTCTGAGACGGGCCGAAGGGAAAAACTGTGAAGGGGAGCATGGAGGCTGGGAGGGCAAATAGGACTAGGGGCTGCAGGTGGCCAAGGGGTTGGGCTGAAGGGCGAGGGACTCTTTGATATACAGGTGGTGATTAAAGACTCGAAAACAAAACCAGACTTTATAAAGTGTCGATTGAAGATATCAGCCGTAGAGTTCTTATCTGTAACTACAAGGTCATCCACTTTAAGTGACAAGGGCAGAGACGAGGGTTTGCTCTCGAGTTTTCTCACCGTTTTCCAAAATGTATTGGAGTCGGCGCCGCATAATGTAAATTGCTACTTAAAGTACTTAAAGTACTTAAATTGCTACTTAAAGCTTTGGCCTGTCCCACAGCTTTTGTGGCCTTATTCCGGATCTGACGAAACAAAAGGCTGTCAGTGGCAGACCTGGATAGACGTGCTATGCGCCAGGCGGAATTTTTTTGTTGACGCAGCACTAAAAAGGTCCCTGAATAAAAACCATGCATCATTCACGATGGGGATCAGGCTGACTCTATATCAGCTTACATTGGCCAGGTCATGTAAAAAGGCTTGAATACTGAAATGTTTTAGAATACGCTTATCACTGAGGTCATTGCAAAACACACCAGATTGGTACATGTGTGGAGAATTTGTAAAAACCACATCTATCAATGTAGCCTTATCAGAGATATTGGGGTCATACCTGGTAGGGTGGGCTATGATTTGGTGGAGATTTAGGGAGTCAAATTGTTGCACAACTTTCTCAGAAGGCTTAAGCATGTCCCAATTGAGGTCACCTAGTAGGATGAGCTCAGACCTGGTGAAAGGCGCCAGGGCACTGCTTAAGGCTGCTAAGGTACATGCTTGTGCTGATGGAGGGCAATAACAGCCAGCCACTGACAGAGAAAAGCTGTTGGATAACTTGATGTTAAGGATAAGTAAATCAAACTGTTTAGGAATGGACTTAACCAAGGCTATAGTGCACTGAAGGTGTTCTTTGGTAAAGATTTCCACCCCCCCACTCTTAGATGACCTATCCTGTCGAAACAGATTGTAACCAGGTAAGTTTACCTCAGAGTAGGGAATAGACTTATGCAACCAGGTCTCAGTAATCACTAGAACTTCAGGATTTGAGCTCTCCACCCATATTTGAAGCTGATCCATCTTAGATAATATACTTCTTGCGTTGACATGCAAAACCCCCAGGTTTTTAGGAGCACAAAAATCACCGGAATATAGATCATTTGAAGCTAAGCCAGCATTGGGGAAAGCAACATCAAAAGGAGGGCCAGGGTGGACATGAAAATGACCAGAAATCATAAGCAGTAATACAATCAAAACACGGCAGAGAACAGAGGAAGCACAACAATGTTGTAGTTTATTAGAGATAGTTGTATGCACATTGGATGGAAACAAAATCATTTTGTGAAGCAATCTCATAATAAAACATGACAACAGTGGCGGAATGAGTTCATGTTTGGCGTTAACCCAAAAGTCCTTACGAAATTAAAGAAACTGTGTCTCTGTCATGTAAACGAACATTGTCTGTTTCGCAGCTGAGTAAACGAGCAAGGTCATAAAGTTCATTTTAAGACGCAATAGGTGAAGAAAACAACGTGAAAAACGCTAAAAAAAGCAAAGCAGTTTGAGGGGAGCCATAGTTAGACCAGTTGAAAACAGAAAACAATTAGAAGTGTGTACGCAATAGAGTGCAGATCTCCGCCAGGCGTGTTAACTTTGCTGATGCAACAATAGAGGCTACACAATCAATGCAACCAGACAAATACAATATTACAAGTTTTTATCATGTGCCACTGAAAATCCCAAAAATACAGATTCAGTGAAGTAACACTAAAGGTGGTGACATGTTAGCTCATTTCATTCATAATAGCCACGATGTGTTAGACGGAGCTAATGTTGACGTTAGTCTGGCACTTTCGTTGGACAGGAACAATCTGGACAGGAACAATTCCAAAAGACCAGCGATGTAAAATATCAATTTCAACGTGAAAATGGCAACAAAATAATTGCCACAGATTCAAACAGTAACGTACCCCGTTATTTGGCGCATTATTTTTTGGGCATTTTAACGTTGAAATTGACATTTTACATCGCTGGTATTTCATTCCAAACGGAAGCATTTGTTGATCACTTGCGGCCCCTACCGGCCAGTTAGGAGGAGTGAGAAGTAAGCACTCAACCTATTTCAATGGACAATGATAGAAATTAATTCAAATAAAATACTTGTTGTTGACCGATTTGCAAAATATTAGAGAATTCAGGTCCTTGGCCTGCTTTCAGCATGCACAAGTATTACGCTGATTGGCCCAGTAGTATGTGAGATTAGCTGCACAAACACACACGTACCCACAGTGGTGCCAGCAGGATTCAATTTCATAGTACGCACAAGAACCGCCCACTCACTTGTAGGCTACCTTTAACGTCTAGGTTCCCACGCACGCACATACGCAGTCTACTCAGCGAGCGAGTGAGTGAGCAAGAGAGAGAGAGATTGATTCATGTTTTTGCACTAACGTTACCAATACAACACCACCATAAAACTCTGATTAGCCTACCGCAAGCATTTCAAAGGCCAGCCAACAGGCCTGAAAAACAGCCAGCTAAATAATAGGCTACAATATAGCCCAGAGAAACGTGCATTAAAAGTCAGCATTAAGCGCAAAAGCAACGGATGCCCTCATTTAGCAGAAAATGAAATAGTACTCCTGCCTATTTGAAGTTCATTCTGCGTCTCCCCGTTGCATCAAACTCTGGCAAAATGTCCTCCGTATCAATTCTAGTATCATGATGGATGTTCATCAGTGCAAGTCCACTCAGTCGTTTGTCAGTCATCGTATTCCTGAGAAACGTCTTCAAGCGACATAAAGCGTTCAGCACTGGCAGTGGATACAGGCATAGTTAGGAGAATCTTCATGACAGTGTTTATGTTTGGGTAGAAGCCTGCAGTTAATCTCAAAACCTGTCAGATGTCACTAATGGCAGGTGTATGCCTATTGTGCTGCCTCCAAAGTTCAAAGTTCACATCTGCAGTGTCAACACTGGGCATCAAAGTGTAAGGCAGACTGAAAGACTGGACACCTGGGAAAATCTTTAACATGGAGGCATGTGAACTGGGCCTGAGAAACCGCGCCAGCATGGGAGGAATTTCCTTTACGGCAGGTCGTAAAACCATTAGGCCGAGGCTGCTGTATACTGCAAGATGGATTTCGACCTCCTGAACTCCAGGGCACCGTTTTCAGGACAAGAGCCACCTGTTTGCAGAGGTCACTGCCCGGCCACAACTGGACATTACTTGTAGACAGTGAAACATTACCATCGTGAGGAAGAAGTTTGTCAAGACACCTCCTTCTTTTTTCCTTTACTCCAAACAAGGGATCTCATACAGAAACCATGCACTGAGCTGGAAAGATACATTTTTCTTTCCAGAGCACTGTATAAAGGAAACTGGACATTTTCTTCAAATACTCTGCATACTGCATTATGTTATCATTAAGAACATTAAGAATTCAGGGATCTGTTTGGGTTTTAACTATTAATTTCATTAGTAGAACTGTGAAAAGGGAGGTTTCATGACAAAGAGTGACAGTATCAAGTCAGACTGTGTCGTGTCTGGTCTTGTTTGAAGCGCATCGGAGTGGGGAGTACAGTGATATTAATTTAATAAACAGCAAACATAGGTTTCATATCTATTTAATAACTTAGGAGGAAAACCCACATTGGTAAAATATTCTCTCAGAAGGACATCTGGAAGAGGTAATAAAAATTCCAATTTGACCGCTGACTAGGCAGTTCCGAGATTTATGAGCTCTGTTTGGACATTTAAGGAAAAGGTACAGAGCAATCTAGGAAGCTCTGTATTCAGACTTCCTGCACATCCTCTTGGCTCTGTGTGTAGTCTTGGGGAAGCTCTGTATTCAGACTTCCCGCGCATCCTTTTGGCTCTGTGTGTAGTCTTGGTCAGGTATGAATAATCTTTGATACTCTCTATTTTGGGTTAATACGTGAAATTCTGTAACTGTATTTGACTGTTTTAAGAGACATACCTACCTGACTAATAAATTGTTAACCCTTGATTGGTGTGGTTTCTGGGAATTGTTTAACTTGTCTTGTAAATCCCTATTGTTGAGCCTCCACGACGCTAGGGAATTGCTTCTGTTCAACTTATCTGATCAATAAGTTTTGAGTCAATGACGCCTCGCCACTTGGCTGTGTCCATGTGGATGACAAGATCTTAATATGGTCCTCTGCGGTCCCTGAACGTAATCGTTATACCCAACAGAGTTTAAGATATTCGCCCACCTCTGAGTCTCGCCAGACATCTAGATTGTCGTATGTCGGACACACGTCGGCCGGCGCGATCCGCGGTAGGCCGGCCTTTCCCGGGATATAGATGTTGCAAAGAACAGAAATCCATTCCCAATCAAGGATAAATTTTAATTGGAGTCAGATAATCGAGAGTTAAACTAACCGTAATGCTTACAGACTGCCTCTGGACAAAACTAGATAATAGCCCAGACCAGAGAAAAGCAGAGAATAGAGTGGCACTACTATTCTTGTAACTTGGTCTAAATTTAGCGTTGATCCAAAGTGCAGTCTCGCCCCGTTTATAAGAACGGTGAAATTTAAATAGTACTAACAACTTTTTCCAGCAGCACCGAAGGGACACACGCTACCTTCGCTCCAAGCTATTTCCTTCATTGGTCTAGCTGCGCCAGATTTACAAAAGCACCATACTCCTCCTTTATCTCCTGCCATAAACTGAACATCAACAGTGGCAATTTGTCAGATAGAAGGTACTGGGCTTTAAGACGTCGCAGTGCAAGGCATACTCTGTCCCTCACCTCTGTGGTCAGGTGGTCGATGAACGGCAAGAAAATGTTTCTTTTCCAGTACTCTTGTGGGTTTGCAGCAGGTGTGTTAGACCTTTGGGTTTGTGTTTGGGCGATGCGAGGCAATGATGGAGTGACTTCAACACTCGCAGCCAGAAAGCATGCTTTCTCCCACATTTCACTGTATGTAGAATTATCTTGTTTGCTCTCAAGCACTGTCACGAGATCCCTAGCCGTCTGAGCCATCGGTAATTCACAGTTCGGGTTCTGTAAGCCATTACTCAGTGGCGTTAGATAGTGAAGCAGCTCCTGAGTAATAATTAAACAGACGATGAATTCAACGACTCCATAGCTCGAGTGTGTGAGGATGCTGTGGAACTGCATTTGGCGTCTCCGTCTGTTTTCAGCTCAACCAAGGTCGTTAACACGTCATCATAGTTTTCAATAACAGTAGACAGGCACATACCATGCTGAGACCAGCGGGTATCAGAGAACTTTTGGAGGCGTTTCTTGGTGCTACTGTTGCTCAGTAAGCACTGTAAGCGCTTTGGGGAGGCTGTAATGAAGCTCACTATTTCTTGAACAGTGTTCAGGGTGTTGCGAACGACAGGGATCTTAGTGGAATGCACAATTGCTAGGTTTAACGCGCGATTTCTACAGTGCACGTAGACTGCAGCAGTGTACTATACTCTGATGCGCGCCTGAACGCCTCGTACCTTTCCACTGACATTCCCAGCACCATCATACCCCTGTCCAACAACATGAGCAGGATCTAAATCCTGTTCTCTTAATCTGTTTAACAAAAGTTGTGTTAAGGCAGGGGTCCTCAATCTTATCCAGAAAGGGCCGGTGTGGGTGCAGGCTTTTGTTCCAACTGAGCAGTTACACACCTGATTCTACTAATCAACCACTAGAGTAGTCTTGGCTAAGGACCTTGATCAGTATCATCAGATGTGTCACGGCTTGGTTGGAACAAAAGCCTGCACCCACACCGGCCCTTTCTGGATAAGATTGAGGACCCCTGTGTTAAGGTCTCGCCTGTAGTGTCAGCTGAATCTGATTTCCACATATCTCAATCAGCTCGTTCTGAATTTGATGACTACAGTATTCTGCGACAGCTGGTGCATTTTCAACATACTGTTTCAGCAACTCATCTCCCTCAGAACGATATTTCAGAAGCACCTGAAAATTACTATGCTCATCCGTGTGGCCCCGAATGGGTATGTTTCGCTGTCCGCAAACCGCAATTAGATCGATGACTGCTTTGAGTCCATATTTATTGCGCTCTATTGCTTGTTGGTGTGAGCGACCTAACTTGGAATAGATAGACTGGCTCTTTGCCAAGGCAACATTAAGAAATTCAGCTGCGCGCAGTTGTGCACTCAGTTGTGTGAGCTGGTGTTGCTAAGTGTCTCGAAACTATTTTCTTTGCATTAGTCCAGTCACTAAGTACCTTCTTTCTCAGAAACATGTCTCCTGATGAGTAAATCATGCAAGCTACACAAAAAACAGCATCAACACTTTTGCTGTAACGCAGAATGCTCTCATCAAAAAAATTTTGCATTGCTTCCCACAGATGCCCTTAGATGGGGCTATCCACCCTTTAGGAGGCTTGAATCTAGACTGTAATGCTTTTAGTTTGACAGAGTCGGATGCCCTTTTGAGTTCATCAGCCTTAACACTGCCAATGTTATCTTGAAAGGCTGAGGTAGCACATACCGTGGATATTTGCTGCTGTGACAAAACATCCGAGTCTTCTGGGCTTGGACAACAGTCACTGATGGGGTAGCTGCAGTAGATTCCTCCCGGGGCTCATCACTTTGCAAAGCGGGTGGATCATGGACATGTAGCTGGCTGCTAGCTTCTGTCGTATCGGTAATGCTAGCAGCATTAACATTAGCAGACTCAATGCTCGTGCTGCTCTCGGCAGAATCTTAACTGCTTCGGATAGTTCGCTTTCTATTTTCAAAAGCCTCGTTCGTTTGCTCATTTCTAGGCTACTTATTTGCTTGCTAACACACAAGATACCAGTAAACTAAATCCAACATTGCCAACGACATGATCAAGTGCCAGAAATGTTGATCATGCAATGACCTATAGCCAGTCAGTGACGTTAACACCAACCATCGGCCTTCAAATGTATTTGCATCAAACGGCTTGAGTGTTCGTTGGCTTAGGGCAGGGATACTCAAATCTGGCCCTTGAATCCAAATCCGGCCCAGGATTTCTTTCCTGCCAGGTAATTAACTGGACAATTGGTGATACCGATTGGCCGAACTGCATCACACCTGACTCCTAGGTAAAGGGAGGGTGGAAAACCGGCAGTTCTCGGCCCACGAGGACCGTGATTTGAGGAAGAGGGGCTTAGGGTAACGTTAGTGAAAATAATTACGGCTGCCGGCGCCACTGCACACACACACACACACGACCAAACGCATAATCCCCTCCAGGCTCTCGTCTGGCGGAGATAATAATTACCAGATAACTAGCCAGCTATAGGACAGGCAGTGGCAGAAACAGTAGCAGCAACCATAGCAGCATCAGCTGAAGTGTTAGTTAGTAGCAGCAATCCGAGCTAACAAGGCCTGAGGCCTGGAGAATCCAAATCAAGCATAAATTCCTTGCCAAGTTTAATGAAGAGGTTGATGTAGCCTCTTTTTAACTTGTTTTGTATAAAAATATATGGATAAATATAGGATTACAGAGATATTAGGTGGATAAAATCCAGTCCAAGTTCTCAGAGAAGCATAGTGGCAGCCATGACAGAGCGACTGGACCTCCTCATTGTAGGGGTCAAGCATTCAGGCCTGTACTGTTATATTTGTGTACACCACACATGCACTCACCCATTTGTCGAGAATATAGTGAAAGATAGCTCATCTGACCATATCACTAGACTAACGCACAAGCATCACAGTCATCAAATGTGTGCTTTCGACACAATTTCCAACCCTACTGATGTCTTTCCCATAGATCCAAATGCACATGTCACTTTTCCGATTGAAACACTAGCCAGTTGCGTAGTCTTTGTGACTGAGGCTCCTGCCATCCATGCTCCAATAATGAATCCTGTTTCAAAGTAACTTAAATCTTTTCCTTTTGCCTTTTTTAATCCAAAATTGAGGTCAACTGGGACTGTTCACAATTTTTATACATGCCACAGACCACAATAGGATGTTAACTGCTTAATTGTATCACACCTGTATGGAAACATCTGCATTTGTTATGTTTCTCCACTCATTTATTCAGGTTGTATGAAATAAAATATATGAAAATCCAATGTATATATGTATTAGTCTAGTGATATAGGTTAGATGAGCTATCCTTCACCATATTCTTGACAAGTGGTTGAGTGCATGTGTGGTGTACACAAAGAGAATGGTACAGGCCTGAATGCTTCAGCCCTACAGTGAGGGTTCCAGTGGGTCTGTTATACTGTGGGGGGCATTTTCCTGGCATGATTTGGGTCCACTTGTCCCCTTTTAGGGAAAAGTCACTGCAATCAATACAAAGCGCACATTCGATGACTGTGATGCTCGTGCATTAGTGTGATATGTACTGTAAGGAAAAACAGAAGAGCAACTCTTCCTCAAGTGACTGAGAATGTCAGTGCAGGATGTGATCAAATGGTGTCAGCAAGAACAGTCCATCAACATCTACATAGATAGGGATAATATAGTAGGGTTGCGGTGCATAAACCCCACATTAGACACATGCACATTTGAGACTTTAGTGGTGCAAAAACAAAAGGCACTGGTCCAGAGATTTGGAAAAAAAGAGATATAGTCAGATGAGTTATCCTTTACCATATTCTCGACAAATGGGTGAGTGCATGTGAGACATACCCCAAGAGAACGGTACAGGACTGAACGTTTGACCCCCACAGTGAGGGGATCTAGTGGCTCTGTTATGCTGTGGGGGGCATTTTCCTGGCATGGTTTGGGTCCACTTGTCCCCTTAAAGAGAAGGGTCACTGCAAATCAATACAAAGTTATTCTGAATGATCACCTTTATCCTACAATGAAACATTTCTATCCTGATGGGAATGGATGACAGTGCCCCCATCCACAGGGCATGAGGGGTCAATGAGTATGAAAATTATTTGAATCATACGCTATGGCCTTTGCAGTCACCAGATCTCATCTAAGTTGAACACTTATTGGAGATTTTGGACTGACGTGTTAGAGAGTGCTCTCCACCACCATCATCAAAACACCAAATGAGGGAATATC
Source organism: Anguilla rostrata (assembly GCF_018555375.3). Lineage (NCBI taxonomy): Eukaryota > Metazoa > Chordata > Actinopteri > Anguilliformes > Anguillidae > Anguilla > Anguilla rostrata. Next base: position 30,839,177 of record NC_057935.1, on the reverse strand, counting down.
TCTTGGAAGAATGGTGTTCCATCCCTTTAGTAGAGTTCCAGAGACTAGTACAATCTATGCCAAGGTGCATTGAAGCTGTTCTGGTAGTATAGTAAGGTGTTGGGCCACCACAAGCTAAGACACTTTATGTTGGTTTTTCTTTTAATTTGTCACCCATTTGTGTGTTTATATATATACAGTGAGCACCATAATTCATTGGACAGTGACACAGTTTTTATTATTTTGGTTCTGTATTTTAGCACTTTGAGTTTGAAAGGATACAATGAGGTTGAAGTGCAGACTGTCAGGGTATTTTCATACATATTGGATGAACCGTTTAGAAATTATAGAACCTTTTGTACATAGTCCCGCCATTTTCGGGCATCAAAAATATTGGACAGTTTAACATAATGTAGAATAAAGTAATCATTTTTAATATTTGGTCGCATATCCTTTGCATGCAATGACTTGAAGTCTGCGACGCACAGACATCACCAGACGCTGGGTATCTTCCCTGGTGATGCTCTGCCAGGCCTGTACTGCAGCCATCTTTAGTTCCTGCTGGTTTCGGGGACTTTTTGCCTTCAGTCTCCTCTTCAACATGTAAAATGCATGTTCATTTGGATTCAGATCCGGTGATTGACTTGGCCAGTCAAGAATTTTCCACTTTTTAGCCGTCAAAAACCCCTTGCTCTAGCAGTATGTTTCGGGTCATTGTCTTGTTGCATGATGAAGTGTCGTCCAATGAGTTTGGAGGCATTTGGTTTTATCTGAGCAGATAAAATATTTCTGTAGACTTCAGAATTCATTGTTCTACATATGTCTGCAGTCACATCATCGATGAAGACAAGTGAGCCAGTTCCACTGGCAGCCATACAGGCCCAAGCCATAACACCCCCTCCACCATGTTTCACGGATGAGGTGGTATGCTTTGGATCATGGGCATTTCCTTTTGTTCTCCACACTTTCCTCTTTCCATCACTCTGGTATATGTTAATCTTTGTCTCATCTGTCTCATCTGTTTTTGATCTGTTGGGCTGTTGTCAGGGGGGTTTTCTTCACCATAGAGAGTATTCTCCGGTCATCCACTGCAGTGGTCTTCCTCTGTCTACTGGGTCTTTTGACATAATTGAGTTCACCGGTTGATTTTTTCTTGTTAATGATGAACCAAACTGTTGACTTGGGCATGCCCAGGGTTTTTGCAATGTTCTTGATTGATTGATTTTCATTTCTGAGCCGTATGATGGCCAGCTTAATTTGCATTGACACTGCTGTCTTCCTCATGTTGTCACACCCAAACAACAATCTCCAAAGGCAATTGCAAAGTCTAGAATCAAGACTAGGCATCAACAGCTCTCTTCTGCATTCACTAACAACACAAATGAATACACCTACCTAACGAGACACATCTGTGAAGCCAATTCAACAAATCTTTGCAGTACCTTAAAATGGGGGGACCATGTACAAAAAGTGCTGTCATTTCTAAACGGTTTATCCGATATGGATGAAAATACCCTCAAATTAAAGCTGACAGTCTGCACTTCAACCTCATTGTCATTGTCCTTTCAAACTCAAAGTGCTAGAGTACAGAACCAAAATAACAAAAAATGTGTCACTGTCCAATGAATTATGGCGCTCACTATATACATATATATATATATATATATATATATATATATATCAGTGGCGGCTGGTGACTCAAAAAATTGGGGAGGACAGAAAGAAAACCAACCCACGGCGTAATGTTATTTTTATCCCCATCTTCCATAAGGAACAAATATCATATTATCATTTATACAACGGCTTGCCTGAATACTCGATTCTTATCGGTCCAAGGGTGGGCATTATTTCTCAGTAAAGGGACACCTCGGCCTTTTAACAGTTCTAAAATCAATGCGCTACAAAATCCAGCATTCTAAAGCAGTTTAAACAGCAACATTATTCTTTCGCTTTTGAATTGTTGCTACATCCCCTCCCCTTTTCAATGTCCAATTTCACAGTTGATGGCAACGTTGAATCACATTTCTAGTTACTGTTGCTAGCTTTATTTATGGTTGCCAGTCATCGCGCACATCGGAATCATCCCTTATTTGGACAATAGAATAGGCGTTCCGCATTTAACTCACAGAAATGAAACTACCAACCAGAGTTTTGCTTGACAATGCTAAAATAATAGAAAATAAGAATATTTCACTTTCAGCTGATTAAATTGATAAAAATCAATAAATATAAAAGTAACCATGTATAGTCATTGTTGGTAACCCGTTGTATAAGTGGAATAAACCATGACGGGATGTCCTATTATTGGAAAATAATGTAGGGTTGCATTAAGTAGACTACATTATTTTCCAATAACGGGACAGCCCGGAGGCTTACATATCATATTACAACACAAAGGATGAATATAAAAAAGGGGCCAGGTGAACGAGAGGGAAAGACATCTAATCACTGTGGGCTGTGGATGGGAATGAACCTCATGGTGTCAATAGAAGTAGCATTTTTGATCATGGTTATCTGTGGAGCTGGTCGTCCAGCAGTCTTGATCCTCACCTGCTGGGTAATCCAAACTGTGTAATGGCTGTGACAACAAATAATCCACAAGATGTTCTTCCCCATCCCACTCTCTGTGTCTGCATCCATGGCTCTCTGTGACCTTCTCACTCACGCTGCCGTTAATTGCCTCGTTAGCCATAGCAGCACCACTCCTCAAAATCCATTCTCGCCTTTAGCTCAGTCCGTCAGGGCTGCTACGACAAGCTAACTGTTGCGTTGGCTAACGCAAGTAGGCTAGGGTAGCTACTGTTCGATAAAAAAGGGAAACGTAAATCTGAAAAAAGAAAATTTGGACAACCTCCTCTGCCTCTATGGACCAGCCTCCTCTGGTTGAAAAGGCTTAAATAAAATGTAATTTTTTAGTGATGTGTTAGTAGTTGCAATTTGCACGTTATAATACAATACAGTGGTAGAGAATTGAAGATGAAATTATCATTGGACCAACGTGATGTCAATATTGTATTCTGGTTGTTGATTGGTTAAGGAGGACGTCCTCCCTTGGAGCATCATTTTACGTGTTTTGGCCAATAACAGATTAGCATGAAACAAAATGGAGTACATTAAATTGATAAAGAGATCCCGTCCTCCTTTGCCCCCCACCACCACTTCACACAGACTGCCCTTTCCTCTCTTGCCTGCCCTGCAGGTGTCGCTGTTGAAGCATTTTAATCAGAATTTCAATAATGGATTCTTTCCAAAGAAGAGATAAAAAATATTTTATAAATGATACTGAGATTTGGTAATGGTTTATTTCAACCAATTACTCTTTTTTATATTTTGATCTCCCTCTTGCCTCTCAAAAATAGAGGAGGAGCAACCTCCTCTGCCTCTATGGACCAGCCTTCTCTGATATATATATATATACAGAAGGTTATTTTAAAAAATTTGAATAATGCATGTCAACTTACCAATTACCAAGAATAATTTAAATTAATAATAATTTTAAATTAAGTGGGGTCAATACTTTTTAACACCAGGAGTCCACCATTTTTTTACACAAATGATATAAACATCCTCCAGGCTAGTCAAAGTCATTTGCCAGAACAGCATTCCTTTTTATATGCAAAGGATCATATAATGAAATTTAAATCAGCAATAATAGCCTTGAGTTAAGCTATGGTCCATGAAATGTAAAGATGTTATATGGGACTGGGAACATGGATGCAACATACAGTAAATTGATTCCCTGATTCCAATATTCCTCTGTCATTTGGTTGCAATTTTACAAGAGATTTCTCTTGTAGGGGGTAAAAATGGATTAACTGTCAAACTCCTAAGGTGCCCCATCTGTTAAATGAGGACCCATAAAGGGTGTAACAAAGCACACACAGAGCTCCATGTGACCACCTCAAATCACTCTTTGCTTTCTGAATAGGCAACAAATTGCCTGACTTTGACCAAACCGCCTGGCTCAAGGGAAAATAAATGGAAGGCAGTCATTACCAAAGTCAACGAGCTTGACTCCCCCTTCTGTTGTGAGAAGGATGTTGTTTCCTTTGACATCACGATGGATGATTCTGTTGTTGTGCAAATGCTGGAGGCCCTGGTTAAGAAAAAAGACAAGGTGGAGAGCGAGATAAAGACGAAGATGATTTTGATTCAATTACCCTGTTATTACATTGTGTGATTAGTGCAATCAGCATGAGTATTACAGACACAGCTGTCTACTACTTCGTCTATACCCCCAACATTTTGTTTGTGCTGTGAGTCTATGAATCCCCAACGAAAATAAATCCCCAGCATACAACACACGCACAGGCATATATGAGAAGGGAGATGTATCTGTCATTAGAAGCTTTCGTGATAGACATCTTACCAAGAGGGCGCCATACAAGATGTATGAGATAACAGCTTCTTCCAGACGCAAGTCTCGCATGAGCAAGCCTTGGATGAGATCAGTAACTGAGCCTCCGTTGCACAGCTGTATGTCACAAAGAAATGAGAGTGACTATTCCATTTCTCATAGCTCTATTACACTGCCCTACATATCAGTGTCTGTATACCACCCCAGCTTTTCCAACAATATTTGCCCTCATAGTAGATATGCACCACAAACTGCCTGTGTTATGCTGTAATGGCAAGTAATCTTGACATAAACTTTTTCCTTGAGATATATTCTGATCTGATTCTGGCCATTACTCAGGAGGTCCATCTGTACTTTTTGATATAAAAGGACATGTTTAACAGGTTTGACAGATAACATATCCATTTCCTTTGTCTATGAGCTCCTGATAATCAGGCCTGTGTAGATCAGATATCATGGAGCAGATGGCAGATATTACTCCCAGTTGCAAAATGAGTGTGCACAAAGCCATAGGCCACACCTGTGGTCCTGCATGTCACCTGTCAGTTAACATCAAAACAGAAAAAAGACAGGAAATGCCATAAGCCTCTGAAAGTGTGACCCAGCACCTTACTACGTCCTCTATTTCTTTAACTATAACCTTTACATTTAGTTTCCCCAAGACTATTCACAGTCATGTAGATGTGATCTGACTGTACTGTATTTCCCCAAATAAATTGGAGAACCCAAGGTCCAAAAAAGGAATTCTGAAAACACAGTGCTAGTTCACTCAAAGAACAGTCAAGTAACAGAAGGTACACAGTAATATGTCCAGTGTTAATTAAACTCTGGAATGTGGGACCAAATGTTATCTGTTGATAGTTGAATTAACACTGGACATTTTATTGTGTAGGTCAATCTTTCAGCGAATTGTACCTCTTAAGCATATCACAGCAGGCCAATGTGGGATTAGATGTCCGACAATAAAACACATCTCTATACTGCCTGTAGTCTACACTGTGCCTGCCGAAAAGGAAGTACCTTGCACCTGATGGGCAATGCCACTGATGTGAAACAGCTATTATTCTCATTAAACCTGCCTCAGTGCTGAAGAGGGACTCACACAAGGCTCTTTAATGTATAGCAAAAGCAAGTCATTTAAGATTGCATGAATATTTTGAATGCATAAGACAATTAGCACACAAGTTCCTGATGATACTGCAGCCCAAAGCAGAGGAAAGCTTTAACATTCAAATAGACTAATAAAGATAAAATGTATAAAAATCCGCATAAATAAACATTATCACTGTATGGCCCTACAAGGCACAATTTTTGACAACTCTATAATATTTTATTTGTTCACTTTTAATACATTAGTTATAGGCTATTGTCTAATCTAATGTTCCGACTTAACATACTGTAACATACTCTATGCAAGGAATGGCAATGCAAGGGGTGTTTCTCGAGTTCCTGTGTAGCAAAATGTGTAGTCCAAAATTTATAACGACACAAACATGTGGTGCAATTCCACACATTTGTGTCAGAGGCACTAAATTTAAATACTGTTCAATGAACAACTACAAATGAAGAAGTAATAATTTCTTCACTGATTACTCACTCCAACTAGATTAGCCTAGGCTGCCACCTTGTGCTGAGTATTCCCTTTCATGCAATCAACAGCATTCAAGTTTTGACATCTTGCTAGTCAACTATGTCCATCTAACAACGCCATGCACTGTCATGGATTTATACTTCTATTTAAGCCCAGAAAGCCACAAAACCGAACACCCCATAACACCAGAGAATGCAAAATATTAAAACCCTGCTGGCAACCATGTGGTTCATGCTATTGACACAAGTCAAGTGTTGCCCTGTTTAGAAAAATGTGACCTTCGATTCAGAACATTTTTCAAGGCAGAAAATAAATATTGGAATTAATCAGACCAAGAATCAGGCTTAGAATTGTATACTAATTTTCATATACTGAAATATGCTTGCCTGTCATTTCGCCAACTTTAAACTTCATGCTCGCAATTTAGTTAGACAGTTCAACATAGTGTTCATGTGCCAAATGGCAGGTTGATCAGACTTATGCTGCATGAGAATAAGATTTTCCTGCATTTACTGAGTATTTTTTCAGATGAGACAATGGCTTTATAGCGCCCATGTTTTTCAAGCTATCAACACTGTTCAAATTCAGAATGACATGCCCTTTGATTTCAGAATGTGTTTCAAGGCTGACGAACATGTCTGGAATTGATTACAGTAATTTTAATGGACACACCTAATAAGGGTAAAGTTGATTGGCTCACCATTCAGCCATTTTTTCAGCCAATTGTTGCTTCACAATTTAGTTAGGGACTAATACAAAGATGGTATCTGACATTAACAGGATGGATGGTTCATGAAAAGAAAATTTTTTTTGTGTTTTACAAAAAATTTAAAACAGCAGAAAATCTAGGACATCGCATTTCATTGACCCAATAATATTATTTTTTGTTTACCAATGCCACAGTCTGCATTTCATAATAGACTGTGGGGCCCAACCATACACTAGAACAATAACAACCAAATGAACCATCAATTAGCCTCATGAAATGATTATTATTAAAATGATGGCTTATTTGAAGAGTGCCTAAAACACTGCTAGTGAATTCAAAGTTAAATATAGCTGCAAGCAGAAATTTGGGGGGGCAAGCACAAAGGATGAACCACAGAGTATTGAGCGCAATTTGTATCTATTTGAAATGTCTGCAAAAATATAAAAAAAGTTTTGCAACAACATATCACAGTTGTGTTGCTGGGGTGCACTGCATGTTTCAATGGGAGAGGGAGACAAGCAGTGCAAAAGGTTTAGTCCTTTTTCTCTTCCCAGTCTGGCACATGCACACATACAGCCCTCGTTTTGGTGGAGCAACAGGTCATTTGCCCCTCTGCAAAAGTACCCCTTTGAGTTGTTGATTTTTTTCCCAGGTTGTCTTCTGCACATCCTTGCCTTAGTGCCCGTACTGTTCTCAGCTACAAGTGGTCATGTAATGTGAAATTCAGGTAAAACATGCTACCCCAAAATGAGAAATATAGGCTATCGATTATAAGTGATATGATCCCTGGGTTCAAACAAAGTTGGTTAAGCAACACACACTCGTAAATTCATGTACAGTGTCAGTCGCTGCACTTGGTTACAGTGCTTCTGCATGCACTGTAGCTCTAGTCTGCATTTAGTCCAACTTACAGTGATGCTGATTATTGAGAATAATTCCCTTCCACAGGTTGGTTTAAGATGACATTGTGATAGTGATGCTATGATAACTTATTCAGTAAGGTTTTTACACATTTATAATCAGGACCATAATATGAACCGCTGCCCAAACAGTACTGTCCTGATGGGAGATGTTTCATGATGTAGTCCTTCTGGATGATATCTGTTCATGTTAACAAAAAAGAATCTGCATAGAAAGTGGAAGCAAGTCATCTTACAGTTTTTCCAGTAAGTTGTGCGATTGCAGCATATGATGCATACTTTCCATGAAAATTCAATTGTTTGCCAGTTAACCAGGAGGAATGTAGTTAGCTGCTGGGAAATCATAGAATGTCTTTAAAAACCTGATCATCTTTACATGGAAGTGCTTTCTGAAATGTCATAATGTAATGAATATAGCAATGCCAATTTTGTTGTTTTGATGTATTCCAGGGGTCAGGGATGAAACTGCAAGGCCATTGTATCAGTAGAAAACATAATATAGCTATATGTTAAAGCTGTGAAACTGCACACTGCAGCTGCATGTGAGGTGGAAGTGGGGGGAGGAGCCTGTACGGCCTGCAAGCAGCTGCCATCAGAGTATCAATGTGGGGGAGGAGAGGGGGCTAACAAAGAAGGGATGCAGTCTGTGTATTTGAACTAAGTTCTATGAGAAATGTTACTGTTGTTCTGCCAAAATGTATTGTAGCAACTTCTGCTTTGTCATGGACTGCAAACCTATCCAAATATCATGCATACCAAATTAGGAGTTCATTGGATATAAGGCCACATGTGCAATAATGATTTGGATATTGCAATTCTGAAGTGGTGCTGTAGCGCCACCTTGGGTGGGAGGTGCACAAAATGCGAGATACACTGGTTCTTTCACAAGTTGTATATTTATAAAATTTATATTTATAAAACAGCGGCTGGATTTAAATTTATATTTAAGAATTTTGCATTTAGGGGAACGTACCTCTCAGGTGGTGGGAAGTTTTCTGAGGTTACTGGTAACATTCATTACAATTTGGCCTTATGAAGCCTATGCAAATGAGTATGTTACAAAAGGCACCCCCTACAAGCCGTATTGCGCTATACCACTGTGAGGCTGTGTGTGGCCATCTGCAATATTGCGGTCTATCATATTGTCAAAATTGGTACAAGTTTGTGGCCAAACATGTATTTTGGGCATGGTCAGAAATTTTTGTCTATACTGAAATTACAGTCCTTTGGACATCTTTTACGATATAAAAATTTCCTTTCACAATTTAACACAGGGACATGCTTTAGATCAACCATGCCAAATGTGGTGAGAATCAGGCAAACATTCTTGGAGTAATATGAAAAAGTTTTTTTTTAAAAATTGTTTTTCAAAAAAATTTTAATGAAGGAAAATCAGTACGGTGGACATGAGGGGTTCTATGTTATTATTTCTTCTAAATGTGGCGGTAGACATTTGGCAGGTGGAATTTTAGTCCCACCTAGAGTTCCAGTTGCATGTGTGTCATGCATAATAAATTGGCAGCATTATCAAGCATGTCTGCCAAATTTTGAGCATGGGAAAGGGGTGAAAATGTAGGGAGAAGCAGAAGAAGAAGAATTCTAGCAAAAACAATAGGGGTCCTATGCACCCTTGGGGCTTGGCCCCCTAATAAAAAGAAGAACAAAAACAATGTGGTTCCTGCAGCTTCACTACTTGGACCCCTAATAAACAATATTTAAAATAAATACATAGGAAAATCAATAAAAATATAGCTGCAAGCAATGAAGCACCGCAGAGCATTGAGTGCAATTTTTATCTTTCTGACTATAAGTTTTGCAACAATGTAGTTGGCTGCATACCACAGTTGTGCTGTGGGTATACACTGAATGCTGCAATGGGAGAGGGAGACACGCACAGTGTACACGGTCCAGTCCTTTGTTCCTCCCAACCTGGCACATACACACATGAGGTCCTAATTGTGCTGGAGCACCAGCTAATTTGCCACTCTGGGGAAAAAATGTTCCTTTGGGTTGCTAATCACCCAGCATCCCCCCCCCCCCCCCCCCCCCCGATTGCCTGGTGTTGCCCATCCTTGCCTTCCTGCCTGTTGTGTTCTCATCCAGAAGTGCTCATGTAATTTTAAATGCAAGGAAAGCATGCTGGACTATGGATTAAAACAAATACTATTCTGGGTTCAACTACAGCTGGTTATGTCACATGCACCGCTAAATGTGCACACACAGACAATTACTCATGAGTCCTACATGCAGTTCATTACAGTCTGTGCATACACTGTAAATATAGCCTACATGTACTGTGACTTATGGCAACAGTGATTGAGAATAATTACCTTCTGCAAATGGGTTTGAGATATAGAAATAAAGTTATGATTGTGTTGCTATGAGTAATGCATTTATTCAGAAAGGTTTAACACATGTACAGTCAGGATCATAATATGAACTGCTGCCCAATGGAGAAATGATTATATAGCCCTTTTGCATAGTGCTGTTTATCTGCTTGTGTTGATGTTGACCTGCAAAAAGTGAAAGCAAGTCATTTTACAGTTTGTGTTGTAACTTGTACAGTATACGATGTACATTTTCCAAGGGAATGAAATGATTTCCCAGCAGCTAACATTAAGCAGGTTAACTGGGAAACAATTTCATTTCCATGGAAAGCACACATCATATGCTGTAACAGCACAAATTACTGCACTATAAGACTATAAGATGACTTTGAGGTAAAAAAAAAAACAAAGAACATCCCTGACCCCTGGGATACATCAAAGTAACAACATTGTCGTTTCTATATTCTTTAGCCTATGACATCGCATGAAACACTGCCGTGTAAAAAGATCACTTTTTTTGAAGGACATCATCCTTACATGGAAGTGTTTTATGAAATGTCATAGTCATAATGAATATAGAAATTGCAATATTGTAGTTTTGATATATTCCGTGGGTCAGGAATGTTCTATACCTGAAAAAGTTCAACGTATTGTCTTGAAATGATTGATGAAACAATTTGCAAAGCCATTATCTTTGTGGAAAACAGAATGTAGGTACATATTAAGGCTCAAGAACTACACAATGCAGCTGTGTGTGTGTTTGTTGGGGGTGGGGGAGGAGGGGGGTTTTATGGCTTGCTTGCAGCTACTGTCAGAGTGTGAATGGGGGGGGGGGGGGGGGGGGAGGGCAGCTCTAAGCCACAGTGGTCTGTATGTGAACTCAGTTCTATCAGAAAAGGCATTGTTGTTCAGCCAAAATTGATCGTAGCAACTTATACTTTGGCATGGACAGAAAACATTATCCAAAGATCCCATGCCAGATTAGGTGTTTATTGGATGCAAGGGCACATCTGCAATAATGATGTGAATATTGCAATTTAGAAGTGGTCACCTTTGGTAGGTTCACAAAATGAGACACATGATCTACATATCTGTATATTTCCAAAATTTGAACAGTGGCTAGATGTAAAGGAGGTGTGGTCAAATATATTTGCCACAATTTTTGCATGTTTATATTTGATTATCTTTAAGAATCTTGGACAGAGGGGGGATATACTAGTCAGGACTGTTGGAGGGAAGCTGAGGGTTCCTGTGAAATTTCTAAGAATTTGGCCTTATGGAGCTTATTCAAAATAGTATTTTGCAAAAAGCGTCCCCTGCAGGCCACATTGTACCATAACACTGCAAGCCTGTGTATGCTTGGCCACAATTTGGCTGTCTATCGTCCCCTGAAGTATCACCACAATTTTGCTAAAATTTGTGGGCATACACATATTTCGGACGTCAGCCATATTTGTCTAAATTGAAATGACAGTCCAGTGGCCATCTTTTGAAATAGCAAAATTTCCATCTCAATTTTACTAATCAGTCATCACTGCCAATAGCCTTTCATTTAAGTTTCATACTATAGCCACCAGTTATCGACACCCACTTTCCCAGAGTCCTAGCAAATTTAAGACTGATAATGCAGAATAAATGTTGTTAAAGTTGCTAAAAATGTTAAACAGTGTATAAAAAGTATTATAGTCGTAAAAGTGTACTTAGCAGTAATTTCTGTCTAGATATATATTGAACTTAGTGTGAATTCACACCATGTGAGAGTTGGCTGTGTTGGAAAGAGGTTTTTGCATTGTGGTGACTGAACCTGTTTACCTTGCTTGTAAAAGAACACACGTGTTTCAAAAGATTAAGCTTAGTCTAGTAGCATCTAAGTGGGAGAAAAGAAATCCAGTCACTCCTAACTATTGGATATATTGTCGTGAGCACCAACATTTTGCTGGGAGCTGCAAGTGAATAACTTGAGCTAGAGCCAGAATGGCAGGAATAAAAAGTAAATATTACATTCGGCAAAGTGAGTGATTTATTAATGAATTATTGAAGTATGAGAAAATAACAAATGAAACAAACAAACTCAAAAGTTCGATTCACTTTGACATACTGACTTGAATGTGCTGATTCATTTTTTAAAATCTACCTTCCCAACACTAATTGGACTCACAGTTTCAGCTTGGCTCCGCCTACAACACATTTTTGAAAAATGTGTCCTGGGGTGGATAGAGTAGGTGTGTCCATTCATTTGCATGAAGTATTCTATATACAAATGAATTGTACAGTGTAGTTGCTCCAGGCTCATGAATCTTGGATAAAAATGTCAAACTACGCATTGTAGAATAAGAATCAAGATTTGCCTCAAATGTTTTTAGAAAAAATATTTCTAATATTCCACCGTTTAGGTGGAATATTAGAAAGTTTATGAACAGGCCGCCATGTTTCTCTAGCTTGAAAAACGTTGGGCTGAAATCCATCTAGCCTATCACGTGACAACAGTGTTCCATTGTAATAAAAAGTAAATGGACTAATTTGTGAGCAGCAATATGTTTTTGTGCTGCATATCATGATCGGCATTTCCATGACATAGTAGTATCTCCAAAGACGTACTCCAATATCATGATTGGGGCGAGGCCAGAGCAAAATGCAAAAAGCATTTTTCAAACGTTAAAGGGCAGCACCAAGACATTTTCTACCAGTTTTTTCTGCTGAATTTTATTATTTCAGAAAAGTTAAAATAATGGAATGGGTTAAAATGTTTAATTATAGAGGGTATGCATTGACGTCACTTTCCCACCGGAATACGCCCCCTCAGTCGGACTGAGTGGCAAAACATGCTGTGACATGGCTGCCTTTAGTAAATGAAACTGCAAAACCTGGAGTAAAACAAACGATTATCTGCTTAAAGGCAGTTGGACTCGACAGTGATCCTTACCAAAGAACTTACCAAAGAACCAGTGGTCCATGGACATCCAACAAGAAATTGGAGCTATCTTTTTACAGACTGCCGAAAGCTAAAGAAAAGAGAAGCAAATGGATCGCTGCAATTCGCAGAAACAACTGGAATCCAGGCACCGAAACGTGGATTGTTATTGCGGTTGTTATTTTGTGTCAGGTATGTTGGATTTTTGGGTAAAATCATAGGCTACCTTAATTTATATTCTTGGCTAACACTACCACCCCCCCTTTGTTTGTAGAACACAGGGCTCATCATCATGCATGTTTTTTAATAAATGAAAAATGAAAGATGCTAAATATTTAATTGATGAGTAGTCAATACAGTACATAACTTATGATTTTACCAAAAAATTCAACATACCTGACACAAAATGACAACCGCAAATCCACGTTTCGGTGCCTGGATTCCAGTTGTTTCTGCGAATTACAGCGATCCATTTGCTTCTCTTTTCTTTCGGCAGTCTATAAAATGATAGCTCTGATTTCTTGTTGAATCTATTTGTACAGTCAATCGCACAACAGCTCTTTCCCATTTTAGATGTGTTTTTTGTGTTTTCGCGGCATTCAAGCTGAATGCTAACGCTGCCACTCAGTAGTCTTTCTGCCACTCAGTGGGTGTAACTGCAGTGACTTCCACTTACTGTGACATCATGTGCATACCCTCCATACCATAGCTGTACAAACATGTTTTGTAATTACCCTTTAAGTACCAAGGATTGGAGAATTTATATAAATTTCATATTTTGATTCCATAACTGGTGCTACAAAGTGTGATTACCCTCCATGGATGCTACCAGTGGGGTCATTCAAACTGATTTTTAATTTTTGGCCTGTCTCACATACAGTGCTGTGAAAAGGTATTTTTCGTGCATATTGCATATTTCTCACACCGAATGGTTTCAGATCTTCAGACAAAATGTAATTTTAGTTTTTGCTGTCTTTTGTCTTTGTTATTTTACTGTAGTTCATTGCTTTAGTTAATTGTTAACCCGTGAGGGGGAAGGGTGAAGGTATTAATTTATTTCATATTGTGTTGGTGTGAGTGTGCTCTCTTTTTCAATGTGGCTAAGGACGATGTTTCCCGGAATTGCTGGATCTCCCTCCCAGGAGTGTCACACTGGCATGTGGCATCCATGTTATCACTGGTACTGTATACTTCCATAATCATGTGGGTGTTTTGTGATTCAGAAACCACACACACACACACACACACACACACGCACACACACATTTATATGATGCTACCCAAATTCCCATTCCCAATCTTTCAATAAATCAATCAGAAAGGAATTCCTCTCTGTAAATTGACTTATTGTCTAACCGGTATCGCACTGTGATTCAACCATCCTAGAATGCCAGCAATACAGTTTGTCTTTCTACAACCCTAAACTCTGCTTCAAGGACTGGGGATTTACCAAAGTATGTTCTGTGCCATATTTGGAAGAATACTTTTGACTTGTATAATCTGAAGTCATCATGAATAAATATTGCAATTTTAAAGTGCCATGAAAAAGTTTTTGCCCCCTTCCTTATTTCCTCTATTATTGCATTTTGTCACAGTGAATGGTTTAATATCTTAAGAAAAAAAAACTATATCAGACAAAAGGCATGCGAGTAAACACAAAACACATTTTAAAATTATTACTTAATTTATTTAATGAAACATCCATATCACCCAGTGAAAAAGTAATTGCCCCCTTAAACATAATAACTGGTTGCACCACCTTTAGTAGCAATAATTCAACCAAGCTTGCTATCTTTTTAACTGACAGTGATTAAAGTAAATGACAATAAGCCTCATCTGTCCCCTCTATTATTCATTTAGAACAGTGGCGCACTCACATTAGGGAATATTTTATTTTGAACAGTTTGAGAATTTAAAAAAAAGAAGAAAAAATACTATTTTTGATTATTTAATTTAACATTTGACGTATGTGCTTGCAACTGACAATTGACAAATTGACATATCGTTTACATTACTAGTTCAAGTCAGGACCTTGACTAAGCCACTCCAAAGCTTTCATTTTGTTTCTTTGCTGCCATTCCGATGTGGACTTGCTCTTGGGTCATTGTCTTTCTGGATAACCCAGCGCTTCAGCTTCAGGTCACAGACAGATCACTGGACATTCTCCTTAAGAATTTTCTGGTATAGAGCAGAATTCCTTCAATAATGGCAAGTCGTCCATGTTCCAAGGCAGCAAAGCATCCCCACACCATCATGCTACCACCAACATGTTTGACTGTTGATATGATTTTCTTACGGTGAAATGCTGTATTTGCTTAACGCCCAGACATAATAGAGCCGTATCGTCCAAAAAGTTTCACTTTCAACTCATCTGTCCATGGAACATTATCCCAAAAAGCTTGGGGATCATCCAGGTGCATTTTTGTAAATGTGAGATGAGCACTGATGTTTCTCTTTGTTTTCAGTGGTTTCTGCCTTGCTACTCTCCTATGAATTCCATTTTTCCCCCCAGTCTTTCTTATTATGGGAGTTCTTATTATAGACCCTAACTCACCACAGGCTAGAGAGGTGTGCTGTTCTTTAGATGTTATTCTGGGATCTTTTGTGACTTCCTGGATGAGTTGACGCAGCACCCTTGGAGAAATTTTGGCAGGCTGGCCACTCCTGGGAAGATTCACCACTGTTCCAGCCATTCTCAATTTGGAGATATGGGTTTCACTGTGGCTCAGTGGAGTCCCAGAGCCTTACATATAGCTTTGTAACCCTTTATAGACTGATATATTTCTTTCTCATCTCTTCTGGAATTTCCTTTGATTGTGGCATAATGTGCTTGTGGAAACTTTGTGGTGACTACTTCACTCTGATGGTAAGAGTGAGATCTAGATTCAAAAGGGCTGGCTGTAATCAAGCCCAGCTGTGTTCATTCAGCTGAATCAAATACATTTGTTTAATTGGTAGACTGAGAAACTGAGGGAGCAATTACTTTTTCACATGGGTGATATGGGTGTTTGAAAACATTTTTCATTAAATACATTAAATAATAATTTTAAAAATGTGTTTTGTGTTTACACAGATTCTCTGATATTACATTTTTTCAAAAGGTATGAAACCATTCAGTATGACAAAATGCAATAATAATGGACATCAAGAAGAGGGCGGAGTTTAGGGTTTTTACAAAAACAAACTGTATTGCTTGCATTGCTTTATTGATTTATTAAAAGACTGGGAATGGGAATTTTGGTAGAGGCATGTAAGTGTGTGTGTGTGTGGTTTCTGAATCATAAGACACCTACATGTTTAAGGAAGTATACAGTACCAGTGATAACAAGGATGCCACATGCCAGTGTGACACCCCTGGGAGGGAGATCTGGCAATTCCAGATCTAAATGAACACCTTCACCCTTCCCCCTCACGGGTTCCAGGAAAAAAAAAAACAATAAATAAAAGGAATGAACTACAGTAAAATAACAAAGACAAAAGACAGTTAAACCCAGAGACAGCTTTTCAGCCCGACGCTGGTCTCAGCTGGCCAACTTTTGAGTGACCAGGATGCCAGCATCCTGAGATTGCTCAACTCAGGTATTCGGTGCGCCTGCAACCAAACTATGAGTGGAAACAACAGACTCTGTGTTCTAGCTGTATTAGTAGATGATACACAATTTTTGAAGAATTATACCTTGTCAGTCTACTATCAATATCTGTGGCCAAAATGTGGAATAAATTAACAATTTTACCAATGGTTTTACACATAAAGATGACCCTTTCAGGATTTAGTGATCATTTATTGTCTTCAACAATCTGAGAAATAAACATGCAAATAGAAAGCTAGGGAAGGTATTTACAATGCCCATGCACAAAACCACATTTGCAATTTACACTGGTGTAACTCCTTTCAGTTTTTTCTGATTTGATTGATAACTGTTTTGTGTAGAGGAGAGTACAAGCTTTCCAATGGTATATGACATGTTTAATTTGAATTTTATTACAGAGAGAGAGAGCCTTGCATTTCTGCATGAGTGGTTGCTTCAGCACAACGTTGCACATTCAACCATAACATTATGCAGTAATATACAAGAATTTGTTGAGGCTTAACTGTTTTTTCTTTCAGATTTTGGAAGATTTTACTGCCAACTCACCAGCACTGTTAAAGCAAATTCTCTGTGGAGTAAGTCAGTAGAGGAGGAAGCATGAAGTCTAGCTAGAATATATACGAACATGTACGTGTTATTTCATACGTAATATTTAAATAATTATGTTGTGTCATATTTTTGATATTGCTATAGTTGCATTGGTTGTTACATACAACTATTTTTTTGTAATAATACTCAACAATTTTGTATAGGGGGTTAACTAACAGCCCTAGCTGTTAGTGTGGAATGGAAAGGGAATGGTATATATTCATTCAAATTTACTCTGTTCTGAGACGTACTAGATGAATATAGAATTTACCTTGGATTCATCATAGTAACATAGTAGTAACATTTGTAAAAATGTTGTCCGATTTCCATGTAAAAAGATTACAAACTGTACAGAAAAACATACAAGTGTGAATGATCACACATTTAGGTATGTGTACCATAGTGTGTCACAGTGTTTTTGCATTGATATGTGATATCAATGTTTCATCTTGAAGCATCAATAACGGAGCAAATGTATATGCTTTATAAAGGACAAAAATAATTTTTTTCATTTTTGGAGAGGTTTTTGATCCTAGATATCTTAGACCCATAGCCTGATGAAGAGTAATTCCCACTTTAAAATTATGCAAAAGTGAGTTTCATGAGCCAAAACAGTCATTTGTAGTGAAATATGTGATTATGAATGATTTACAGCAATGCACAATTTTGATATTTTGGATAGATTTGGACACACTAAGGGTACACTGCTTACTTTCTGCTTCATAGATCTTTAGTAGTTCCGCATATCACCCTCAGATTTAGCATACTTGTGGTCAAAGAGTTTATGATCCAGTCCAATGCAATGAAATAAGGCACAAAGGGGGTTTGATAGCCAACCTTGACCAGTTTAGCTGATCGAATTGAATGTGATGTTTGCTATAAAGCAGTTAGACCATTCCAGGCAGTATAATTTCTAGGCCTTGGCACTCCATATACTTTATTAAGGAAAAAAATCTAAAATTATCTATTTACTGCAGATTTGCCTACAAAATGAAACATATTTTCCACAATCTGCTTTTCATATGACACACAATGTTAATAGAGTTTTAAAATACCATCAGCAAAGTTTTATTTTGCCTTCAAAATTCTGGTAGTTCTAATTCACTTTCATGGGGACCTCCAATGTTTTGCACTCTAAGCACATACATGCACAGGCTTACTTTTGGTTGCTTCACAGCTTAGGTTGGCAGAGTGCATGCTTTCCTGTCATGTTAAATATTCATGTCTATGGAAATGCCCCACAGATTGGTGTCGTGAATTCACATCTAGGTATGTTTTAACCAAAAATGGAATTATCCTTTCAGCTTAATAAATTGTGAAATCCTGACCACTGTCCATCTCCTTGTGTACAGTAGTTGGTTAGTTCCCGTGGCTATCTCCTCTTCCAGTGTTAGAACATTGTTGGTGGAAGGGAAATTTTGTTGATGATATCCCGCCTGCGTCACATTCACATATTTCTAAAATTAGCTGGCTCTCCATCACTGTTTGGCGAAAATGTTATGTAAGTTGCCTTGTTGATGGCAGTCATACAGCTGTAATTAAATGGAGGGCGGGAGGAGGACAGAGTAAAACTGTAATACTATATAAAAATATATAAAAAATATCTAAACACTGAATAGACCTCATTTACAAAATGGAGCACAAGTGGCACAGCAAGGTTTTATTTGTTCCTCTGCCAGACACATGTAAAAGAGACCACAGCACAGGACTCCCAGTGTAGTCAACAACGGTGCAAAGGTGAAGGATCTCACCTCCAGAACCAACCAGAGTTGTCCCCCAGAGTAGTTGTCCACTTTGTAGAACATGCCATAGAACTTGACTACATTGGGGTGATTGGACAAAGATCTGAGGATATTGTACTCTGCTTCAATCTCCTCATCAACATCCTATCAATGGGAAAATATTTCATACAGATTGATTAGGCAGCGGTCACTGCACTTCACAATACAGATAAATGATATTTACACATCAATCTAACAGTGTGACGTCATAATATTGTGTAAGAAGAAATAACACCTACTTAAATTTACTTGATGCTACAGATTACAGCATTAGTGTTCACATAATGTGAAACTTCTTGAAATCACAACAGTTCTGAGATGCACACTCCAGGAAAGTAAAATCAACAATTCAAACCTTACTCACCTGTTTGTACTTGGAAATTGTTTTTTGGCCTAAAAGCAATTGTAGGTTATAGACCTAAATAGCTCAAACCTGCTACTTCTGCAGTCCAGTATAGGAAGTTTTATATGCTACAGTAAGTACAGATGAAGCTTGAAACACCAATTTATCAGTGAGCATTTGCACATCTTACACAGAGGCTATGTAGCTCTTTTCCCAGTTTCTGAAGGATACTGAATGTTTATGCCTAATGCTTATGTTCTGCGTTAGACATAAGCATTGGATGTAAGGTGAGGTGGACTGGTTACATCTACATACACAAGAAAATGTAGTAGGGGGTTGAATGGGGTAGGGGACAAGAACTGAGTGACTGATGCAATCACAGACACTGTGTTATAGCTACATCTGATCAACAAAACAGTGCACAGTAGGGATTAAAATCTGGACCACAGAGAGACTTGGGGGCAAGCTGAACGAAACACAGTAACCCCTTTCACACATGCATCTTAACCCATAAATGTTCTGTTTTTCATATTGGCAACATGTGAACAGGACATTCCTCCAATTTGCCAATTCAGGACCTGGTAAGATTTGTGGAAATCTACTGCCACACCTCTAGTGTGAACAGAACCAGCAATGTTCCCGGGTAAAGGACACATGAGGTTACAGCATTTATATGCAAGACTGTTCTGGTACAATTTCTTTAATAAATATTTGACTGAATCTGTTCTTTCAACATTAATGCTTCAGCATTAATGCCCTTTTTTGATGAAATCTCCTTTGTTTTTGTTTTATTCGTCTTGTACTGATTGCTAATTTAACACTCAGCTCAGCTTTATTCTCGAAGAGTTTAGCTAGCAAAACCAGAAACACCAGAGGTAACATTTTGTAAGGCAGTTGTTTCAAAAATATTACACAACAGTCATTCACGAAAAAGACTGTTTATTGTGCACGAGATACATAACTGCACGAGCCACAGCGAATCCCACAAATTCTTCTCTGCAGTGTGAAGATGTTCACACCGGGCAAACGGTGGATAAAGAACGTGTGGAAATTGATCATCACTAATTCTACCCCAGATCTGCTACAGCATTTTAACCCGGCTCGGCAGTGTAAAGACAGTTTAAGTTAGCCTAATGTTAGACAATGAATGAGTATGTACATAACATTACTTTTATAACAACCATTTTTTATTCAGTAAATAATAAGTGTTATAGTTGACGTGGCCCAGGTGCCAACTGACTGACGTCACACAAGCGACAATGGTTGGATCTGGTTGGATCTATGGGAAGTGAGGTCCAAAAACGCACCTGCAATTACTGCTTCTCGCCATTGGCACCGCCATAGAGAACGAAACTGAAATCTTCGAGATTGTAACTTTAAGGGATGCAATAAACAGAGTGGCTGTCCTTGCTTGACATGACTTTGTGATGACATTTTCAATGCATCTTCAAATGTTAGGTGGATTTAAAATAGTCAATGTATAAAGACTGCGTGAAGTTAAATCCACACACAGTTGCTTTTTTACCCTATCTAGCAAGCTGTCTATCATTATGTCTATGCAGGTCACATGTCAGTGGCAGATATAGCCAGCTGGTACTTGGCTAACAAATTTTTTTCATGACATTTTGCTGAAAAGAACTCCACAGTAAGTGTTTATTTCAAGCTGACAAATGACACTTTCATTTTTAATCTAACGTTAGCTATTTGGGATCATATAACTGAGCTAGACTGGCTAAAGATGTTACCATAAGTTATCTTAGAACTATCACTATTCAACTATGTTGTGTTGGTAGGATTTATATCTCTGCCAAAACCATTATTCATCAAAATATATTTTTTTATCAATAAACTAATGGAACATTAACATTTGTCCTGCGTTGCTTTGGAAGATAGACATCCTGCCTTACCTAATCTGTCCATCACAGTCATGTCATGTGTGAACAGGCTAGATATGGAATTTTTCCATATAGGAAACCTATATATGAATGGGGAAAACCAATACCTAACCCAGATAACTGAACCCGGCAATGTTATAGGTTCCATGTGTGAAAGAGGCTGGTGATACTGACACTGTGACACAAACTGAAAGGGGAGACACAGAAAAGCATAGAGGGTGAAAGAAAGAGAGAGAAAAAAATATTGAGAGAGAAAACAGAGGGATAGCAAGAGCTTGTATGAGTTAAGAGTGTCCAAGATTAATTAACTCGACTCGATCTGACCTGAGGACTGGGACAGTAAGGATAGGATTAAAGGAAACAAAATCTGTGTAAATTTACATGTTGTCAATTCTTACTCAATTAGTGTACTACAATTAGTGTGTTTTCACTGTAATAAGATCCATCAGAGGTTCTGGGAAGGTGCTTTCGAAGAAACTCAATGGTGAGGGGGAATCTTCACTCTGTCTCCAAACTTTTCTACATCTGTGTACTACTGTACTACACCCTATATTTGTTCAAGCTGCTCCAGTTGACTTACATTGATGGGGTCAAGGACTTTTACAGCTGCAATACTCCCATTCTTTTTGTTGCATACTTTGTAGACCTTCCCATAGGTTCCCTTCCCAATGGTCTCCAGGATATCCCAGTCTCCTGATGGGTCAGCCAGAGATTCAAGTCCAATCATACTGGATTTATAAGGGAACAGTCCATACAGTGACCTCCTGACCACAGGGAAAGACATCACAAAGAGAATGACCTAATTACTCTACAATCACACTGCAATGCAGAATTTGTAAGACGTTTGAGTTAGTTATCATTTAGTGACCTACAAACAAATATAACATCTAGAGCTAATGTAAAGTTTTACAGTTGATCAAAGCACTCTTACTCAAATAAAATGCACATTAGTAACATCTTGATCATAATGTGTGAACAGTCTGTGGAGAAAAGATATTATATAATCTCTTTGTTCACAAGTGCTTTGCTTCACCTAAGTTAAAATAAAGAAAATAAAAAATATGTGGCATAACACAATGAAGTACATGTAAGCTACTTTATCTTAATATTGCAAATACTGATTATATACTTTTTTATTTTGGTCGGTAATGATAAGTATTACCATTTTTCATGTTTTTCATTGTTTGGGCTAGGCCTCTTAGTTCCAGTGAAGGAAAATCTTAATGCTACAGCATATAATCACATTCTATATGATTATGTGCTTACCCAGCAGTTTGAGGAAGGCCCTTTCCTGTTTCAGCATGACAATGCTCTCAGACACACAGTGAGGTCCATATATAAACAGTTTTGTCAAGAACGGTGCGGACAAACTTAACTGGCCTGCATACAGCCCTGACCTCAACCCTATCCAACACCATTGGGATAAACTGGAAAGTCAACTGCAAGCCAGGCCTAATCGCCTAATCAGTGCCAGACCTCACTAATGCTCTTCTAGCTGAATGAAAGCAAATCCCTGCAACAAAGCTCCAACATCTAGTATAAAGCCTTCAGAGAAGAGTGGAAGTTATTATAGCCAGCAAAGGATAGGCCAACTCCATATTAATGCCCATAATTTTGGTTTGATGTCAGGTGTCCACATACCTTTGGCCATTTAATGTACTTAAAATAATTCTCTATGCAAATTTTGAAGAGAATTTCCAGATGAGGTCTCAATGTAAGACTTGGAAAATTAAGCCTCAAAAGATCTGAGTGTTCATTGGTGGTTTAAAATATAAAACTGCCCTGAAAATAGGTGTTGACAAATAACAATATCTTAAACAGAATCAATATATTCAGTGATAAAATTATATTCCAGACATAACAACGTTTTTAGAGACACTCAAGGCTCTTTTTACCAAAAAAAGCACTGGATGTGGCTTCTGAATTTTGGTGTTTTTGTGACCAGAGGCGAGGAGTGTACGGCTTAAAGTGAGCAGCGCAGGTGGAATATGGTCACGTTTAGGCTGAATATATTATCAGTGCGTGTGCTGCAGCTGGATTCAATCATAACTAATTAAATTACCTCTTTTCGGTCCATTTAAGAGCCATGAGCTTTGTGGCTGGTGTACTGCCAATTTCAGTGGTCTACCACTGCAATGGAAGATGAGGATGTACCATAGGCTGTAGAAAACAAGACCAGGTTAAAACCTAGTATATGGCTGGACCTAACACATGTGATCTGGCCGACCAATGGTGTAACTTCATAACTCGGGCGACCAATGGTGTAACTTCATCATTCAGTCAGTCAGCCAGTCACCCACAGACATTCGCGTTTGTAGGGCTGGCCCCGCTGTTGCGGTCCAGCCAAAAATATGGATGATGTGACTGTGAAATCACCCATTGACTTTGCATTGGCTTGCAAAAAGCCTTTTTGAAAGTGTAGATTTTGTGCTGCCATGTTGTACAAATTGTAGTCAGACACTGCACAGTAAGGAAAAGGGGGGACCATTATATGATTATGAAGTACGGGCTGAGTTTGGGTCTTACACTCAGAAATCAAGTCCCTCAAATACACAATAACTCAACAAATCAGCACGTGGGAAAACATTAGGAAAAGAAAAACACCTATTGCGACTTAGAAAAGCTGTGTGATAAAGGAAAATTGGAGAGGGAAGTGAGTACACACAACTTGGGCTCTGTTTGAGAGCAAATGGATATGATCATTGGACAAAAGAGGCAACAGAAGGGTTGAACTAGAGGGGTACAACTAACAAACAACTGGCACAAGACCTGAATACATTTTATCTAACTGATGTTTGATGTATCAGATTTTACACAGGAAATGTAATGTTCTTAAAGTTAATACACAATGTCAAGTAACAACGTTTTTAATGACAGTTGTGTGATAAGAACTCTAAAACAAAATAAGGTAAGAAAATGGGAGACCAGATGGGATTGGTGGTTGTGTGCTGAAGTTGTGTGCCGAACAACTAGGCCCAGTCTTCAATAGTATTTTCCAGATGTCTCTTCATCAGCAAATAGTGCCAAAGCTCTGAGCACAGGCCACTGTAGTCCCCATAGCCAAAAATAAACACCCTTGCATGCAGCATGCAAGTAGCTATTAATTTATCTAGTCACATAATTAAAATAAGACTTTTCAAGTCTTACAGTATACAGTATAAAAACAGCCAATTATTAAAAACATAATTAAATACGGAAATAAGATTTTTTTCTTAAATAATGGGGCCTACCAATTCATATCATATTCACGCCAAATCTTGACATTTCCTGATAGGGACAAGTCTTGTGAAAAAATGAGGGGTTGCATGAGAGTATATCTATTAGATGAACCTGTTTAATCTGTAAAAAACTGAGGATCTTGAAAAAACATTAAAATCACCCTAGGCCTCTAAGGGTAAATGGAAAATAAACCCTGTTCACATGCATTTATAAGCACACACCAGATTGGTCTGTATAGTAGGCTATTTGGCTTTTGCTATTTGGTTTTGTCAGGTTTTAATTCATAAATTGGCTATAGCTAAATTCAACTTTTCATTTATTTCATGAAGAGCCTAATATTTTTTTTTAATTAAATGGTCTGTTGTCAATTAGATAAATGCCTCTTTTTGCAATGCTGTGGAACAATAACTCATTCACCGGTCACTACGTTGTCCTCATGTCATTTTGCTTATAACAGTAGGCTACTTGGAAGGTTTGATGTACAGTACTGTACAGAAATGGTAGTAAAAATCCACCATAATTTATCTGACTCAGTTAAGTTATGAACGTAATTGAAACGGGTTATGACTACTGACATGTCAGAGATGTTTGAAATAAAACTTCATAGTGCTAGGCTACATATTTTCTGAGTAAATGAGCAAAATCCAAAAACCATGACAGACTCTCCCCAATGTCTGCAATAAGAATACAGTAAAATTGTTTTAATTTTGAATTTATTAAAGATAAATTTCCTGTAGTCGTGTCTCTCCTTTCAGCGTCCAGTCCCTTGTTAATGAAATAGCAGCAATAAACAATTATTGAAATCATTTTTAAGAAATATTCATATGTAGAAAATTGTTTTTCTCTAGGCATCTTTGAAAGAGACTGGCAAAAATGTGTGCAGACAAGAGACACCAGCAACAAGTGAGCTAAAGGAAAATTAAACCTGGCACCACAATATTTTGAATAAAAATTTGTTGTTAGAATTTGTATTTAACGATTTTTACCTGATTTTAAAAATGGTAATAAATCACTTATTGTGTCTTTTTGTTTACTTACAGGTAAGGGGTACTGACCCCACCTATGTGTTACGTTGCCTGCCATGCCTTCACTTTGTAGATCTTTTATTTTGTACGATCTTTGGAGGCATGGTTTGTCAATGACATTTCTCAGCTGTTACCGGTTTCTTACTCAGCAGGCATTTGCAAGCCCTTCACTCATTACTGTTATTGTGTACACCTGTTTTCCACTGTTTATAGTCCCTGTTCACCAGTCACTCGGTGCGAGATTGTTGCCCCAGTTTACTGCCTGTTTGTTTTGATCCTTGCCTGTTTCTTGACCACCGATTTCTGCCTACCCGTTTCCCGACCTGCCTGTCTCGTGTTGACCCTGATTCTTCGCCTGCCATTTATTGTACCTTTGCCTCGGACTGCCCTGTACACCGACCATCGCCTGTTCCTGGACTGCGGACCTGCTTCTGCCCCTTTTGTACTGTTGCTCTGCTGCCAGATTTATCGGATTACGAACCTTGCCTGGACTTTGATTTACAAGACGTATTGCTCCCTTTTGTACTGTTGCTTCGCTGCTTGATTTCCTGGATCACGAACTGTTGCCTGTTATACCGACTACGAGTGTGCATATCACCATAATAAATCTCAGTTTCGTTATAACCTCTGTTTCCGTCTTCATTTGGGTCCTAAACTCTCCAGTTCGTCACACTATGGGCACAACTGACCCAGAGGAACAGTTGTTCCTTTGAACACATTCTGTTTGAAGTCAAAATGTGCCTTTCACATGAGAGTGGGTACAATCCTCAAATGCAAGCTGCGAGCTCCCAGCTTACACCTCGCTGATTTCAGCTCCCACCTCGCAGTTTGTAGGTCCCAGATCCCAGCTCTCAGCTCATGCCTAGCTCACAATTCTGAGCTCGCAGCTCACCCTTGCCAAAAGACCTGTTGTGTTAACATATGTTACTTTAATTTTGAGAAATATTAGAACAGATCATTTATTAAAATGATAATGTACATCATTGTAAGATGAAAAGGGAAGGTTAAAGCTGGAGTAGGCAATTTTTATATTAGGCTATATTTTATTATATATAAATGTCCATTAGAAAACATTGATTGTGTTAATATTGATTGTGGAATATATCTCCCAATAGAAGCACCACCAACCCCCACATAAAACCACTGCTACTTTTTGCAACTTACCAGCTCACCCCACGTCCATGCTTCCACATGAGTGTCACCGTTTTATATAAGCCAGCTGAAGATATAAATATGCACAAACAAATCTTTTAATTCTATTCGAGGTGTGAGCTAGGGGCTGGAATCAGTGAGGTGGGAGCTGCGAGGTGTGAGCTAGGAGTTAGAATCAGCAAGGTGGGAGCTGCGAGGTGTGAGCTAGGAGCTGGAATCAGCGAGCTGCGAGGTGTGAGCTAGGAGCTGGAATCAGCGAGCTGCAAGGTGTGAGCTAGGAGCTGGAATCAGCGAGCTGCACGGTGGGAGCTGCGAGGTGTGAGCTAGGAGCTGGAATCAGCGAGCTTCAAGGTGGGAGCTGCGAGATGTGAGATAGGAGCTGGAATCAGCAAGGTGGGAGCTGCGAGGTGTGAGCTAGGAGCTGGAATCAGCGAGCTGCAAGATGTGAGCTAGGAGCTGGAATCAGCGAGCTGCAAGGTGGGAGCTGTGAGGTGTGAGCTGCAAGGTGGGAGCTAGGAGCTGGAATCAGCAAGCTGCAAGGTGGGAGCTGCGAGGTGTGAGCTAGGAGCTGGAATCAGCGAGGTGGGAGCTGTGAGGTGCGAGCTAGGAGCTGGAATTAGTGCGCTATGAGCTGGGAGCTGGAATCAGCAGGCTGCGAGGTGGGAGGTGGGAGCTGGAATCAGTGTGCTATGAGCTGTGAGCTGGAATCACTCAGCTACGAGGTGGGAGCTGCGAGTTACGAGCTGGGAGCTGGAACAGTAGCTGGGAGCTTGGCTCAAAGTGATTGAACTCATACTGTTTCACGTTTGTGATTGAATTATATCATCACCAAAAGAGTAATAGACAGTATCAAGTTATTCATTTGAAAATGTCACTCTTGACCAAGCAGTCTCTTATAGGGGTGTGAAGAGACATCATTATCTGCATCTGTTCAACCAACAAAATTATCTGTATCTGTATTCGGATATAAGACAGGAAGTGGGCGTGGTTTATACCAGAAGTCACGTTAAATTGGGAAAACGTATTTTCTAACTTAATATTCATTGGCAATGCAATTGTTGTGCCTTCAAAGCATCAAATTAATTCAATATTGGCATATAAATAATGAAATATATTTCCACATCCTCATACTGTACTTTTCATCTCTCTTCTTTTTATTTTTTTTTTATTTTTAACTAAACTAAGTTTTATGAACTGTCTGAACCCCCCCCATTATATTTTCCCCCTACTGAACTAAGCTTGGATAGACTGCAAACCATCTAATGTCCTCATATTTTCCCTTGGTGGCAACTGTTAGCCTACCATGAAAATCTGGACTGGATTTCGTGTTGATTTGATAGCCAAGACCTATGGCTGATACGTACAGCATGTTACATCTTAAACGGATGAATATTGGTTGAAATACAAGGTAAAACGTTTCGTAAAATATTTCGACTGGACTTTTTTTAAATGGAGGAAATGAACACATACAGCTAAGACTGCAGGTTCTAAGCTTCATTTTGATGTATAGGTTGCGGGGGTTTGAAAGAAATCCAGCTGCCACACTAGGCTTTTGTCTTGCTAGCTCCCGCACCTGACGTCTCCTCCTCCTCGATGCGAGAGTTTCCCTGAGTGATAGTCGGGAATGATCAGCTCTCAGCCCGCTGCCTGCTGTGCGCTGCCTCGGTGGGGGCGACTACAGAATATAGTGATCACTTTTCAATAATACGTAGTAAATGAAATGACTAGTTAGTGAAATCAAAGTCCTATTTTGCAAACAGAATGTGTATTTTTATCTTGTGGCCATCCACAATGATATGAATCGATTTGAAGAAACATAATGGCTGAAGCATCAAACTTATTTATTAAACTTTTTGCAGCGCAGTGGCTCAAAGTTTGTTGGTGCGTGTGCTAGAGTTCCAGATACAGCTAGCAGCCGTGCATAACCCCACCCCCCACTCTCTCTCTCTCTCTGGCCGTGTAACATTAGATAGACGCTATGAGAACTCGACTTGGAGCTGACTTTCTTTTTTTTTTTCCCCGAATCAGAATAATAACGAGCAACTTCGGATAGAAGAAATATCTGTTTCCATCGCATTATTCGTGCTTTCCCGAATATAGTATTCGGTTTCGGATACATCCCTAGTCTCTTAACAATCACATAAAAGAATAAATGAGGCACAACCGACGCGATCTCCTCTACAATCGGACAGCAAATTCTTTAACACTAGAAAGGCCAGAGGTGATGCCATTGGGCACATAAACTTTTAATAAAATTACTCCAACACTGTAAATGCAATAGCTACCTTCCTACTTCCATTTCTTTTCATAAATATCTGGGCCTAAAAAAAAATTTAATTCTAAAATTTTTCTGTAAAGAAATACAGGTAGTTTGTGCAATTTTCTTTACAAATATCCTCCGCCAGACAATAGACAGTAGATTTTGGTAACATTGGCACATTATTGAGCAACTTAATTGCCGGCGTTTTGATACCAAATGCTCAAATTTTTTTGCACATATAATCACACAAAAGTCATTCATTGCAATGGGGTGAGGAATTGATAAAGACTTTAGGGTGAGGATGACTGATTGTGGGCATTGTAGTTAAAGAAACTATAGGTTTAGAACTCTGCAGAGATAACATATTTTCAGTTTTTGACTGAAATTGAGACTTTGAATAAACTGAATAGGCTATATGACAACTGCTGAAATGTAACCAATTTGTGTGTGGTCCCTGCTCATTATGACTGAAGAAATTTTTTTTTTTTAAATACTGCACTTTTTATTTCTTCTAATTATTTTCACAGTTTTGTGTTTTGTGTTTTACAAATTGTAGCACTTTTCTCAATGTGTCGGTAATATGCTTTGATACATTTTTCCTTTATTCTATATAAGAAATTGCTAATAATTTAGAAATGCAATTGTTGGAATTGATTCAGTTGTTTCAATTCATTGCTTCAGTGCAAATAGTTCTGTAACATATAATTGGAAGCACTAAAAACACGGCCTATCTAGAGTTAAACATTTGCGTAAAACCTCAGATTTTCTTAAAAGTTCTATTTGCAAGAAAGCAAGTGAAATAATCTTAACTAAATTTAACCCTCTGGGGTCGAGAGCTCCTCCGGCAGAGCTCGACAAGATGAAATTAACTTTCGTTTCTATTTGGATGATTAACTTCACGTGCTGTTATCATACAGACGCAACAAAAACATTGACAGAAACCTTAGAATCTCGACTTTCCAATGCGCCCATTGGCAAATAATATAAATTGTTTTAAATGTTCCAAATTTGATTAATTAGATCATGTATGCTTCGCTAAACTTTACTCATTACTATGTGAATTTCGCTCAGCAGGAAGTCCGCCCAAATCACATTCACATGTTAACAACATTATAATTACTCTCCATAGAAGGAGACTAAAGGAGGGGCGATGCGAGATCCATGTGAGAAATGCCTGCAAAAGCGGGATAGAATGTCACAGAGTGTCACCTAATTCACTTCTTTTGAGGTGAACATTTCGTTTAATTTTGGAAAATGGTCCGTCCGGAAGCCGACACTGATGAAGAGCGGTGTCATTTCGAACAGTGAACTGATCCAGCTGAGGATCAACTTCATGCGTAAGTATATTTCTTATGATCATATTGGTAAATATGTGTACTGTATTGCAACGTATCTGTGTGTTTGTAGGAATATCCAGCAATGTGCGCGTTTGTAAATTCCCACACTACGAACGATTCGAACTATTGCATCTCAAAATTATAGGCTAGGCTCTCTGCATCTGGTTGTGTTAGAAGTATCAGGTAGACTGTATGTTTTTCGATCATATTCATAATAAATAGCTCATGCCTGGTGTGTAGTGGCGTGGCTAGGATTCTAAAACTGATGTCCTTGCACAATCGATATTAGCATACTCTAAGTAAGTTCGGGAAATAGCAATAAAATAACCACTTGGCTAAACAGACCTAGCCTAGTTCAGATTGAGGCATTGTTATTGATGAGTTGCGTGTAGTTTAGTTGGAATATCAGTGTTTATTTAGTTAAGCTAATGTTTTTTCGTTGATAGCTTGCATTATTTGTAAATGTGTGCTGTATTACATTCTCTGTGTGTTTGTAGGAATATTCACTAATATGCGCGCCTGTAAATTCCCACACTACGAATGATTCTAACCATTGCTTCTCAAAATTATAGGCTACCTCTCTGCGTCTGGTTGTGTTTGTTTGGTTCATTGTTTGTATATGATGTCACATTTCATAAATTTTGTTTTCATTAGTTAGTGGTTTGTCCCTTTTTTGTAAAGCACATTTAATTTTCACCTGTTGAAGGAAATGTGCTATATAAATAAAGTTTGATTTGATTTCACATTTCCTAACAATTTTGTTTTTATTATATTTGCAGAGATGTTGATCAGGAAACACGGCCTAGTTCACCACTAGCTAAGAGGCCAGGCAGACGTTGCAAGAGTACACCAGTCTCATCTCATCTTCCATGCAGTTTACTTCAATAAAAGTTGTCTTTGTTTCTGTCTTCTAAATGGCATACTGAGTCTTTGCCTTAGTGGTGGGGAGGCATGCGGCCAGGTGTGAATAGCCTACTTATCTGGCAGGTATTCCTACCCAATGCATATTCATTACAGAAAGGCCATTTGCCCTCCCATTCTCACCTGGTGTTGAAAAATAGTAGTCACAACACTAACTTTTAGCTATTTATTTTATATTTCTCATTGGATTTGCTAAAATATTTTGTCATCTTTTGATACCCAAGACCTTGAAGAACACATTTCAGTGACCAAAAGTCTTATTCACAATTGTTTAGTGTGTTTTATTACAACATTCCTGTGCATGTTCAAAACTACTGTTTACAGTTTGTGTGTTTTTAGAGCAGTTTACAATCCACACATTATTATGACCTACTTACTGCTGCCATATTGTTGTAGCTGAGTTTGTGCTGAAAACAAAGATATGAAACACTTTGGAATCACTGTATATAAAGTTGAGGAAATTTACACAAATGTCAGAGCATCGCACAATCACCAGTGTGCCTCATTTTACCCTTAGACCCCAGAGAGTTAACGGCCATCGTCTTATCAACCATCGAGACAGTCGTGGCATACAAGCTGACCACAAAGTCGTAGAATTGTGAGGTGGACCAACTGGAATGTAGGAATGTAGGCCTTTGTCATTTCATTGGTGCTGTTTTAACAGCAATAAAAACTTTTTATCCAATATATTGATATGTATGCGTTTATCATCAATTTATCCACAGTAGCACAATACGGGGTGGGGGTGTGAATAAAACAGCACACATGGCAGGCATTCATAGTTATAGTAGGTAAATGCTTAGGAGGATGGTTTTGCTGTTTTTTTTTTTGTTTTTTTTTTTGGAGGAGTGATAAAAATGAAATCGATAATGTGTCAATTTGCAAAAGAGGCTGTGTGAAAAGGTTAAGGATAGCTAAATTGTAAAAATGAATAGGGGGTATGGTTTGGAAATATAGTAGATATGTAGGACTGAGCAATTATGTGGATTTGTATGTTTTGATGTAAGTCTAGTAATGTTTGCTGCCTGTGGATGTCTTGTATTTATGTTATGATGTTTTGTGTGTGATAAATGTATAAGATGTCATTTTGTGTGTTTATAATGAAACGAAAATAAAATCATACAAAAAAAAAAAAACAGCACACATGGCCTGTATTTATTTATTGAGTTGAACTCGGTAAACTGTCCTAAATATTAAGTTATTGTCAGACAATATTATTGAGTTAATTGAATAAATATATCCATAATTTCATGCAACTCAAAATGACATGAAAACATTTTTTATTAGTCAGCTAACTGGCAGGTATTAAACAATTGTATAAAACAATTGTAAAGCATAAGGGAGAAAATCTCAAATCTCCGCAAAGTAGCTCAAGAACACTTGTCGGATGAGTAATTCAAATTGTGAAAATTAACTGACCACTTAAAAACAGGAATTGGAGCAGATTACATGATAATGTTCATCCTAGGCTGAAGGGCAAGGTTTAGTGGAGAACACAAAATAGTTCTAAACCAGTATATACAAAATTATCCTCTGAAGACCAGGGTACTGACTCGGATTGTTCTACCCAGCATTGTTTACATCCATGGACGCTACATACTCAATCTTAACTGGGACAATCAAGAGGGCGGGCTGCCGCAAAACGAACCAATGCAGGAAGAAACGCCAACGTCTCAATGAGCCGTCAGTCTAAAGCATGATAAATATCTTCAACACTGAACTTAATGAGGACCCATTAAAACTGCTTTCTAAAGATCTGTCTTTTGTCCTGATGCAACGTGCAGATCCAATCACCACCAGGATAGAATTGTTCACATTTTTCAGATTTGTAAAGTTGAAGGCATTTTACACTAAAGACGCAGGAAGAAATCCATTCATTCATTATCTATACCCACTTATCCTGGGCAGGGTTGCAGGGGGTGCTGGAGCCTATCCCGGCATGCATTGGGCGAGAGGCAGGATTAAAACCTGGACAGGCCGTCAATCTATTGCATGGCACACACATCATTCACTCAAACACTCATACCTATGGGCAATTTAGAGTCTCCAGTTAACCTACCTGCATATCTTTGTACTGTGGGAGGAAACCGGAGTGCCCAGAGGAAACCCACGCGGACACGAGGAGAACAAGCAAACGCCACACAGAAAGGCCAAAGCAGAGATTCGAATCCACAACCTTCTTGCTGTGTTGTGTGAATGTGTTGAATGTGCCACTGGAGTCTGGGATAAAAAAGTTGTTCAAACCAAAAAGTACATTTGTTCCGGTACTTTGTAATTCTTCCGTAGATACCTTTTGCCGTTTGGTTGAACAAGATGTCATTACATTATAGGCATTTGTCATGCAATGTCATGCAATTATATTAAAAGAAATTGGATTTCATGGGTTTTCATTCTAATATAAACTCCTCAAAAATGTTTGGAAATTTGTGTTTGGTCGATCATATCTCTGTTGTCATTGTATCTTATATCATTGGAAAGCCTGTTAATTTCCCTTTACAATGATGTCTCATTTGTAAGGATCATGCATTTGTGGGATGAGCAGCACAGCTGATTATGTGGGTGGGGTCCCAAGTGAAATGTGCAAAATTTCCCTGCCAATGTCAAACAGTGTATTCTCCTGTTGGTATTGACTCTATTGTTTTGAGTTGTTTTCATGTTACCATACATTTCCTGTGTGGAGTCAATTAGGTATCTACTTTATTTCCATTAGAGATAATTTCAAAATAATAGCTAAGAGACAGATTTATTTCAGTTTTATGTACTATATCAGATTTTCAGTGGATCAAAAGTTTCCATACACTTTGTTACTATTTGGTGGCATTGCCTTTTAATTGCTTAACTTGAATCAAATGCTTGGGGTAGCCTTTCACATCTTCTCACAATACTTTGCTGGAATTTCTGTCCATTCCTCGAGACAGAACTGGTGTAAATCAGTCAGGTTTGTGGGCCCCCTTGTTCGGACACACTTTTTCAGTTCAGTCCACAAATGTTCTATGGGATTCGGGTCAGGGCTTTGTGATGGCCACTCCAATACTTTCACTTTGTTGTCTTTAAGCCATTTTGTTACATCTTTGGAGGTATGCTTAGGATCATTGTCCTGCTGGAAGACCCAGTTATGACCAAGTTTTAACTTAATAGCTGATGTCTTGAGGTGTTGTTTCAGTATTTCAAGATAATCCTCCTTACTCATGATGCCATCTATTTTCTGAAGTGCAGCAGTCCCTTTTCCAGTAAAAAATTATGCTGGTCATGGAGTAGGGGCTTCTTCCTTGTGCCTTTCAGGCCATGGCAATGTAGGACTCTCTTAATAGTGGATATAGATACTTTGGTACCTGATGCCTCCAACTCCTTCACCAGTTCCTTTGTTGTTGTCTTGGGGTTCAGTTGAACCGTTCGGACTAAAGTTCATTCAGCCCTGGGAGTTAATTTGTGCCTCCTTCCTGAATGATGCAGTGTCTGTGTGGTCCCAAGATATTTATATTTGCATACAATTGTTTGTACATATGCTCGTGGTACCTTCAGTTGTTTGGAAATTGCTCCTATGGAGGAACTGGACTTGTGGAGGTCCACAGTTTTTTTCTGAGGTCTTGGCTAGGTTGCTTGAATTTTCTTATGGTATCAAGGGAAAAAATGCAGTGGCTCTAAAGGTAGGCCCTTATATACAGCCACAGGTGCCAATGAACTCCCATTAATTTCTAATTATGACAATTAGCCAATCAGAAGCTTCTAAAAAGTCATTACATCAATTTATGGAATCTTCCAGACTGTTTAAAGAGACAGTCAACTTGGTGTATGTAAACTTTTGACCCACTGGAATTCTGATATTGTGAATTAAAGCTGAAATAAATCTGTCTCTAAAGTAGATGCCCTAATTGACTTCCATTACATTACATTACAGGAATTTGGCAGACGCTCTTATCCAGAGTGACGTACAACAAAGTGTATAACCAAAACCAGGAACAAGTGTGTTGAAAACCCTAGAGGGAAGTACAGTTCCAAGTGCAGGGAATGACCACGTAGTTTAACTTGGACCCTGTAGGTTAGTCTGATTAACGCAACAAAAACAGCAGCAAAGCAGTCTATGCAAATAAAACAAGCAATAGTTGAGTAGGCACAAGTGCAATAACTAAGTCAACTAAGATAAACATCTTACGTAGCTACAACCTTAAGATTACATAGTCAAGACATAGACTTGCCAAAAGTAATGTATGATAACATGAATTGTGAAAAACTGAGTTTGAATATCTTTAGCCTAAATGTATGTACATTTTTGGCTTCAACTGTATACGTGTGTGTGTGTGTGTGTGTGTGCGTGCATTACAGCTGTCAAAAAATATTCGAAGTTCAAAAACTAACCTAAATTTGAGCATTCGAATATTAGTTTTGTATCCCGCGTTTTTTTTTTTTTTTGATTCTGCGTTTTGTAATTAACAAATATAGACGCTTTCAACGGTAACAACATAAACAAACAAACTATCTTTCCTTTCTGTTTTGAAGGTTTTGATAAAATTTGATGATGAACAAAATAAACAAAGTAATTTATGTTGTTTTAGGCTACAAGTATTAGCCGTTTGAATAGTTTTTGTGTTAAGAATTAAACAGGTATTTCCTATAAACAATCATTTCCCTATTATTGTGATTAATTAATGACAAGTTGTGGAAAATTACATCCACGAGAAAGTGCTTTATTCATTTGCGCATTATATAGAAACTGCAGGGGGCTCATCTATAAAATGAACTTGCGTGCATACGTCAAGTGAAGACCTGACGTAGAGCCACAACCGTTTCCACGGTCAAATTGAGTCATGTTGAAATTTTATAAATCACTACTTTGATGTGGTTTTCTACGTATGCGCCACACAGTTGATCTAAAATACATTTTATAAATGAGGCCCCAGATGTAGTAACCTAGTATGAAAGTACACCGATGTCCTCTATTGCCCGCTTGTGGAAAATAACGCGCAGACCAGTTTAGAGGGAGCGTCACATGCATATTACGCCCAACAATAAGCAGCTTGAACTCAAATTCATGGCACTTTTGACAGGCCTAGTATGCATGTGTATTTTATTTTCGTTTTTATTTATTTTTTAATGTAGACTATATTGCGTCACACACGGGATATTTACTGCCACCTGTAAGTATAAATAGAAAAACTGATAATAAAAATTGATAATGAAAGTTGTGGTGTATATCCAATCAGCCTAACAATGGCAATAGTTCCCAGGTTGTCAGTGTATGTTGCGTGGTATACGGTTGATCCATTTAAGCACTGAATGTGGGGTTGGGCCTCTTCATTTACTTTTTGGCATATTCAGCACACTAAGGATGGCGTAGGGCGAAATTTTTGTGCATATCGTGCCTTCATACATGGATGTTTATACTATTCTTGTGAGTGCTGTCAGTTTTGCTCTTTCATTTTTTGTTTGTGGGATTCAGCAACCAATTATTAGTTAATATGCTTGAGTTGAGCATGTTTAATTCCTTTGATTTACATGTAGATCTTAATCAAGATCTTGTCTACAGTGTGGTATAAAGCATTTTAGTTTTACAAATGGGTTTTTTAAATTAAGGTGAAAAGAAGGCATGTATATCCCTCCAACGAGAGTTATTACACAGAGGAGGGAAGCGGTTAATTTTTAAAATCATATTAAAGCAAATAGCTGTTATTTTCTGGCAAGTTGTCGATTTATATGTTGTTATTTGATTATACTGTAGCATTTATGACATTATACATGAAAAATAAACTGTCAAAACATGTTTTCTGAAACAATCTATTAGTGTCTTACACAGTTTTACATTGCAGACTCTTATAATATGAAGAGAGTTAGCAGATCCATAAAAATATTAGAATGGTGGCTACACTGTCCATTTTCCTGAAGTTTGCCAGTTGATACAAGCCCAATATTTGCTGGGACTCAATTTTTCCCAAATAAGATGGTGAGTTGCCCGAAATGCAACACAGCATGACGTCAACTACAATTTCTCAATGTAGAATGGAAGCTATCCTTATAAGGGGCAGCTCAGTGGTGCAGTGGGTAGCACTGTTACCTCACACCAAGAAGGTCCTTGCAGTAGTTCTTTTGCCCAATGCATGCTGGGATAGGCTTCAGTACCCCATGTGACCCTGACCAAGAATAACCGGGAATAGATGGTGGGTCCTTATGAGGAAAAAGTACACTCTGTTGCCTCCTACTGTAAGAACCCCACAAGTATTTCCCTCTGGCCAGCAGAACCTGTCAAATGAAACCCTAAACAACTGCAACCAAATATAAGATGTCTTTTACGGAGTCAGAGACTATTAAAGTCCTGGTGACTATTGATGGAATTACTGCTGATGAAAACGTTAAAACCAATATCATGAACTCCGTGTAAAAAAGGTACCTCTTTTGGATACATCTACACAGCACAGAGTGGAAATTCATGCTAACGCAGTGCAGACAAATTTAACATACTGTATTTTCTTTTGTGAAAAATTACAAAGAAGACTTGCTTTGAGTGTATATATCTTTATGTCTAGTGCTTTATCTTGGTTTACGAGCAGGGGTAAATTGGGATTTGGGAGGTGGGTGGACCCTGAGATCCGGTGGGAGGTGGGTGAAATGAATGTCTCAGTTCAAAATAGTTGTATCTTTAATGTATTGTGCACATAATTGTAATTAAGGAAAACAATGTTTTAAAAAGAATGTATACTATTGATGCAAGCTTTTATATAATACATTTCAAGTGTATTGAGTGTCATTAATGCTGAGAATTTTTTTTACCCACGAAAATAATCAGTCATCCTCCTCTTGTCCTCACTTTCTTCCTCCTTTATCCATCTTTCTTAAACTGGTGAGGCGCAAAACTTTCCTTTAAACTAATCATTGATCTCAAACTGTTTCAATTAATTTTCAGTGATTAACAAGAATGCAAACATCTGACTAATCAAATGGAAAGGGACACAGCTTCTTCGCATTGTGTTAGGGAGATTAAATGATGAATGCGATTTAGAAAAATCTGTTTTAATCACTAAGCAGTGGCAGAATCTTCCCCTGATTTTCCTTGAGTATCAATACAATTAATCCACAAAATAGGCTACTCAATACTATCATATATAGCCAGCTCTCCCCAAATAGGCAGTTTTAACGAGTAGCCTACATCGTATAGCCTACATTTATTTTCATTTGCAGTACGAAATTGTGCACATTTTTAATCAACAGTATTTGCAGATACATGCACTTCTTTCTCTGCACTCGTACTCATGGCAAATATCTGCAATGCGTAGGCTAGATTGTAAACACAGTTGAAGTGCAGGTTTTGTTTTTGCTGGTTATTCTGAGAGCTAACATGGTAGATAACAGACTGGTGTATCTTGTTTGTTAAGTGTAGACTACTTGGTGATTAAAAAGGATCTTTAACAGATAAATTGAATTTATGATTTAATCCCCCTAACACGGTATGAAGACGCTGTGTGTTAGGCTACTTGCCATTTGATTAATCCGATCGTTGGCATGCTTGATTATAAAGGAAAATTACTAATGAAAACAGGTTGAGATCAATGATTAGTTTAAAGTAAAGTTTTGCGCCCCACCAATTTTCAGCTCACCAGTCGCCGCTGAATAAAACGTTATA
Organism: Anguilla rostrata; assembly: GCF_018555375.3. Taxonomy (NCBI): domain Eukaryota; kingdom Metazoa; phylum Chordata; class Actinopteri; order Anguilliformes; family Anguillidae; genus Anguilla; species Anguilla rostrata. Next base: position 30,800,660 of record NC_057935.1, on the reverse strand, counting down.
TATGTGGGAAATATTCAATCCTTGCTTAGCTGCTGACCAGCAACCTGCTGATTTTCCTTAAGCAATCAAAGTTGCCGTTAATAATAGCCAGCATTCGTGGGGGCTGTTTATTCACCTCTCTTTAAAATGTTGCATAGATTAAATTACATGTTAATGAAACTACCTACCGCTTCCAATCAATCAAGACAATCAACAATATTTTTCTTTGTGCTGTCTATATAAACGACTGTTTTTTTTTTCTTTGGATTTTTGATTGGTTGAGCGAGTAACTGTCTAGAGGGAACACATGGACTGGAGCCTAAATGGACTGGATTGTCATAGTTATTTGTTAAACTGCTGTTCAAAATTATTTATTTATTTACCAAAGGTGGGTGGACGCCGTCCACCCGCGTCCACCCCCAGTTTAACACGTTTACGAGCTGCCCAACATATAGTTTGGGCATTTTGTCAAATATGTAACCTCCCATGTTCAATTAGTTCCCTTAGAGAAAGATTTATTTTTGTTCCTTATCTCTTTGCAAAAACTGTAAGCTTCTCTGTCTAGAAGGTATAAAACTTGCTGAGTAAACTGCCGATTTTCAGAGAACTACGCAGGACTGCAGACTCTGCATTTCTCTCCATGATGTCATGTATTAAAGCTTCTCAACCTTGATTGAAGTCTCCGTGTAGAACGGAGTTATTCTTCGACATGTAGTGTAGGGAAAGCTTTTAGACAATCGCTGACAAGCTGAAGTGGTATCAATATGGACGAGTCAGCCGACAGATGTCAAATAGCCTAATTATGTGTTTATGTGAAGTTTATGATGGACTGCACTTTCATGAGGAACTGCAGTGACTGATTTCATTGGAGGGGCAAACGACGAGTGATGTCATTTATCAAAACATTGTCTCTTTTTCAATGAGCATGAATTTGATTTATGGCGGGTTTACTTGTTGGTTACAGACGGTGTACCTGCAATGGTCGCCAGAGTACAGTACAGTTCATCATCGCTAGATTTTGGTCTGCCATAATTCCACACAAGCAGTTTTTACACCACATCATTCACCAGTTCATACTATGTGCAAAACTTATCGGTGAATTAAAACCCACAATGGACACTATGATGAACACTGTAAATTCTATTTTGTCAGTTTCTAGTCTGCTACATCACCTTTCCCAACAGTTGCTCACTGACATGTCTGTGTCATGGTTCTGTATTTTCTGTTTCTGTATTTCCTTTTTGGGCCGCCAGATGGCGACACATCAGTTTTGTATTTCTGTTCGTTCCCTCATTAGTTTCCCCTGTGTTAATTGTATTATTGTTTTCTATTATTCAATCATTGTTTTGATGCATCTCTCGTTTTCCCTTCCCTCCCTGGTTTGATTGTGAATTGTGCCCTCCTGTGTCTTGTTAGCTTTGTGTCTATTTAAGTTCTTTGCTTCCCTGACTTGGGTGCTGGTTCCATCGTGTTTCCGCCACTGTGTTTCTGCCCTGTGTGTTTCCGCCTGAGAGTAGCTGCCTGTGTGTTTCTGCACACGTTCTGTTTACTATGTGTTTTTGGATTTTCTTTGTTTTTGTGTTTGAAGAACTTTTTGCTTTGTATTTTTTGAGACTTGCCCTGTGTGGCCTTGTTTTTGGTTTCCTGGGTTTTGTTCTTATTCAAAGTAAAAATTTCTGTTTTCATATTTCTTTTTGACACCTCAAGTTTTTTTACAATCTGCATCTGGGTCCATTCTCCCAAAATCCTGACAGTTTGCCGAACACTCTGACTTCCTAATACACAACAATGTTAGATGGCTTATCAAAGGAGAAAACGCTGATCCGTTTCCTTAGAGAAGAGATTGTCATTACATTTCCTCCGTGAATAAAAGCACAAATGGGCTGCAAAGCTTTCAGAGCACATGTTGGATGACAAATTAATGGCAGAAGTCTGCTTTCTCGAAGACATTTTTGCACATTCTGAATCTGGAATTACAAAGAAGGATAAAGAACATCACAGATTTGGTGGAAAAGTTGAGTGCATTTAAGACAAAGCTAAGGATCTTCTCACCGGACCTAACAGAAAAAAATCTGCAGCATGTGTCCCAGCTGCATGCTTTTGAGGAAGCATCACCAGGAGTGCATATCAAATGCATGCATATCAGATGGTTTGCAGTCTATCAAAACTTAGTTCAGTAGGGGGAAAAAATAAATAAATACATAAAATAAACCTTATATACGTTATTTTTGAAATTGAGTATTTTTAAATAGGTTAGTGGTGTTATATAATGTGGATATTTCACACTGTAATGTAAGCGTTAGATGGTAGTGTAATAGTTTTTGTGAAGCATGCAACAGTGATGACGTGAGAGTTGGAACATTGCCAAAACATAGTGGACGGTTGAAAATTGTTTTCATGTTGTCCCATCCCCATACAAGAAAACATACGAGAGTACAGAGTATAGAAATACACACGAGTTAATTATTTCACATTTAGGTACTGTACCGCATTGTGTGACAATATTTTTGCATTATTTTTTAAATCTGATAGCAATGTGTCCAAAATTATGAATATAAACTAATCTGCGTTAGTATTGTAAATTGTACAAATGTCTTGCTTCATTTAAGCCATTTTTCAAGTCTCTGTGGTGTTCACATCTGGAGTTATAAAGCTTTAAATAGGGTACCCCCTAAATGGGCAAGGATTGGCAAGATTTGGCTTGTGTGCTAAGGGGTCAAGTAATTACTGTTGTAAAGTCGTAATTCACGTTTCCCTAGCGAAATGCAGTAACGTTAAGAAACGTGAACACAGCATCATTGGAATGCAAGATTATTCCCTTCAACTGAAGGATATTTTTCTATATATCTATTGTAAATAGTTTCTATTTCCAATGCAAAACAGAATCTTTCGATTTATAAAACATTTTTTCAGTTTTTGATTGTTCAATGTCCCCCAGTTAAAGGAGGGGTGGTGGTGGGGTTCAGACAGTTCATAAAACGTAGTTCAGTTAAAAATAAAATAAAAAGAGAAAGCTGAAAAGTACAGTATGAGGATGTGGAAATATATTTTGTAATTAATTTATATGCCAATATTAAAACAATTTGATGCTTTGAAGGCACAACAATTGCATTACCAATGAATATTAGGTTAGAAAATACAACATTTGCCCGATTTCACGTCACTTCCGGTATAAACCACACCCACTTCCGGTGTTCTATCCGAATACAGATACAGATAATTTTGTTGGTTGAACAGATACAGATACATATAATGACGTCTCTGTACACCCCTAATACATATACAGTATTATGTGGTTATTTTTTTAAATCAGTCTCATAAAGTGAAGTTTCATCTATGTAAAATAAGAAGGTCAGGGAATTTGTTATTCCAGACCAACATACGCATAGCAAAAGAAACACAACAACAAACAGCATTAATGACTTAAGCAGGTAACACAAGTTTTACATTATCCTATGAATATTAATCAGGCAGTAAAAGGGGAGGCCAGTCCTTAATTCAGTTAGGTGACACATCATCTCTTCAGTTGGTCCAAGGTCCGTGGCTGGTGTGCAGGGACTCTTGAGAAACTTCTTTGAAGTCAGGGTCACAACAGGTTCCAGTCAAGGTGACTTGGGATGTGCACAAATCTTCAACTTGGGTCTGGCCGCAAGTAAAGTATGTAAATACTTGTTCCTCAAAACCAGCTTGGTTTATTTCGCGGATGGTAGCAGGCCAATCTCTCTTGTTGGTCAGGCAAGGTGCTTCAGGGCACAGCCTTCTGGTGATTTATTATGTTCAACAAGACGTGATGGCATCCCATGTGTGTTTACTAGAAGCTGGTTGGTGGATTATTCTTGGGTGCGCAAACATTCGATTGGCTCGTGGTATTAGAGCAGTCAATAAACATGGATAGATAAACCACTGATTGCTGCTTTAATGTCTAACCCCTTTGTGCACATGCAAAATCTGCCCAATCCATGGCCATTTAGGGGGTACCTCATTTCAAGCTTTATAACTCCAGTGCATGTGAGCATCAGAGAGACTTAAATAATGGCTTAAATGAAACAAAACATACCTACCATTTACAATACTAAAGATTAGTACATTACTTAGTTTATATTCATAATTTAAGAAGAAATAAAGTGCCACAAATGCAATTGTCAAGGCAAAAAATGCAAAAATGAATTTGCTCTTTTTGTAGTTTGCAATGAGATACTGAGAGATCCCATATATAAAAACAGGTTGAACTATACATGTCCGAGATCAAAAACTCCTTGATCACAGGTCATAAAATCTAAGGGTGGATATGTAGAACTCAAGCGGCCAAAACCAGACTTCGTTTTTGAAGCTCATTTCCTGGTGTTGTAGTTCCTGGTTGCTCACTAGCGCCACTACGGATGGCTCCAGTATAGGTGTTTTCATATCCGGTTTCCATGTAAGTCTACGGTACAAATGCAACCAAAATACAAAGTCAATAATTTTTTCTCACAAGAACAAATAGTCATAATAGGTGTATTTTATTCGTCTTATGACTGTCCATGGGTCGATTTCATGATTTATTGCGTCATTTGGGCACAGTGCCAATATTTGTTCTGGACCAATGAGGTACAGCTTGCGTCACTTCCGGATTACTGCGGAGGACTGAGCTACAGTAGGGGCTACAATCTGTGGTCACTGGGGTGGGAGGTGCCGTCTCTTGGCCTTGACATTGCGGCTCCGACCACGGTCCACCTGTGCGAAGTCAGAAAATGCAGGCATCCCATTTTGTAGTGGTTTCATTATAGCGTGTGCTATTTACAGCTGCACTAGATGACCATAAAATAATCCTCCTCTGAAGTTTTGCGGTAGCCAAGTCATTTTTACTATTTCCTTTAGCCCACTTAACCAAATAATTAGTTGGCAGAAAGCTTAATCAGCTAATGCTTATTTGCTATATGTGGTAGTCCAGTAGCGTATGCTAAAACAGTTCGCAACTGCCATTTCACTAGCTAGCCATTTGACTAGCTAGCTAACCCTAACCGGCAAATATTCCATCTGTCAAACGTGTTTGACGGCTTGTCAGTCGTGTACATCCCGTAAATGTCTACCTGGGCTATGCTGCACGAATGTGACAAAGCTAGAAGCTAGCAAGAAAATAATAATAATTAGAAATTCAATGTACATTATTTTTGTCTTTATGCAACAGGTGGAAAACTTGCTCTTCAAAGTGCGTTGTCATATTTACACGCCTGTAAATCAGTTATTAAAATACTTGGTAGATTTGTTAATCACTGCTGACAGTGTTAATTTTTATTCGGTAAAAAGTGACTTGCGAACAATCGGTCAGCTAGCGTCACCCAGCAAGTAAACACCACAAACGGTGAAGGAGTAGTAGCAGTTAATGGCTCATTAACTGACTGTGGCGAAACCCTACGACGATAACTTGCTTGGTTAACAGCAGGTCTACCAGACAGTTATATGAAAATTAGCCTAGTCAAATCACCAGTAGTCTACACATCTGTGATTGATTGACCATCAGTGCAGTCGATGTTCCTCCCCTGTAGTTCATATTGCTAATGCGTGAGCTAACCACGGATAGCTTGCCTAGCTCACTGGCAAGCTGATATGCTAGCTAAGCATATTCGTTTTGCCGAGAAACATAAATTGAAGATAACTGAACATAATTGTATTATTAATGTCATACAACGTGATTACATGACACAGTACAGTCACGAATGGAAATTAAACTCCGTAAACATTTGATCATATATTTTAAAACATAACGGCAGACAGTCAGCTAGCCTCAAGTTCGTTCTGCAATCGTTCGTTCAGGTTGATGGGCTTTTCCGCACCGGACTGTCAATCACATTGTAAAAATCACAAGACCGCTTAACTCTATGGTTTTGGCTCCAAATCGAGAACATGGCCGCGCCCGCCATTGAGCTTCAAAACGTGTTTTACAGACCCACGGAGAGGCAATGGGTGACGTCACAGTAGCTTTGTCTATATTTTTTACAGTCTCTGGTAGAACTACAAAGGATCTATGAAGCAAAATTAAGCAGTGTACCCAGTGTCTCCAAATCTATCCAAAATGTATAAATTATGCATTGCTGTAAATCACAACATAATCATGTATTTCACTACAAATCAACGGTTTTGACTCAAGAAACTCACTTTTGCGTCATTTTCAGGTGGGAATTACAAGCTTTCTGTCAGTACAGTGGTCTAAAATATCTAGGGGTCCAGAGACATATCCAAATTATAAATTATCCATTATAAAGCATACAAATGTGCCCCTTATGAAGATTTAAAATGAAACACTGATATCAGATTTAATAATGCAAATAATATCCGATAATGCAAAAAGAAAATCACACAATGTGGTACAGTACCTAAATGTGTAATCATTAACTCTCATGTTTTTCTGTACATACAAACAGTATTTAATCTTTTCCTGAATGGGGATGGGAGGACATTAAAACAATATTCAACCATCCACCACATTTTGGCAGCTCACACATGTTCCAGCTCACATCACATCCGGTGCATGAAACACAAATCCTGCTGAAGCTACCAATGAACACTTACATTAGAGTGTGAAATACCCTCATTATAAAATACCACTAACCCATTTAAAGTCACTCAATTTCAAAAACAATGTATATAACCCAATATTTTGAGCAGTAACACTTAATGCTGTCCTTCTCCTCTTCTGACTTACTGCAGAAAACAGTATCAGCTGGGTCCATCAGCAAACATATGCCTTAGCCATGCTCAGAATTTCTCAAGAATAATAATATTTTCCAAGAAATGACTAAACTCATCGATGACGTTTCGCAGGGTGCAGTGTCTTTTATTGCTGCCACAGAGTGAATGCCTAACAGTGTCAGGGAATGCGGGACCAGGACCCAAATGCAGAGTGTGGGAAAAACTAAAAAAACTTCAATGGGGCGAATCCAAAGAAAGACTTTAATCAAAGGTAACGAAAAGCAAAAACCCAAAGCAAGGCCATGCAGGGCCAGTCTTAAAAATAGAAAAAAACTTAAAGTAATAATCTCAAAGATTTTCATTAAAATAAATGTCTGTTAAGTCACTATCTATCGCCGAATTAGGTAACACAGTGGTGATTGAGCCTATTATTATATTAATTGATATTATTATTAATATAATAATTTATGATTAAAGAACTGGGTGTCTGTGGCGACATTCCCGGGAAAAAATAACAATCGGCGCATAGTTAGTGACGCGTTTTCCATCACCCATCAGTGGTTGGTCCACCAGAGAGGGTAGACAAAGCTAACGCAACAGGCTCGCTCTTCAACTCACTTGCATGTGAGCGGTGTACTGTTTTTTCCGTCATTTGATGACAATGTAACATTACTGAATTACATAGCCTAGCTATTTGCACAGCTAACGCTAGCTACCGGACCATGTCAAGAAAGGCAACATTAGTTTAGACAACGTTGCACACAGTATCCATCTCTCATATCAGGTAACATTGCGTTAGCTAGCTAGCTAATGTAATTAACACAATTTAATGTCAGCTAACAATTAGAAAAAACGCTAGCTAATGCTACTGACTGGTACCGACCTCGCAAAATGTCTCTCGAATGCAATGCTACCTTGTTGCAATGTTGCAATGTAGCTAACTAAAGGTCAGTTCAGATCAATGATTCGCTACGAGACTGGATGCAACTTGTAAAATTCCAAGATGTCTGATTGTAAACGTTCTAACTGCACTTGGTGATTTGACAAGGTGGGTCTTTTGAGGCCCCAGGCAACGGCTTCAGACGCTCTGCAACTAACCAGTTCACACCGCTGCAATTTTCTCTGCAACATTCTAAAACCGTTTTGTCTCGTTGCGAATCATTGATCTGAATTGGCCTTAACGTTACCGTTATTTACATTGCCATCAAGTTCATCAATATATTATAATGATCGGAATAAAGCCGTCTTTACACAGAGCATTAACCAGGGGTATAGGTGGAGCAGAGCCAGGTCTGATTTCAGTGTAAATATGTCAACCCGGAGAAAACTAAATAAAAGAATACAGCAGTATGGATTAGCGTTATTATTTTATTACGCTTCCTCATATGGTCCTTCAGCCTTGCCCTTTTTTGATGAAATCTCCTTTGTTTTTGTTTTATTATTCTTGTTCTGATTGCTAATTTAACACCCAGCTCTGCTTTATTCTCAAACAGTTTGCTAGCAAAACCAGAAACACCAGCGGTAACATTTTGCAAGGCAGTTGTTTCAAAAATATCACACAACAATCATTCACGAGAAAGACTGTTTAGTGTGCACGAGATACATAATTGTACGAGCCGCAGCGAATCCCGCAAATTCTTCTCTGCAGTGTAAGGATGTTCATACAGGGCAAAAGGTGGATAAAGAACGTCTGTGGAAATTGATCATAAATAATTCTACCCCAGGTCTGCTACGGCATTTAGGTCAGCAGTGTAAAGGCAGCTTAAGTTAGCCTAATGTTAGACAATGAATGAGTGTGTACATAACGTTACTTTTATAACAACCATTTTGTCTAAGCTCTCTATGTGTCTTTATGGTACTGGAGACCTCCTGTAGGCCTATGTACATGAAAAGGATTATTGATTGAAGAGAATAAAAAGGTTATTAGAAGAATTTATAATTTCTAGTCTTTGTTCTTACATCACCGACTCACCCACCGAACCTAAGAAGAGGTTTTCCTCCACAGTACCCAGTGGTCATAAATTAACATTTATTTCACAAATGGATTGGTGAAGACAATAAATAACTACTGAACCTTGAAAGGAACAACTTTATGTGTAAAACCAAACGTACGATCTTAGCCACAGATATTGATAGTAGAATGCCATAATATAATTCTACTATAATTCCTCTTGTTCATTTATTTGCTCAGTGAGCAGCTTTTCTCACAGCTGTACTGGCATACCTTCTGCTATTGTTGGCTTTATCTTGCTATGACGGAATACGAAAAAAAAGAATGTTTTTATTAATTCCCAGATAGAAACTATTGTACAGTGGGTGGGGGGTGCAGCTGCAGATGAGACTACAGGGAGGCAGTGCTTGGTAAATGGACGACAGTGGCGCTTAGAAACTCCGTCTTCAGCATAGTTGTCCTATATCATCTACTAATAAAGCTAGAACACAGAGTTTGTGTTTTCAACTCATGGTTTGGCTGCAGGAGCAATGAAAGTCTGAGTTGAACAATCTCATGGCCCCGGCGTCATGGCCACTAGGGTATAGCACCAACAAGTTAAACCTAAATGGTAAATGGACTGCATTTATATAGCGCTTTTATCCAAAGCGCTTTACAATTGATGCCTGTCACTCACCAGAGCAGTTAGGGGTTAGGTGTCTTGCTCAGGGACACTTCGACACGCCCAGGGCGGGGATCGAACCGGCAACCCTCCGACTGCCAGACAACCGTTCTTATGTCCTGAGCTATGTCGCCCCTTTAGTGTGACCACTGTCCCTTCAGTGATGGAACCTGTGAAAAAAATCCGTAAATGAATTGAATCAAAGGATTTTGTGTTAAAAGGAACTGAAATAGGCCAGAAACTAGTGGTGGGTATTTGAATAAAAACTTTGCAGAGCAATTGGCTTCGTTATTCCCATTGAGGTCCTGCAGCTTGCCTGTGATTCATTCTCTGTGAAAGCAAACAAAGACTTGTACGCAAAAGCAAATGTTATAGTCATGCCTGCCCAAAAAGAGAGCTCTTTTCAGATGGAGTTAGTTGATGTGCTGTCCTCATTTGCACATAAGCAGCACCTGCAGGCTGATGAAAAGATATCTGAAAGAATATAAATTTCTGTTTTTATTGTGAAAATGCAGGGGCATCAGGAAGAGACTGATATTTTATTATTGCACTATTTTGATGGCTGTTTGATATGTCTAATAGAAGATTTCACCCTTTCAAATGTTGGAGAAAAACAGCTACATGCCTATTCTGCTATTCATTTTTATAATTGAATGCACATATTTGAAAGAGAAATATGACCGTTCTGCTGGGATTTTGAAAACCCAGCAAGAGGTAGTTTTTTTTGATGACTGCTGTTTTCCATGGCTATTGTTCGGTAAGCTTTCTCTCTGGTAATTTAAGTTTCATCTTGCCATTTCTATATACATAAGTGAGTGACAATCACATGGACAATATTTGAAAGTAATTTTGTGTAAATGCACAATAATGACTTAAAATAAATGGGCTTTTTTGTTAATAGGAGCGGTAGACTGGCTGGTCCACCTGCCACATGTATTTTTGTAATGTGGCCCACTTACCAAAAAAGTTGAATAGCCCTGGTATATACAATACTCCATTAAAACACTTCCATTTAAAAATATGATAAACACTTTCATTTATTGTCATTCATGGTACAGTTAAAATGACTGAATCTATGCCTGTGTTTCCTGGAGCTAGAATGTACATGTGTTTTCATGTATGCATGTCTCTCTCATACATGTATATATATTATTATCAGTACAAAAAGTACAAAAAGTAATGATATCTCTACATAATCATCTTATGACAGTGCAGTAGACAGTGCTTTGTATGCGTAAGTCATTAAGACTTGTGATATCTAGGCCTGTCATTAAACATGTTGATATCAAAATGAGGTGTACAACAAACAATATCTTAGTTCACACAAAATAAACAAGCTCTATTCCAAACTAAAGCTACCCAATGTTTCTAATATAATTTCAAGTAACTTCACCTGTGTTTTTTCATCTTACCATCTATGTGGTCATCATAATGAAAAACCCCCAAATACCTGTCTGACAGATCAGAAACATGAGGCAGGCTTGTATGTATCAGTGACTACTGATGTTTATTGCTTCCTTTTATTCTTATTTTTATTTACTTTTATGTTCATTTTTTGAACATAAAAAAATCCTGAGATCTAAAACCTACCACACTGTCTGTGAAACATGATGGTGGGGGTGTTATGGTTTGGGCAAATATGGCTGCTACAGGGGCTCACTTGTCTTCATTGATAATGTAACTGCTGATAGCAGCAGCAGAATGAATTCTGAAGAGTACAGAAACATCTTATCAGCACAAGTTCAAGCAAATGCCTCCAAACGTGTTAGACAGCTTTTCATCCTACAGTAAGACAATGATCCCAAACACACTGCAAAAGCAACAATGTAATTTTTCAAAGCCAAAAACAAGAATTCTTGACTGGTCAAGCCAGTCTCCCAATCTGAATCCGAATGAACATGCGTTTCATATGCTGAAGACAACTAGCCCCCAAACAAGCAGGAGCTGAAGATAGCTGAAGGACAGGTCTGCCAGAGCATCATCAAAAAAGATACTTGGCAACTGGTCATGTCTATGGGTCAGAGACTACAAGCAGTAATTGCATGCAAGGAATATGCCGCAAAGTACCAAACATGACTACTTGTATCTGCATAACAATAATATGTCCCAAACATTATGGTGCCCTGAAATGCATCAAGTACCATTTAATGAAAACTGAGAATCTGCACTTCAACCACATGTGGATTGTTTGATTACAAATCTAAAATTGTGGAGTACACAGCCAAATCAAGAAAAACATCTGTCTTTGTCCCAAACATTATGGAGGGTACTTATAAAAAGATACTAAAATGTTCTATTTTTCCCAAATCTTCTTGACCAAAACAATCATTGTTTCCAAAAGTGCTACACAAAATGAAAATTATGATCACAAAAATATGACCAATTATGTTTTATTTGGTTGTCAAATTATCTTAGTTTTCTATATTGAACCAGTGAGGAGGAAGCTGTTTTGCCCTCAAAATGAGCAGTAGAGTCTGTTTCCAATTTCGTCCTGTGCTTCACCGCCTAGTCTCTCCTACCCTCTCCAGTTTCTATATACTCTCAGAGAAAGCACAGCAAAAAAAAAAAAAAAAAAACATTTTCTGCAACATCGGTAACACATGCTAGCCTTTGGTAAAAAGGCCCTACGCAGCCATTAGCCATGCAAAGGGCGTTAGTGCTGAACAGTAGCTGTGTACCCACTGTGACAGACAGAATAAGTTACATTCGCATATCAGTTTTCACCTACTATATACCAAGTAACCTCACCTCCTATCTTATCTATTCTCCATTGTCTTTATAACTTAGGCATGTGTATTGTTTGTTTTTAGTAACAGAACCATCAAAAACAAACTTGCAAGCACTCAAAAACATGGAGTCTTGTCACACTGCTTTATAACTCACAGCTACTGGAACTCCGTTTCTTGACTTTATCATGTAATCTATGATACAAACCATTTCATTCTTTTACAGTGCTACTCGAACATTGAACATTTCAGATAAGATGCTTACTTATTTTAAAGTTGTAACAAATATTTTTAACCCTCTGATATTATAAAGTGGTCAGTATCCTGTAAGAAACACACACACACACTTCACAATGCTACCAAATATATGCTAAGACTCTTTGGAAGAGCAGAAACATTTACATTATACTTTGGCAAATACTTGTATACAGGGATAAAGAAAAGATTGCAGGTATATCTCTATATCACAAGCAACAGAATGTGAAATTACCATCTCATACAAAAGACAAACTAAAATGGAAAAAAAAATGGAAGCTCTCAAACTCTGAGCATGTTACAACAACATAATAACATACTGTACAATACCTCAGCTTTGCAGCACTGCAGAGTCCTCCTTTCACTCCACAGACCAAAGTCTAAGTGTATCTGTAGCACCTAAATCCTGCTAATCAGCTATGATGAATAATTAATTCTGTTGTAATCTGTAATATGATATACCTTTAATTATTCAGGTGCCAACGGCATCCACTCATAATGAGGTCTGATATCAGATCCCTCTCAGGTTACATACAGGTTACTAGGTGATGTCTATGAATCATGCATACTTGCAGTCAAAATGCAAAGACTTGACCATAAACTTTTTGAGAACACACTCAATATAAATTCTGCCGTACAAAGGCAAAATGCAGTAACTTAATTTTTGGTCAAATATGAGTTCTTTGCATTTTTGTGATATTAAAGACATCCTTTGATGTGAACTAATAGCATGTCTCTACTGTTTTGTTTTTTAGAGAAAATGGGGGCCAGTGTACAGTAACTGCAAAAAGCCCTAGAGAAGCCAAAGCAAAACACTATAACTTCAGTTACTGTATTCTGCCTTTATTTCACCGTGTTCACGTGCAGTTACTGTAGCCTGCTATGCTTCTGTTTTGCAGTGCTTTCACTGTTTTACTGTTTTGTTGCGCTTCAAAGTTACTGCATTTTGCATTGGTATTTTTTGTTAATGCTGAAGCACACTCAGATCCACAACCAGCTCTAGCTAATTAATGAAGTTTAAAAAAATCAAGCAATCAGTGTAATTTTTCCAGACAATGTTTACTGGTGTTTTAACACTTTTTGTATTACAGTATATTTCCTTGTAATGGCATTGCATTATCAGAGGGAGAAACTTAAGTTACATGTTAAGGGATAGTAAAGGAATTACTGTTTTATTTTATTAGAATATAAACATCACTAGGTTCTTATGTTGGTTGATAATGCACAGAAATACAAAAACAATTGAAGTAATTTAATTTTAATAGATCAGTGGAGGCTGGTGACTCAAAAAATTGGGAAGGACAGGAAGAAAACCAACCCACGTCATCATGTTATTTTACACTATTTGGCTACTTATCTCTACTTTCTTATGTTCAAGTTATGTTATGTTATTATGTTCAAATGTACCATTTGTAATATAATAATCCAACTAGCAACCTAATGCAAACTTACTATACAACTAAGGTAAGTAATGCACCAGAAATTTATCCCCATCTTCCATAAGGAACAAATATCATATTATCATTTATACAACGGCTTGGCTGAATACTCGATTCTGATTGGCCCAAGGGTGGGCATTATTTCTCAGTAAAGGGACAGCTCGGCCTTTTAACAGTTCTAAAATCAATGCACCACAAAATCCAGCATTCTAAAGCAGTTTAAACAGCAACATTATTCTTTCGCTTTTGAATTGTTGTTACATCCCCTCCCCTTTTCAATGTCCAATTTCACAATTGATGGCAACGTTGAATCACATTTATAGTTACTGTTGCTAACTTTATTTACGGTTGCCAGCCATTGGGCAAATCGGAATCATCCCTTATTTGGACAGTAGAATAGGCATTCCACATTCAACTCATGGCTGCGGGACGCATTTTCATCCGTATGTTTGTGACGATTGCGTTTATAGGCTAGTAACCGCTGTTTTGAATACAATTCAATTCAATAGCTAGCTAGCTGGGATAACAAGCATGCCGTGAGACCATTCTGACTTAAAACCAAGAATTTTAATATTGGCTAGGTGACAAGTGACGGCGAACGTGTCATAAAGCTAGCTGGCATTCAAAACCCGTTTCAGAGGGTCTTAGAAAAACGTTATGTCTACATTGCGTGACCACACCATTTAAAAAGTAAGACAGTGCTAGGGAGATGAATTTGATTGACTCATGGTTTCATGCAGTTTTATTAAATAATGTAATGATAAAAATGACCAAAATTGGTCCTACCTGCATGGTATAAAACAAGAAGAAACTATTTTTTCTTGATAGAATCATTGTTTTCATAGAATTAACGACCAGAGGTTTTTGCTTAACAATGGTGCAAATGGAACTACCAACTAGAGTTTTGCTTGACAACGGTAAAATAATATGCCCAAACCCACCGAAGAATAGGCCTATTTCACTTTCAGCTGATTAATCGATAAAAATCAATGAATATAAAAGTAACCATATATATTCATTGTTGGTAACCCATTGTATAAGTGGAATATAAACCCCTCCGGGCTGTCACGTTATTGGAAAATAATGTAGCCTACTTCAGGGCTGGTTAAGCAACCCTGCATTATTTTTCCAATAACGGGACAGCCCGTTGTGGTTTATTCCTTACATAACATATTACAACACAAAGGATGAATATAAAAAAGGGGCAAGGTGAACGAGAGAGAGACACATCTAATCACTGCGGGTTCTGGATGGGAATGAATGTATCACTAGAATTAGCATTTCTGATCATGGCTATCTGTGGAGCTGGTTGTCCAGCAGTCTTGATCCTCCCACTGTGGAATGGCTGTGACAACAAATAATCCACAAGATGTTCTTCCCCATCCCACTCTCTGCGTCTGCGTCCATGCCTCTCTGTCACCCCCTCACTCACGGTGCCGTTAATTGCCTCATTAGCAATAGAGACAGAGCGCAACGCGTCATACTCTGAAAACCACGCCCACCGGAGGGGAAAACAATCGGCGCCACAATATGCAACCAAGGGTTGATGTCATGGTTCTGTGTTTCTGTCTCTGTTTTTCCTTGTTGGGCCGCCAGATGGTGGCACTTCTGTTTTGTGTCCTGCTCGTTCCCCTGTTAACTGTATTATTGCTTTCAATTAGTTTATTATTGTTTCTGATTGTCTCGTTGTTCCCACCCTGTCCTGGTTTGATTGTTAATTGTGCCCTCTTGTGTCTTTTTGGTTTTCAGTCTATTTAAGTTCTTTGTCCCCTTGACTCGGGTGCTGGTTCCTTGTGTTTGTTTCCAACTTGTGCTTGTTCCTGACCTGTATGTATCTTCTTGCGTTTCTTTTATGTGTTTACCTGTGTGTTCCACATGCCTGTACCCTGCCTGCCTGTGTTCTGTGTTTTTTTTTGTTCTTAAGAATTTTTTGAGTTTGTTGTTTTGCCCTTCGTGGCCTTACCTGTTCCCTGTTCGTGTTTGCCTTTTTTTGTTGTAGTAAAGTCCTTGTTTGTATCTATTCTTTTGAGTTTCGTGTGTTTTTTCCACTCTGCACTTGGGTCCTAACCCCCCAGAACCGTGACAGAAGGAACCAGCCCGTACTGGACCCAGCCCGTAACCAGAGTTTAAACATGGCAGCTAGAACTTAGCTAACGTTAGCTACTTATTACCTGCAATTTTATTAATGCTAGCTAAGTAGCCATTATTTTAGCTTCCCCTTCTTAGCCATCTACAAGCTTGTTGAAACAACGTCGCTAGCCAACTCCAACTTATTTCGAATGACAGTAACGTACTGTAGCCTGTAGCTAGCTTGCTAGCTGACACACCACTAGACTCCAATGTTAGGACAGGTTTTTCGGTTCGGTCGCTCATAAAAACTTAGTTCTGGGTTCTTTACCCAGTTGGTAGTGCATCCCACCACACACCAGCTTTTAGGCATTTTTCTGTTGTTTGCTAGCAGACGAAAGTGACAAGGAGGCACCTTCACGCAATACAAAGTCAATGAAGAGTGATTAATTGTTTTCCCCTCCGGTGTGGGTGGGACTTAATTACGCTCTGTCTCTCCTCAAAATCCATTCTCGCCGTTAGCTCAGTCCTTCAGGGCTGCTACAACAAGCTAACTGTTGCGTTGGCTAATGCAAGTAGCTAGCTACTGCTTGGTAAAAAAGGGAAACGTAAATCTGAAAAAAGGAAATTTGGACAACCTCCTCTGCCTCTATGGACCAGCCTCCCCTGGTTGAAAAGGCTTAAATAAAATGTAATTTTATAGTGATGTGTTTTGAAAGTAGTTCACAATTTCCACGTTATAATACAATACAGTGGTAGAGAATTGAAGATGACATTTGGAATATTATCATTGGACCAACGCAATGTCAATATTGTATTCTGGTTGTTGATTGGTTAGGGAGGACGTCCCCCCTTGGAGCATCATTTTACGTGTTTTGGCCAATAACAGATTAGCATGAAAAAAAATGAAGTACATTAAATTGATATAAGAGATCCCGCCCTAAGGAGGACAGCAGGAGCCCGTCCTCCTCTGCCCCCCACCACCACTTCACACAGACTGCCCTTTCCCCTCTTGCCTGCCCTGCAGGTGTCGCTGTTGCATTTTAATCAGAATTTCAATAACGGATTTTTTCCAAAGAAGAGATAAAAAATATTTTATAAATAATACTGATACTGAGATTTGGTAATGGTTTATTTCAACCAATTACTCTTTTTATATTTTGATCTCCCTCTTGCCTCTCAAAAATAGAGGAGGAGCAACCTCCTCTGCCTCTATGGACCAGCCTCCTCTGTAACAGATACTAGGACTATCATAAGAATAGCATAGAATACAAAATGTGCTATTTCATCTTATGTCGTAATCAGAATAAGCAGTTTCATAATAATTATCATTATATTGCTTTTAATTGTGATCAGTGACTAAAGTAAAAGAAAAAAGGGCAGTTACTACTAATGGCAGAATACATTAACTTCCAGATAAGGGTCAACTCAGAGGTCAAATTAAATATGTAGAAGAAAATGACCTTATAGAAAGCCAACAAACTGGCATGTCCAAAGACCTGACTAGAACTCATTGGACTGGACAAGAATACACTTTAAAGCCATTTTCTCAGTTTTACACAATGGGAAGTTACTGTATTTTGCCTCTGTATACAATGGCAGAATTGTATACCCCACAAATACAGCCTGAAATATATATAAGTATTTGCTTGACAAAAATAATCTAGTGAACGTAATGAACCTTTTCCCCCCTCCCTTAGTTAAAAACTCATTCTCTAAGTGTAATTTACATCCTTGGAGCACACTTTCATAATTTAAGAAATACAGGCAGTTTGTACCTTTTTTTCAGAAAACCCCCTGCCAGACAATCAGTGGCAGGTGCTGGCATCCAGGTGTGAATGGGTTATTGTCTCCTCTGACATGCTATGCAACAACTGAATGGCCAATAATTTCATATGAATTTCTTGATCAAGCACTATCAAATCTATTTTGCACATATAAACGCACAAAATGAATTAATTGCAATTGTTTGGTGAATATTATATATGTTCATGATTGACTTAAGCATGGGGATCAATAATTGTGGGAGTTGTAGTTATAGAAATGATAGATTAAAACTCCACAGAGATTATACTTCTAACACACTTTGTTTTTCATTGACACTGCGACTAAAAGACAACTTTGTGTGCAGTCTCTGCTCACACAAACAACCAAAGCCGTGAGTTCCCTGTGGAATTGATGACTTAGAGGAGAGAGACAGTGTGTAGCTATGTAAATGTGCACTCCAATTAGTGGGAGCAGGGGAAGGGAGAAGCAAGCTGAATTTCTTAAGAAGACTGAAGATTTTTATATCACACTTTTATTTCTACTTCGATTTTGTGTTTTTCCTTTGTGTGACAAGCAAGGATTAATTAAAAATATGTTTATTTTCTGAATCCAGTGGTTCCAACAGTCAATGCCCTTGTTACAGTGCAGTGATGCAACCGAACCCGGAGAAGCCGGCGGGAGTAGTGATATTGCATGTTACAACCAAGCGGCCAAAACCAGACTTCGTTTTTGAAGCTCATTTCCTGGTCTTGTTGTTCCTGGTTGCTCACTAGAGCCACTGTGGTTGGCTCCGGTATAAGTGTTTTCATATCCGGTTTCCGTGTAAGTCTACGGTACAAATGCGGTCAAAATACAAAGTCAATAATTTTTTCTCACAAGAACAAATAGTCACAATATGTGTATTTTATTTGTAAAATATTGACAAAGCTACTGTGACATCACCGGAAAACCTGACTGTCTTCCGTTATGTTTTAAAATATATTATCAAATGCTTACGGAGTTTAATTTCCATCCGTGACTGTACTGTGTCATGTAATCACATTATATGTATGACATTAATGGAAGAAAGAATTCAAGAAAATAGTTTTGCAACGCATGGTATCATAATCTTCATGAAATTAAGTTGCTGTGGGTGCAGACATCGATGCTGTAATGCTGGATCGACTAGAAGGTAGTAAAAAGAAATGCTGCCTTTCTAGTGTTGATTTGTGTGAGCTAAGATGGCCAATATTGTTTCATAACAGCCTCAGTTTGATATCAGTACTTTTTAAGGGCAGGCCTAGATTTTTCCAGTTTAATGTCTCATAGATGGTGCTTTGTAAGTGTGAGCAACTTGCAATTTCTGTATGATGAAAGCAGGTTTTTGTTGAGATATAATTTCTTTTTTTTTTTACTGTGTCATGAGTAACTGGTAATAAAGCATATAAATCAGAGCAGGTTTCACAAAGACAATAGGTGAAGCTGTTTTTCACTGAAAAACTAAAGAAAAAAACATGCATAACACACCCCAAATATCTTTCTTTAATATTCAGTTATCACCACAACTATTTTCCTTTTTATGAGATATCATTTCTTTATGTAAAGTGTTCGTTATAATAAAGTGAGAACAGCAGTGCACATAAATGTAGACGATGAGAAGTATGAGTACTCATAGATACATGCAAACACGCATACAGCATAGGCAGTGTACACTGGTTTGATTGGGAGGCAGAGCGAGATTTTGGGGGGGGGGGGCAAGTTGAGGACATGATTCGTGATGAACAGCAGAGCGGAGCTGGGTGTAAAAATGCGAAGTAACCCTTTACTTGACTGTCCTTGTGTGAATTTGTACAGTCTGATAAACATGTACCGTTTAGCACTTTCGCTTTGCTACATATGTAAAACAATGGCTGTGACAAAGGGTGCGGTGGCGAAAGTACAAAAAGAATTTTCACCATTAGAAAATGAACAGAAATATCCTCAGTGTATGAACTCACTCATCTGACGGCCATGCAAGGAGCCTTCATTAACAAAATTATAAGCAGCAGGGGCGTAAATATAGACAGTGCAGGCAGTGCGGTTGCACTGGGGCCCGTGGGGTGGGGGGGCCCATAGAGAGAGCGGGCCCTCCAACAATGTGTCGGCAACTTGGGTGGAGAACAGGCCCTTGCAAGTGATTCAGATTGCCACCTCGGAAGTATGCCTGTGTTCAAAGAAAAACTCACGTTAAATTAAAAACGGTGCCATTTGCTATATATGCCCTCGAGAAGGCAGACCCATCTCCGTCATGGTTTTCATTAGAAAATAAAGTGACCATGAGTGAGATGGGTTTCCTTATTGAACGGTATATAAAACAGACGGTATATTTATTTACATGTTGGATTAGTTGTTGAAGCAATGCATGAAATTTCACCGCGAAACTGTAGTATAAGTGTACTTTTCTGACGTTCAGCACTAGTAGTTATAATTACGAATGAGTCATGTTTTAAAATGTAATGTTTTAATGGGGTGTTGCAGTCACGGATTGGCGAGGGAATGGACCCAAATGCAGAGTTAAAAAAACCCAAGAACTCCAAAAGGGAAATTCACAGACTTTAATAACAAAAACTGAAGAACAAACGCAGATAACGAAAAAATGCCTCGCAGGGCAAATGCCAAAAACAGAAAACAGAAAATCCAAAAATCACAAAAAGCCAAACAGGCAGGGCAGAAACAGGCGGACAAAAACAGGCATGGGGAAACACGGGCAAACTCTCAGGCAACACGAAGGCAGGAACACAGGCAGACACTCAGTGAAAAACACAGACGGAAACACAAGCGAAAACACAAGGAACCAGCACCCGAGTCAGGGAAGAAGAAAACTTAGACATAGACAAGACCCTAACGAGACACAGGAGGGCACAATGCACAATCAGACCACAGAGGGAAGGGATAACTAGATACAACTGAAAAGCAATAATAGAATAATTGGAACCAATAATACAATTAAACAGGGAAAAGGAACAAAACTACCGCCATCTGGTGGCCCAAAAAAGGAAAAATAGAAACAAAAAGACAGAACCATGACAGTTGAAGACAGTTCATACATAGTAATTGTTTGTATGTGGGTAGATAAAGAACAGGGTGAGGTAACATAAATGTAGAAAAGTGGCGTTTGCTGATAAGGATGTTTTCTGCAGTAGCCAAGTGAAGAAATGTAGTAACTTTTTAAGAAAATCAATACATTTATCGTCATGAAATGCATATGGCTGGCCGTGAGTGACTTTTGGTAAACATCTGCATTCAAGATTCTGATATTTTGATAAGTGCAAAAGTAATAGACAATTATTAGTTAACAGTATAAGTGTAAGAAAATGCTAGTTTAAAATAAAAAGGCAGGATTCGATTGTCTGACCTTACGCTTTGCAGTCATTTACTTTGGCAGTGCGCCACCGTGAAGTAGCTGTGTAAAAGCATAAATTTATTTGGTCAAATGTGTCCCTGGTTTTAAAGAAGGGTGGTTTTAAAGAGCTCCAGTTGTATCTATATGGCCTGGCGATATTGTAGGAGATTAACTGAATGTGTAGATGGTATGTCATAATGCAGTCTATACGTTCGGTGAACGGTGGGTAGATGTGGTGTAAAAGCAAGAGTTTGTGGTGTAAAAGCAAGAGTTGAGAAATAAAAGACAATTATTAGTGAGGAAATAAGCATGTGTAAGAGAGTCTGTTCAGATGGGGCTTGAACCTGTGACATAACGATCCGTATACCATGACGTTACCACTGAGCCACAAAGTGACTAGCAGTATTTTCTTTCAATACTGGAATAGGAAAAGGAAAGTTAAAAAGGAAGTTAAGGGCATTAAAAATAATGACGAAGCACTGCTTTATAAGAATAAGGATATTGCTGATGCCCTAAATGGCTACTTTGTTGAGAGTTTTACCAGAGGAGAGGTTACTAATAGGCCGTAAGGCATATTCAATACTCAGAATGTCTCCGCAGATATTGAGATAGGGGATATAGAAGTATTACATAAATTACATAAACTAAAGACAAATAAAGCAGCAGGCCCTGGTGGCATATACCCAAGGGTACTAAAGGAGTTAATTGAGACCATTTTTAAACCACTGGCAAGTATTTTTAGACAGTCTTTAGAAACTGGAGAAATACCAAATGACTGGAAACAGGGTATTGTAATACCAATATATAAGAAAGGGAGCTGTACTGAACCAAGAAACTACAGGCCTGTCAGTTTAAGTTGCATCACGTAAAATACTTGAATCTATCATTACAGACAAACTAGAATTATTTCTTGAAAATAATAACATCCTAAGGGATAGCCAACATGGGCTGTGTCCCAAACCGCATACTTCCATGCTCCGAGTGCACATAGCGAGCATGCCTCCATCTTGGAGTGCGAGTCAAAACCGAAGTTCGGTAGGGTGGAGCACGGATAAAGTAACCGGATGCGCACTCCGTTTGATCAAAATTTGAAGTGTGCATCCATACATGCACCGACTGGGAAAAATCCCAGAATTCATTTCGAGAAAACTGTCAGAAGAACAACGACAATGGTGGATGACGGATGTGAGGTTGTTCCTCCTGAGGCCTTCTACAAAAGTAATTTATCAACAGTTTGCATGCTAAAATTCTCAAAGTTTGAAAACATGTGGTACAGCATAATGTTAATATAGCCAGCTGAATAATTTGGCTAACAGGAGCTACCGATCTCCAGTTTGTTAACTAGCTATCTTGCTATCCATACAAAGGCAATAATAGTAGCGATTTAGCTAGACGGACGTGAATATTATTAAACTAATATTCATAATAATTATTACAAATTTATTCCCATGTGCTCTTACTTGCTAGCTGGCTGGATATCGACCCACTTATCTGGAATTACACCTTAAGAACTCGGTTCTACCATGTCAAAGTCAGAATCAGAATTGTATTTTATTGCCAAGTACGTTTACACATACGAGGAATTTGTTTTGCCTAGTTTCAGCCTAAGTTTCAGTTAAGCGCTACGCCTGTCATATGATACCATGAAAGACATCCCAGCACCACTCCATCATATAATGGTAATTCCTAGTTAGTAAACAAGAAAACTGAAGTGAGCCTCACTCTTGTAGCGAGGATCGGGACATTGACATTAATCCTGCCATACCTTGCAAGGCTTTCTCCCTAGAGAGAAATTGACAAAGTAAATAAATACTTTACGTTACTTCAGGGCGTCTGTCTTCTTTTTGTTTAGTACTGACAGTGGTGCAGATTGGAAACTTAAATTATGTAATTCTTGAAACGGTACATGATGAAGAGTTCGTTTATAAGTAAAGTGATAGAGTGAATGCGTAATGCAATATGTGAGGTAGAATGTTAGTTTTTTGTAAGTTTAAGTATATGTAATGTGAACCAGTTTAGCTAGCTAGCTGGCTATACTGACTACCTACATCGGTGCTGGCAAGTGCAATCCTTCTCAGTATTGCTCTTCTCCTTGCTGCAGCTCTCCTAACCCTAACCCTAACCCTAGCCCGCCTTCGTCGGTTCCCGTTCTCGACGATCAGTCGCTGTCTCCTCACAACAGCCAATCTTCTCCCCGTTTCATTTGAAATATACCACCCCATGAAAAGTAGCATGACCACCACGAACATAACGGGCTCCATTTCTGTCACCTAACTTACTGCATACCCAGTTGTTCACGCGCTGGTAAACAGCTCGAAAATAATGAAAGCACAACACATGATTGTTTACAATGCAATTGCAACTTTATTATGGGGTAATTCAAAAGCCCTGACCCTTGCCTACACTGCCGCCAACAGGACAGCCCCCATCTACTTGCAGTACATGACTCAATTCTATGTGCCTGCTCGACCACTCCGCTCTGCGGCAGCAGGGCGTCTTGTAACCCCTCCCACCCGCCCAAAGGGATCACAGAGCTTCTCCACCCTAGCTCCCCAGTGGTGGAACAAACTCCCCGTCCCTCTCCGAACCTCCCCCTCACTATCCATCTTCCGCCGTGGCCTGAAGACTCATCTCTTCAGACTATACCTAGAATAACCACCACCACGCCGTATATATATAAAATTTTTTTTTTTTTTTTAAACCCTTTTTCCTGTCACTTGTTACATGTTGCCCCATCCCTGCACTTCTTGGTAAATTGTATTTGTCCTAATACTGTAGCTTATTCTTCTGCCTAGTTTGGCTTTGCAGATAGACCAGTTAGACCAGGATAGTGTTCATTGTTCTCGGCTAGAAATAGCTGTACAAAATAAGTAATTGTACCTTACTGAACCCGTGTTCAGCAGTTGTCTACGATCATGAAAATGCACTTTTGTACGTCGCTTTGGATAAAAGCGTCTGCCAAATGAATGTAATGGGTAGATTGTTCACTGAAAATTGTCGCCATCCGGTTCTGTTCTGACATACGAACGCTAGCAAAAAAGGAGAATTCAATTTAACGGATTAGCTATGCCGATTAAATGTTGCTGATAACTGGTTATATCAGAGTATTTCAGTAAAACAGCCTACTACTTATACCAATACCAATACCAATTCAGCTAGCGAACTAACAAATTAACATTATTCCCCTCAGGTTATACCATCTAAAATTCTCTGATAGTTACAGCTAAGGTTAAGTGTCCCCTCTTCTGTATTTCAGGTTAATTGAAAAAGGTTGGTCCCTACTAGCATTTCTAGCGATCCGTTACATATTCACAGTTGTAACCCAAGTCGCAGGAAGCAAAATAGCCATTAGGAATACAGTTGGAAACTGTGAAGCGGCATTTGCACCAATGTACTTAATAATGGTCGCGATTCCAAGCTTGTTCCTAGTCTAAAAGTTGATATCGTAAAAGAGGTCGTATCAATATAACTAAAATCTGTATATATTAAGTTGGGTTTTTTTCCATTTAGACACTTATGTGTAATTTTTTACAGGACTTGAATTTAAATAGGTAATGGCGTCCAGTCTGCTTGAATAAATATTAAATAGATACGGTATGAAATAAATACTCCCACGTTATTCCCCTCAGGTTTATTACTGGAATTTCACCGATAGATACGGCAAAGGTTAAAGGTTATGGTCAGATGTCGTCACAAAGTGCATCCCACTCATTTAACTGTTTCTCCGTGCTACCGCACTTCCATGGTTCGGAGTGCATAGTCCCAAGCATTGCCTGGAGTGCATATTCCGGAGCACGGAGCACAGAGAGTGGACAATGTGTGGAATAGCTTGCCTGGACATGTAGTGAAGGCAGAAACACTGGGGGTATTCAAGGCCTGGCTTGATACAGTGTTAGATACTATCTAGCTTTTAGGTAAACTAAACATTAAGTACAGTTCAGTGGTAGGAATAGACGAGCAGTATTGGGCTGAATGGCCTGTTCTCGTCTTACATTATTTACGTTACATTTTCTTGGGTAAAAAGATATGTCCATTTTGCGTGTGTATGCAACATTCTGAATAGCTGGTGTTGTTGAAGGATTGGCTGGTGTACGTAAAATGACCAATGGGGAGACATATTCTTTGTGGGCTAGGAGGCAGGAATAAGAAGAAGGAAAAATCCCCTTAGTTTGGGGCTTTATTGTGTGGACATGTGACGTTAATGAATTCTGTCTGTTGAAATGGCGTCAGAATGTACCGAAATTAATGTTTTTAAGGGCTGAGAGTCTGTGGCTGTTGCGGGTATTTCTGTGGGGAATGTACAAGAATAGGAAGTTACTCACACAAGGTAGCTAACGTTAAACATGCTGAAAATGCAAAAAGCGGAACTGTCCCAGAAAGATTTTACAGATGCAAAAGCAAAGGTTTAAATGTTGTATTTTTAGTTAGGCAGCAAGCCAGTTTACTGAGTTTAGACGTTTGCTGCAGTCAGAGGGGGGAACTGAACATGGGTCTTTCAGTCCTGTAAACAGTTCCAACCAAAAGTCAATGGCTCTACCCACTAGGCTACATGGGAAGCACACATGGATAATGCAAATTGTACTGTTTTAAATGTGCGCACTTGTATATATGATCATTTTCTTTACATCCAATGTTTTTACTGGTTGATGTACATAAAATGATCAATGGGGAGACATATTCTTTGTGGGCTAGGACCATTTCTGGGAGGAGGAGAAGAAGAAGACGCAAAATCCCCTTAGTTTGGGGCTTTATTGTGTGAACACGTGAAGTTGTTTATGAATTCTGTCTGTTGAAATGGAGTCAGAATGTACAGAAATGAATGTTTTTAATGGCTAAGAGTCTGTGGCTGTTGCGTTTATTTCTGTGGGGAACCAGGGTTCAATGTTAAGGTTTTTTTCTACTTGCCCAAAGTCAATTTTTACTTGCGCCTATACAAATTGTTTTATTTATTAGCGTCTATCAAATAACAACAAAATGTCTAAATTATGCATTGCTGTAAATCACAACAAATTTACATATTCCACTACAAATCAACTGTTTTTACTCAAGAAACTCACTGTTGCATCATTTTCAAGTGGTAATTACAAGTTTTCTGTCAGTACAGTGGTCTAAAATAGCTAGGGGTCCAGAAACAAATCCAAAATCTTTCCAAAAAAGGAATATAATGCTTTTTGTCCATTGTAAAGCATATAAATGAGCCCCCTATGAAGGTTTAAGATGAAACATTGATATCAGATTTAACCATAATGCAAAAATATTGTCACACAATGCTGCGCAGTACCTAAATGTGTAATAATTAACCCTTGTATGCATTTCTATACTCTGTACTCTCATATGTTTTCTTGTATGGGGACGGTTGAAACAATTTTCAACCGTCCACCACGTTTTGGCAATGTTCTAACACTCGTCATCACTGTTGCATGCATCACAAAAACAATTACACTACTAACTCTTACATTACAGAAATATCCACATTATAAAATACCACTAACCTATTTAAAGACACTCAATTTAAAAAATAACGTATTTAACCGAAATATTTTGAGCAGTAATACTTAGGCTACATAGCAATGATGAAATGTAATCTATGTTCAGTAGAGACTGTAAACACCTCACAGCTAGACCAATGAGGGTTTGTAGCTGGAGGGGAAGGTATCGCGTGTTCTCCCTTGGCTGGTGTGATTCAAAACCGGAGATGTTAGTTAGTTTTCATCTGTTCGTAAGAACAGGGCACAATATAATTAAGAATGCACTGGTTCTGTTGCCACGGGTTAGATATGAAGGCGTTGCTTCATATCCCGCTTAAAACGGGCCTGAAACGGATCAGTAGCATTCTGGTTACTCTCCGTTCGTAAACGGGGCTATGCTGTCATCAGAGATATATCCGATCTGTCGCCGGACTGTAAATATTCCAATGGGAGCATCAGAATATTCACAAATGCGCGGAACAACCCAACAGATCTATCCCTGACCACAGCAAGAAAGCGTAACAGTTACTATGTTTTACTCTCATGTTAATCTGACTCCATTTTACATGATAATTTAAAATTTGGGTTTAACTACACGTGGAACTTGGGAGTGGTTACACTCGACTCTATCTTGTGCCATCATTCCTCAATATATGCTCCCGGGTTTTAGCATTATTATTAAATCTCAGTTCGGCGAGGAATCCAGAGGGTAGGAGGCTGACCACCATAATACATGCCTTACATGCCTGGCTTACATGGATAGTGCATCGACAGTTATGAGCCCAGGACGGTGCGTATCTATCGGGCTCCTTAAGGCG
Source organism: Anguilla rostrata (assembly GCF_018555375.3). NCBI lineage: Eukaryota > Metazoa > Chordata > Actinopteri > Anguilliformes > Anguillidae > Anguilla > Anguilla rostrata. Next base: position 30,773,499 of record NC_057935.1, on the reverse strand, counting down.
AATTTGACAAGAACCGGCGTACTACGCCCATGGGTTCTCTTAAGCCAAAACACCAGAACCAATACCACCAATCCCTTAACAGGCAGATCGTGGTCACCTATCTAACTTGAAGACCCCACTAAAGACGTTTACTGTACTAGACCCCTGATCAGTAGGTCCTAGTCATAATTGCCCCCCTGAGTATTTAAACGGAATTTCGGCTGAAAAGAAGATAAAATGGATTAGAGTCATGAAGACCACGCAAGTTAAAAATAAGAATTTATTGAACAGGCAGGTAGGTTATTATCTTCAATTCCAAAATCAATTATAAGGGTTAAAAACAGAAATACAGAGTAAAAGAGTTCTTACCAGCCTGTTTAGCTACACACAGAACATCGAGTATACGCAATGCGGGAAGTCGATTGCGATCTTCCTCGATTGCTTTGTCTCCCTTCCTTTTAAGCCAAATCCCGTGTTTGGTCTAGGCATTACCATAAATTAAGCTGGCCGAATCATAAATCTCGAATTCCGGCCCCCACCATTTGGAGGCGGTTGTTAAAACAATTGGTGGGGAAATGGGGAAAAGGAGATGATTACCAGAGAGGACATTCCATTGTGTTAGTTTTTTCCTGAGTTATTGAAACTATGTTTTATTAAATTCTATTTGGTATGAAACATATTTCATTCAATTGCTATAATTTTCCTGAATATGTCCATACTAAACATGTCAAGTGGATGTAATATTTTGGTGCAGTTGTCATGAAAATACCCTTTTGTTTAACCATTGTACATGCAATCCATGTTATTATTACATAATGCATAATACAATAATACAATGAAAACATGTGCATGGTTTTTACGGTTTTCTGGGGTTTGTAAATAGGATAAACAGATGATTTAAAGTCCAGATCCAGAAAAGAAATAAAAAGTCTAATGGCAGAGAGGCCCACTGCGCAGTTACCCCACCATGTGGCCGGTCATTTCACCCTTTATGACCCCAAAACACCCACACCCACAACCACAGACAAAGAGACTAGTTCCCCTTATCTTAGTTGTATCCAGGTGGTAACATTCCAGAGAGCCAACGACTTGCTCACACAACCATAAACAACCAGTTCAGTTCCTCTTATCTCAATCTTGTCCAGAGGGTAACAGTCCAGAGAGCCAAATGGCCTGCTCATCCCGAGAAAATCCGAGTAGCTTATTGTTTTACCACAAGGCTCTCGGGTCCTTTGAAGTACAGGCTGCGCCCCAGCATGCCGGCTCGTTCAAATGCCAGCCTTTTCTGGGTCCCAGTTTAATTTCCCTCTTACAAGACAGAGACAGTAAATCAATGACAGTTATATCCGCTTCTGTTTTGCTCCAGAAAACGATGTCAGATAGGTCTATCAGCAAACATATGGCTTAGCTATGCCCAGAAGTCCTCAATAATAATAGTAGCCTATTTTCCAAGAAATTATGAAAAATCGTTGACAACGTTTCGTTGTTGTACGTCGCTCTGGATAAGAGCGTCTGCCAAATGCCTGTAATGTAATGTAATGTGAGGTGCAGCGTCTTTTACTGCTGCGAGAGTGAATGTGTAAGTGAATGCGATGATAAGATTTTCGGTTACGCTGACCTATAAAACGCTATTCCAAAAGCAAAATTAGACATGTTATACATCGTTAGAAAGCTTATACTCTCACCTACTGAATAAATGAATTGTCAATCAAGCCAGACTCTACTAAAAAGGGTGACAATGCCGTAAACAACACGTGTGGTATTACGCACAGCTATTTGGAAGGATAACCAGATTGTCCAAGACAATATATGACCACTCAGTCTCAAAAGGGACATCTCTACACGTAAAACCAATGGTAAGGTTGTATATATATTCTCTTGTCATGGCCTGCGCTTCAGCTCTTTACCCGCTGCCATTTTCTCGCAAGTGACAAGTCTGACAGCCACGCGTCACACTAGTAGCCTACTCAATTCTTGATTGGCTAACGCCGCATGCCAATATTCTCCGACGCGTGCAAGGGGAGGGGGCTATGCTGTGTGCCAGAGAACAAGAACATAATTTATGATACGACGATGATCGAAAAAAATGATTGAAACATTTTTTATTTTATTATTTTTTTACTTCTTTTTCCACTTGCCCGATTGGGCAAGTGAGTTGTTAGATTTACTAGCCCGACGTGGCGTTTTACTTGGCAATCGGGCAAGCCTTATTGTTGAACCTTGGGAACCCTGAAAAGTGCCAAACTCTTGGTGCTGTATAGGTATGGGGCATGCCGCCCTGCCATGGCGTAACTTGGCTGGATGGCATACCTGCCATCCCAATTATACTTAACAAAAATATAAACGCAACACTTTTATTTTTGCAGCCATTTTTAATGTGTTTAAATAATACCTCAAAGATTTGTTCCATCTGCACAAAGATCTTATTTTTCTCAAATTTTGCCCACAAATTTGTTTATATCACCGTTAGCTAGCATTTCTCCTTTATCAAGATAATCCATCTCCTGCACAGGTGTGGCATATCATGATGCTGATTAAAAGCCATGATCACTACACAGGTGTTCCATGAGATGGGGTCAATAAAAGATCACCCTAAAATGTTGAGTTTTTTTGTTGTTCAACACCATGTCAACGATGCCTCAAGATTAAGAAATCATGCAATTGGCATGCTGACTGCAGGAATGTCCTGTAGAGCTGTTGCCAGAGTAATATGTGTTCATTTCTCCACCATAAGCCACCTCCAGCATCGTTTCAGAGATTTTGGAAGTTTGTCCAACAGGCCTGACAACTGCAGACCACGTGTAACCACACCAGCCCGGGACCACCACATCTGTCTTCTTCACCTGCGGGATCATCTGAGGCCAGCCACATGGACAGCTGATGAAACAGTTGGTTTACACAACCATAGAATTTCTGCACAAACTGTCAGAAATCGCCTCAGGTAAGCTCAACGTCCTCACCGGGGTCTTGATTTGTCTGCAGTTTGGTGTCACAATCGAAGTTGAGTGGGCAAGAGCTCACCTTCAATGGCCACTGGCATGCTGGAGAACTGTCCTCTTCACTGATGAATCATGGTTTCAGCTGTACAGGGCAGATGGCAGGCAGCGTGTATGGTGTTGGGTGGGTGAGCGGTTTGCTGATGTCAACATTGTGAACATGGTGGTGGTGGGGTGTTGGCAGAGGTGGGCCTTCAGGGCCAGCAAGGCCTTCTCTGCTGGCCTAGAGATTGTCAGAATGAAAAAATTATATTTTTATAATGTAATTTATATTTTCATTAATGCTATATGTATTTTACAAAGTTTGTGCCCATCAGTCTATTAATGTCATTTCATTGCTACTCTCTCCCTCAGTTGTGCTGCTTCCAGTGCAGCTCATATAAATTAGAGCTTTTATCCAATCAGATTTTCCACCTGTGCTGTCTCCGGGTGAAAAATCTACCCTAAGGCCTTCAGAATTTTGAGTGAATCCCCTCTGTTGTTGAAGCAAATGGGGACGATGTTGTTGATTGTCATATTCTTTAACCAACCAGATTTCAAGTTTGCCATGTTGGGCATATTCTTTGACACGCCGGAGCCTTCTAGCTTGCCTAGCCGCCTACATCATCAGACGTGATTGGGGGGCCAGTAAAGACAAGAGTGACAGTAAAACCAACCAATCAAAATGCCTTGTGTGGGGACGGGTATGCTGGATATTCTGTAGTGGACCCTGTGATCATGTTTTTATTGACCAATCAGAGGCTTGTGCAGGCAAAAGTGAAGTCGTTAGCTAGCAGGTTACCGTGATTTAAAAAATGGCTGATGGAGATGTTGTAGAGACGGCAACGGGAACTGATTTTGTCAGTAGTTTGTTAAGTGTACCATTTACTAGGAGAAATTTCGCTGAGAAGCTTGAAATTGTTAACAGGGTGAGATCAAATCCAAAGTTGGGACTCCAGCAGCCAGGCAAAGGATTCACAAGGCATTTTAGCGAGGCTAATTACAACCGCTTCAAATGGCTAACAGCTAGCACAGAGTTGAACAAGTTGTTTTGCTGGGACTGTTTGCTATGCAACTCAGAGCAGGGGACATGGAACAGCACTGGCTACTGCAATTGCTCCCTCACCAAATCTGCCAACAAACATCAGTGTTCAGAAAGGCACATTATTTCTGCCCATTGCTGTGCCATTCGTTCACCGCCATTACCTCATGTTTCAGCATGACAATGTACAACTCATGTTGCAAGGATCTGTACACAATTCCTCAAACCTGAAAATGTCCCAGTTATTCTATAGCCTGCATACTCACCAGACCTATTGAGCATGTTTGGGATGCTCTGGACCGGTGCATACGACAGCGTGTTCCAGTTCCCACCAATATCCAACAACTTTGCGCAGCTATTGAAGAGGAGTGGGAGAATATTCCACACACTACAATCAACAATTTGATCAATTCAATGCGAAGGAGATGTGTCGCGTTGCATGAGGCAAATGGTGGTCACAAGATGCTGATCGATATTCTGTTCATTTCATGGTATGTTCTTTTTTGGGGAATCTGTGACTAACAAATGTATATCCATATCCCCAATCACATGAAATCAATAGATAAGTACTTAATGAATATATTTCAGTTGACTGATTTACGTTTATTACCTTTGAACTCAATAAAATCTTCAAAATTTATAAGTGTTGCATTTATATTTTTGTTCAGTGTACTTTGGTTCAAAAACATGCCTAGTATCGTGCTAAACAGTGACACCCTGAACATTTTAAAAGGAACTTCAGTGAGGCAAGACTTCTGTCTGCTTCTCTAGACAATGTGCATCAATGGATAGCTTTATAAAATTTGATTGGGCAGTGTTCTGACTTCAGTTTTGGTGACTTAGCGCCCCCTCCTGGGACCTTTAGTTTGCTTTTAGTTTGACATGCACTTTGACCCGGGACAGGAAGTTGGCCATTTTAGTTTGCAATATGCAGCCACATGTTTGATGAGTAGTCTCAGAAATCATCTGCTGCAATCCTTCCCTTTACCTTTACCCTTACCCTTTACCTACCTTTGTTTATGCCTTCGAAATCATCGTCTGTAAGTACAAGTTTAGCACAGACCATAGATCAATGTCTGGATTGTATTTTTGTGAAATATATTTTATAAAGCCTCATTTCTGTTTGTCAGCAAATTGTAAACTTTGCCACATACCATGTTTACTGTACCTTAATCACAAGGTAGCCTGTAAGAGATATTTACAGTATGTTATTGTTACTTATTGTCTATTGTTGTTATATATCGTAGAGTTAGAATAGCTATCTTTGAAGTTTATGTATAGGCTCTAGCTCTGTATTTCTCTACTCTGGCATAACCAGTAGACTAGTCTTAGAGCTGCTATACTGTACACTTACAGCGTTCATGTACACTGCAGATACATAGTAGCTACATGGAAATTAATTTTGTAGCATTTCATTTTTGCATCTTGCTTATTGTATTCTTTTACCTTTCTCAGTTTCACTCCTATCCATGATATATATGAGGGTGCCGCCCAATAAAGCATGAAGGAGCTTGGAAGCTAAATCCTGAATCTGGTATTTATTTCAATGGAGTTTGGCTGACTGCTGAATTGTGTACCAGTGCACACACGCAAGGAGAGCAGTACAGGCAGTTTGATTTGATTGTGGTTTATGTGTTTTTGAGCCCACCCATGAATCAGTGCCTCACTAGTCTTTCCAATCTTGCCTGCTATTTTGTGCATTCTCGTCCTGATCATTGTTGAATTTCTATGGATATTGCATTGTCATTGATGATTTATATATTGTAAATCTTATTTTTATTTTATTATCAATGTTGTATTAGGCTATGTTTTTCCAGCAAAGTATGGCTGCCTAGAGTAGCAATAGGTTCATCTGTGACTGTTATTTTTCCAGATTCCCGCTCTTTGTGCTCTTAGCTTATACCATGTTAACAAGTGGGGAGTGTGACTGGGCTGCTAGATATTATTTCTAGCCTTTATGTAGGCCAATATCAGGTGGATTAATTAATATCCAACCTATAATACAGTAATGCAGCATACATCATGGAAGAAGCACTAGACTCTTTAATGTGAAGTGCAGAGTCCTCCGAAAATGGTAGCTTCCCACAGACTCTCTATTCTCTCTAACGTTAATTTGCTTGGAGGCGCATGCTGACTGGTTGTGTGGATTTGAAAAGAATCATGCTTTGACATAGACAATGGTGTAAGTAAGTAAAGGCAAGGCTCCTAATTTGGTGAAATAACAGGAATAACTCAGGTAATGGTAACGTAACCGTATTATTATTAATAGCTAGTTAAAAGGTGCACTTTCCCACTAGCAACACATGTAAACTGTAACAGTACTTCACTTGCTAGCTAACACCAGCTATCAGTCATTTTGTAGTTGTCCTAGCTAACTGTTAGAATAGCAAGCTACTGTAAGTAGCTAGACTAACGTGACTGAAATCAAACTGGCTTTTGATTTCATAGAGAAAGTGATCTGTCTATGAGGACGTTCTAAAATGGAGATGTTTTTGATGACAACCGTTGCCGTTTCAAAAGGTAAGTTAATATGAAGCTAGCTAGCTAGCCTGTTACTTTAGTTAATGTGTAGCTAACTTAGCTAGCTAGTGAATTCTGCTGGATTTTAGGTCAAAATGGTCTCACGGCATGCTTTTTTTAAATCTCACGACAGGTCGTGGTATATGGTTATTATATCACAGCTAAGGGGTGTTGTTCAGCCCAAAAAAGAAGATACCATGAAATGAACAAAATACCGATCAGTAGGGGCGATTCTAGGATCAGACCTTTAGGGGGGCTCCGCCCCTAATGAAAATGTGACATGCATAAGCCGCGTTTCCACCAAAATTACCCGGAACTTTCAGTCCCAGGAACTACTTTACCAGGAACTAAAAGGTTCCTTCAGCCAATGGTTGTCTGCGTTTCCACCGGGGTCTAAAGTCCCGCGAAGATTAGGCAAATTAGCCCACTGTCGTATGAAAAAGCGACGTTGTCGTCGGTCTATCTGTCATATGATTTCTTCTGTAACCCCATACTACCACCGAAGTAGCCTACATTATTTTCTAATAACCGGGACAGCCCGGAGGGGTTTATTCCACTTATATACAACGGGTTACCAACAATGACTATATATGGTTACTTTTGTATTTATTGATTTTTATCCATTTAATCACATGGAATTGAAATATTCTTCTGCAGCCGTTTGGGCATGTTTTACCGTTGTCAAGCAAAACTGTCGTTGGTAGTTGAACTTTTGGACCGTTATGCAACAAATAGGATATAACAGACCAATAGTCAGATTGTAACTGTTTTATATATCCTCTCAAATACATTCATTATGTTTTTATGCGAACATTCGCTTTCATGTCTTGACATCCGAAGCGACAGAATGCATTCACATTTCCAATATAGGCTAACTGGCAACAACAGCAGAAAACATGCACACATTGTAAACAATTTGCTGTTTGATTACTTTCTCATCGTCAATTCCATATAGGCTAATCGCAAAATGACAAGAATAGAACGAAAACTCGGACTTGCGTGAAAATTTAAACAGTAGTGGTACAGCCACCGTTTGTTTTCCTTCGAAGTTACTGCTAGCCGAGCAGCGAAGTGTGCCCTCCAGATGCGAACCATGCACCATAAATTAGTCTTCCTGGTCTTTTTGTGGAATTGAATGGCAGAGTAAAATTACAGCAGTCTGAAAAGGCTAAAGGTAGGATTACTAGAATTAACCTGTTATTTTACCCTGACAAAAAGTGCGGAAGGTGATTTCCAGTTTGCTTTTACTGTATCACCAATGTGAATTACGCAGAACTACCGCATACCTCACATAACTGTATCAAACGTTTTGAGTCAATTACAACGGGCTAAGAAAATCCGGAAGAAAATATTCAGCAACCGAATTAATCCATTTGAATGTTTTAGTACGTAATAGGCTATTCCAGCACGAATGCTTAGCATTTTATAAAACGAATACTAAAGCAAGAAAAGAACAGAAGAGTACACGTTATAATTCCAAGACGTTGGCAGGCTATAACCAAAAGTAGGCTACTGCGCCGCATAACATACAAGTTTGATTTGAAGTTATTATGAAAATAAATTGGTTTGCGCCTGCATATTTTCAAACATGGCGCCTGAAAATAGACACACAAAAAAAATCCCGTGAGTACTCGACCAATCATAAATGTTCAGCGCTGCAAGCTCCACCCAAAAGGTTCCTGTACTTTCGGAAAGTACTACCCCCCGAGCAGGAACCTTTTGGGGGGTAAAACAAAGCCCCCAGAACTAAATTTAGACCCTAGTTCCTGCGGTGGAAATGCGGCTATACAGTACCTTGCAAAAGTGTTTAACCCTCCTGCTAAATCACTCATTTCATTGGATAACAATTAATACATTAATATTTTAAATTATTTTTAATATTTTTTCTATATATAGCTATCTAGCTAGCAAACAATGTCAGCTAACATTCTTTGACATTATTCACACCATGGAACTATAACCAGAGACTTTATAAGTCTTAAATCGACTTTGCTGTAACTCTATGACCCACACAAACAACGTTAACTTTAACAGTATCCACACAAATGATATTCATGCACTGCCATGTTTAAAATCTGAAATTAGTGAAGTTACAAGACAGCTAGCTCAAAGATGACAACGTTAGCCTTTAGCTAGCTAGCTAGCTTGGGAGCTTGCTAAAATTACGTTGATACATCACCAAATACATCAAATCAACTGCACAGTAATATTGATTTGACCCAATGTTTTCTGTCAGAACATTCAGATAGTTAGTTTATTTCGGTCATTAACATTTTCTTTACAAAGATGAGTGTACATAGATATCAGTAAATAATAAGAAGTTATTTTTTCCAAAAGGTGTATAAAAAAGAAGCAATATTAAGATTACCGAAAAGGTGTAGGAAGAAGCCTTAGCTTATTTTACCTACCCTTCTTACAATATAACCTTTAACCTTTTAGTAAGTTCAAAAAAATGAAAATAAAAAGGAATTTTAGCAATTTTATTTGCTAACTTTTCAACTTGTGTTTTTCTGCGCCATGAAATCCTAATCCACTACCTAGCTACATCTCACGAGCTCAGTTTGAAACTAGGGGTGGGGTAGGGTAGGAAGTGTAGAACGATGCTGATTTTCAATATACAAGCATTTAAGCCCTCAGACAATTTCGCAAAATCTAGAGAGGGCTAAAAATGATTTCAGAAAATAAAAATAATAATAATAATTATTATTTTATTAGGGGTGCTGAAATGAAATTTAGGTTTTCTGGAGCACCCCTAAAAAGAGTCTAAAATCGCCAATGCCAATCAGTATCTTGTGTGACCACCATTTGCCTCATGCAACGCAACACATCTCCTTCGCATTGAATTGATCAAATTGTTGATTGTAGTGTGTGGAATATTCTCCCACTCCTCTTCAATAGCTGCGCAAAGTTGTTGGATATTGGTGGGAACTGGAACACGCTGTCGTATGCACCGGTCCAGAGCATCCCAAACATGCTCAATAGGTCTGGTGAGTATGCAGGCTATAGAATAACTGGAAATTTTCAGGTTTGAGGAATTGTGTACAGCTCCTTGCAACATGGGGCCGTGCATTGTCATGCTGAAACATGAGGTGATGGCGGTGGATGAATGGCACAGCAATGTGCCTCAGGATCTCATCACGATATCTCTGTGCATTCAAATTGCCATGGATAAAATGGACTTGAGTTCTCTGCCCATAGGATATGCCTGCCCATACCAACACCCCACCTCCACCACCATGGGCCACTCTGTTCACAACGTTGACATCAGCAAACCACTCACCCACCCGACGCCATACACGCTGACTGCCATCTGCCCTGTAGCTGAAACCATGATTCATCAGTGAAGAGGACAGTTCTCCAGCGTGCCAGTGGCCATCGAAGGTGAGCTCTTGCCCACTCACGTCAATTGTGACGCCGAACTGCAGACAAATCGAGACCCTGGTGAGGACGTTGAGCACGCAGATGAGCTTACCTGAGGCGATTTGTTCTGACAGTTTGCTCAGAAATTCTGCGGTTGTGTAAACCAAATGTTTCATCAGCTGCCCATGTGGCTGGCCTCAGACAATCCCGCAGGTGAAGAAGTTGGATGTGGCGGTTCTGGGCTGGCGGTGCTACACGTGGTCTGCGGTTGTGAGGCCAGTTGGAGGAACTTCTGAAATCTCTGAAACGACGCTAGAGGCAGCTTATGGTGGAGAAATGAACACCCATTACTCTGGCAACAGCTCGAAAGGATATTCCTGCAGTCAGCATGCCAGTTGCATGATCTCTTAAAGGAGTAACATGGTGGTTGAATGTGACGCTTGCCAGTTGTCTTTAGGCAACAACAAAACAAATGTGCATAATTTTTAAATTATTATTCAGTCATTTAAATGTATTTTAAAATGTAATTTTCTAAGCCTAAATTTCCCACTATAAAAGTTCACCCAAACTGTCTGGGCGTAGTAAAGAGAACTGTTAGTTAGCTATGATTGACAGACCGTGCCCCGTTACCATAGCTACTTCCATGATACGCGCTCATCTTGGGAGACTGAATTTTCACAAGCTAGCTAACTTAGTATATCGAGTATCGATAGCTAAGGAAGTTGACCTAGGCTATATCCAATAATAATTTTTGCTAGCTAGCTAGCCAAGTTAAGATAGCACAATCGGACAGCACTAACCCATAAAAATGTACTTTGAATGATACTTGCTCAATCGAACGGTAAATCTGAAAAACATTTGATTATGGTCTCGAACACGCTGACGTTTTGCTTCTGGATTTTCTTGGTAGTGCTCCCGAACCTGCTGACGCTTTGCTTCTGGATTGTCTTGGTAGTGCTCCCGGACCTGCTGACGCTTTGGTTCTGGATCGTCTTGGTAGTGCTCTCGAACACGCTGATACATTGCTTCTGGATTTTCTTGGTAATGCTCCCGGACCTGCTGACACTTTGCTTCTGGATTTTCTTGGTAGTGCTCCCGAACCTGCTGACGCTTTGCTTCTGGATTGTCTTGGTAGTGCTCTCGAACACGCTGATGTTTTGGTTCTGGATGGTCTTGGTAATGCTCTCGTACACGCTTGCGTTGTACATCTGGTATATCGTGATACTGTTGTTTCTGTCGTTGTCTTTGCGGTTGAGGATTGTCATGGTAGCGTTGTAGCTGCAGTTTTCGCTTTTGTTGCAGTATTTTCTCTCGATTTTCCTGATACCGTTGTCGTTCTCGTTTACTCATAGCCATAGCATTTTCTAGCGAGGTATTTTTGTATTGCTGGTCGTTCTCTGAACATCCTTTGTGATACGCATGAAATGATGGTGCCTGGCTGAGTTCTTTGGGTTTTATCTGTTCAGTAGGTTTGTAAAATGATCCATCAGTCTCAGTGTCTTTTGGTTTTGTTGAACAGGAAAAAAAACTAGAAACAATTTTTCCAAAAGTTCTGAACTTTGATTGTGGTGCTTCAGCTTGAGTAAAATCTTCCTGTTGTTCCCCTGACACAGGTGCTTGATGTGTATGTTGTTTGGGTTTCAGATGTGTTTCACCTTTAGAAGACGTGGAAAAAGAGACAACGTACGGTGGTAATGGCTCATCAGAAAAAAAGTTAAACTCATAGAGAGCAGGGAAAGAGCATTGTGACTGACTGATATGCTGCCATTGTGTTTGCATTTGTGAACCAGATGGAGAATGTGGCGTAGGGAAGTCTATGTCCTTCTGATGGTGGGTAATTTTTTTCCGAGTCTCATTTTCTTGATATCGTTGTGAAAGCTGCCGCTGTGTTTTACCCTCATGCTCAACATGCTGAAATTGCCTTTGTGAATCACCCTGAGAGAAAGAGGTGCAAGACACTTTGTGTTGTGGTCGCTGAGTTTCAGTCCTGACAAAAGAGGTATGAGACTCTGTGGGCTTTGGTCGCTGTGATTCAGTATTGAAGAAAGAGGTACGAGTCTCTCCAGGCTTTGGTCGCTGTGCATCGATATGAGATCAAGAGCTGTAAAAGCCTGAAGGCTTTACATGATGGGGTTGCACATGAACAGTTGCACGATTGTATTGTTCATGTCTTGCATATTGTGATTTTGTCTTGACTGATGCACGATAGTAGTTATGATCAGACCGAATTTGTTCCACTTTAGCTTTATGACTTTGCATGATTGAATGCGTGTTTTTTTTCTTATTTTGGGAGAAATTATGTTGATCTGTAAATGTCCACCTGTGAGTGAAGAAATACAGGAGCAGTCAAAATTGGAATAGTAATGAAACAAAGACAATACATTTAATACTGCATATATATTTGAGTAGCAAATGACAATGGGCATCATGTATCAAATGGCTGTATGAACAAATTAGATTGTGAAGTGTTTGTATACACAAATTCACTGATGGTATCAGGTTTATTAATATTCACTTGAGATCAGATATTTACAACAGGTCCAAACCTCGCACATGCACATTTCCCGATGGTAGAAAAGACATTAATGTGAATAGTAAAACAGTGAAAAATGTTTTCTTTCATGTTTATATTAATAGTACAGGTTCATTTTAATTTGTCAAAAATGAAGTAAGGAAGCCGAAATATAGTGCAAACAAAGAAAGTTTATGTATTTATTCATACTGAAAAGTAAAACAGAATGAAAGGCTTTACGGTTTAGCCAAATTATGGTGTTCCTCAGACAGCCTGAAGCCTGGAACATGTTGCATGTGAATGTGTTTTTTCTTTTTTGTTTTTGTGGCTATTTTTTGTTCTGATCATTTACCATGCCTATGAATATAAAAGAATAAATGTACTTGTCGTTTGGCCTACAGTTTGTCTTCAGTAGCATATTTTTTAATATTTCCTTGGCCTGCTGAAGGAGCCTACTGCCACTGCCCTATGTTCAGCTTTAACTGAGCGTCCTTTGGATATATATATATATATATATATGTATATATAAACGACAACATGTTCATATGCATGCACATACGCACACAGGCCTACAAACATTCTCCCACATGCATACACACCATGTTTAGTTTTATGTAAACTGCCCTGTGAAGCAACATGTAGATAGTGTTACAGTGATGACGTATGTTTGTAGGCCAACTTGTATGTTTCTTTCGCCATGGGTTCCCTCCGCAGATTTCGAATGGTTTTTTTCTCAGGGATTTCGTTTTCTGCCGAAAATAAGGTCTGTGGTAAACGTATGCCAAAATCAGTTTCACGTTTTGTTCTACGAGATAAATGACATCCATTACTATCTCCGTAATTAAATGGTTTGAACATTTATTAGATATGTTAAAGAAGACATAAACACACAATTCAATCATTGCATTAATTGAAATTTGAGAATTATAATAGAGGTAGCATGATCATTAATGGGACTTATCTTGAGATCATATTGTAGAAGCGCCTTTTGCGAAAAATAATTTAATATGAGAAAGGGTGATTCCCTCCATACTTAAACGTCGCAATGAAGGAATTTCCTGTTGCAAGCCTAAAAGTGAATAGCTATTAACTAAACATGGCTGTATTAATATAACAAAATATATATGAATGAAATTACATTTCGAGAAGTTTTGCATTTATACTTCGGCAAAGGGCTGTGGAGAGGGTTCTGTTGTCTATTGTGATGAGACGCCAAACTGCTGATGTTTACATCAGAGACTGTAAAAAATATGGACAAAGCTACTGTGACGTCACCCATTGCCTCTCCGTGGGTCTGTAAAACACGTTTTGAAGCTCAATGGCGGGCGCGGCCATGTTCTCGATTTGGAGCCAAAACCATAGAGTTAAGCGGTCTTGTGATTTTTATATTGTGATTGACAGTCTGGTGCGGAAAAGCCCATCAACCTGAACGAACTTGAGGCTAGCTGACTGTCTGCCGTTATGTTTTAAAATATATGATCAAATGTTTACGGAGTTTAATTTCCATCCGTGACTGTACTGTGTCATGTAATCACGTTATATGCATGACATTAATAATACAATTATGTTCAGTTATCTTCAATTTATGTTTCTCTGCAAAACGAATATGTTTAGCTAGCATATCAGCTTGCCAGTGAGCTAGGTAAGCTATCCGTGGTTAGCTCAGGCATTAGCAATATAAACTACAGGGGAAGAACATCGACTGCACTGATGGTCAGTCAATCAGAGATGTGTAGACTACTGCCGGTGATTTGACTAGGGTAATTTTCATATAACTGTCTGGTAGACCTGCTGTTAACCAAGCAAGTTATCGTCGTAGGTTTTCGCCACAGTAGTTAATGAGCCATTAACTGCTACTACTCCATCGCTGTTTGTGGTGTTTACTTGCTGGGTGACGCTAGCTGACCGATCGTTCGCAAGTCACTTTTTACCGAATAGAAATTAACACTGTCAGCGGTGATTAACAAATCTACCAAGTATTTTAATAACTGATCTGCAGGCGTGTAAATATGACAACGCACTTTGAAGAGCAAGTTTTCCACCTGTTGCATAAAGACAAAAATAATGTACATTGAATTTCTAATTATTATTATTTTCTTGCTAGCTTCTAGCTTTGTCACATTCATGCAGCATAGCCCAGGTAGACATTTACGGAATGTACACGACTGACAAGCCGTCAAACACGTTTGACAGATGGAATATTTGCCGGTTAGGGTTAGCTAGCTAGTCAAATGGCTTGGTAGCGAAGTTGCGAACTGTTTTAGCATAGGCTACTGGACTACCACATATAGCAAATAAGCGTTAGCTGATTACGCTTTCTGCCAACTAATTATTTGGTTAAGTGGGCTAAAGGAAATAGTAAAAATGACTCGGCTACCGCAAAACTTCAAAGGAGGATTATTTTATGGTCATCTAGTGCAGCTGTAAATAGCACACGCTATAATGAAACCACTACAAAATGGGATGCCTGTATTTTCTGACTTCGCACAGGTGGAGCATGGTCGGAGCCGCAATGTCAAGGCCAAGAGACGGCACCTCCCACCCCAGTGACCACAGATTGTAGCCCCTACTGTAGCTCAGTCCTCTGCAGTAATCCGGAAGTGACGCAAGCTGTACCTCATTGGTCCAGAACAAATATTGGCACTGTGCCCAAATGACGCAATAAATCATGAAATCGACCCATGGACAGTCATAAGACGAATAAAATACACCTATTATGACTATTTGTTCTTGTGAGAAAAAATTATTGTCTTTGTATTTTGATCGCATTTGTACCGTAGACTTACATGGAAACCGGATATGAAAACACCTATACTGGAGCCATCCGTAGTGGCGCTAGTGAGCAACCAGGAACTACAACACCAGGAAATGAGCTTCAAAAACGAAGTCTGGTTTTGGCCGCTTGGTTTACATCTATGAAAACATTGCGACGGCCGATGAAATTACAGAGAACTAGGGGAGGAAAAAAGTCACTTTTTTCAGTGTCGCGTACCTGATTGGACAGCCAGGTGGAACGCTGAAATGTATTGTCATCGATAGGCTACGTTATTTCACCGAGCCCTGTCATATTTTCTGAAATATAACGTTAAACTGTCAGGAGTTCGGCGTATTTTTACCATAGAGACAACGGAACCCTCATCAGAGACCTTCGCAGAAGTATAAATGCGAAACGTTGTGCGACACTTTTATTTTTGTTGCACGATGTTTGTCGCAAGGGTGTGTGTCGAAGTATAAATGCGGTTTAAAGCCGGGCACCCACCGCACGCGTATCGACCGCGAGCGTATTACGCGCGTGTTCACCGTCACGCTGAAACCACACTATACGCGGCGGAGCCGCCTCCATTCATTTTGAATGAGGGGTGGCGGCCAGCCCCCGCAAGGCATTTTGGGATTGCCGGCGGCGCGGCGGGAGCGGTGAGGCCGCAGTGGAGATGGGAAAAATTCAACTTTGACCCCCTCGCCGCGTCGTGGTAACCAATCTGATGTGATATAATGATCCGTCAAGTAAATTGTCCCTATTTTTTTCTAATTTTAGTTCCACATTCTATCGTTCCACAATGGAGGACCTAACTCGTAATTTCCACATCGGGTTTCCCGACTTAATAAAATCTCCTACAGAGACACTGATAAGAGGAAATAGCGTGGAGAAAAGTCTCTGAAATTGTCGGTGGCTCTGCAATGTAGTTATCGCCGTTAGCTACTATCACTGTCCAGTCTGAATAAAAATCATTTTTGCAGTAATCTAGCTCTGAAAATGTTAATAAGCTGCCTAGCTAGGCTAACTAATGTGTAGTAACAACAAACAATAACAAACAAAAAAAATCTTCCTAATGTATTATTTGCTAGTTGTTCGTTTCTACCAGCCACCTAGCTAGCTAATCAGATACAACTTTAAAGGAATTATCTGGCTAATTCGTCAGACAATGTTTTTGTTGTTGGTTGTAGACATTAAACAGCCTAGCTAGGCAGCTGACTAACATCTTTCAGATCTAGGTTACTGCAAAAATGATTTTTATACAGACATGACAATGAATATGAAACACGATATTAAACCCGGTCAACATTTAACGAACACAACTGTCTGTCAAATATAGGTGACACGCCCACAAACAGCCGACTGTGGGAACGCGGCGCGGCGACAAGCGGCCGTTGCCGCGTATAGTGTGGTTTCAGCATCAGGGCTACAGTCTATGGTCACTGGGGTGGGAGGTGGCGCCTTTTGGCCTTGACATTGCGGCTCCAACCACGGTCCACCTGTGCGAAGTCAGAAAATGCAGGCATCCCATTTCGTAGTGATTTCATTATGGCGTGTGCTATTTACAGCTGCACTAGACGACCATAAAATAATCCTCCTCTTAGGTTTTTCGGTAGCCGAGTCATTTTTACTATTTCCTTTAGCCTACTTAACCAAATAATTAGTTAGCAGAAAGCGTAATCAGCTTGCTATATTTGGTAGTCCAGTAGCCTATGCTAAAACAGTTCGCAACTTCAGCTACCAAGCCATTTGACTAGCTAGCTAACCCTAAGCTGCAAATATTAAATCTGTCAAACATGTTTGACGGCTTGTCAGTCGTGTACATTCTGTAAATGTCTACGTGGGCCATGCTTCACGCATGTGACAAAGCTACTATAATTCCGATTTTGGGATAAACACTGAAAATTTTCTGTTTCACAAAGCGAATTAAGAGTCTTAAGGTTTATTTGCTGAATAGCATACAACACACGATGAAATCACACACACAGAATTTAACGAAATTAACCATCTTTGTAAGACTGGCATTTAGAAAGGAACATGTTTTTAGCATTTAAGAGACCGACAAGAGCAGTTAAGACAGTGGTTCTCAGAATCGGTCCTGGGGGCTCCTTGCGCATATTGACTTTTCTCCATTGGTTTTGATAGTAAAAATAAAAGTCTAATAATAATTAGAAATTCAATGTAGGCTGCATTATTTTTGTCTTCATGCACCAGGTGGAAAACTTGCCGTACAAAGTACGTTGTCATATTTACACGCCTGCAGATCAGTTATTAATATACTTGGTAGATTTGTTAATCACCACTGACAGTGTTAATTTTTATTCGGTAGAAAGTGACTTGCGAACGATCGGTCAGCTAGCGTCACCCAGCAAGTGAACACCACAAACGACGATGGAGTAGCTAGTAGCAGTTACTGGCTCATTAACTGACTGTGGCGAAAACCTACGACGATAACTTGCTCGGTTAACAGCAGGTCTACCAGACAGTTATACGAAAATGAGCCTTGTCAAATAACCAGTAGCCTACACATCTCTGATTGATTGACCATCAGTGTAGTCGATGTTCTTCCCCTGTGGTTCATATTGCTAATGCGTGAGCTAACCACGGATAGCCTACCTAGCTCACTGGCAAGCTGATATGCTAGCTAAGCATATTCGTTTTGCTGAGAAACATAAATTGAAGATAACTGAACATAATTGTATTATTAATGCCATGCATATAACGTGATTACATGACACAGCACAGTCACGGATGGAAATTAAACTCCGTAAACATTTGATAATATATTTCAAAACATAACGGCAGACAGTCAGCTGGCCTCAAGTTCGTTCTGCAATCGTTCGTTCAGGTTGATGGGCTTTTCCGCACCAGACTGTCAATCACATTGTAAAAGTCACAAGACCGCATAACTCTATGGTTTGGGCTCCAAATCGACAACATGGCCGCGCCCGCCATTGAGCTTCAAAACGTGTTTTAGAGACCCACGGAGAGTCAATGGGTGACGTCACAGTAGCTTTGTCCATATTTTTTACAGTCTCTGATTTGATCTAATGATCCATCAAGTAAATTGTCCCTATTTTTTTCTAATTTTAGTTCCACATTCTATCGTTCCACAATGGAGGACCTAACTCGTAATTGCCGTATTGGGTTTTCCAACTTGGAGCGTGGAGAAAAGTCTCTGAAATTGTAGGTGACTCTGCTTTGTAGTTATCGCCGTTACTATTAGTTATTACTGTCCAGTCTGAATAAAAATAATTTTTGCAGTAACCTAGCTCTGAAAAATGTTAATAAGCTGCCTAGCTAGGCTGTCTAATGTCTAGCTAGTGAGTAACAACCAACAATAACACACACAAAAAAAATTCCTAATGTATTATTTGCTAGTTGTTCGTTTCTACCAGCCACCTAGCTAGCTAACCAGATATAACTTTAAAGGCATTCGCTGGATATTTAGCCAGACATTATTTTTGTTGTTGGTTTGTACTCACTAGCTAGACATTAGACAGCTGAGTAACGTCTTTCAGATCTAGGTTACTGCAAAAACTGATTTTTATTCAGACAGGACAATGAATATGACACACAACATTAAACTTGGTCAACATTGAACGAACACAACTGTCTGTCAAAAATAGCTGACGCCCACAAACAGCCGATTGTGGGGAGGCGGCGCCAGGCGGTTGTCGCCTCGTATAGTGTGGCTTCACCGTAAGTGTTCCACTTCTGCTGATGTCCCACATTTGCTGAATCCACCCTAGTACATATATCGGTTTGCCCTTACTATGTTAGAACTTATTTGATTGTTTTAAGTTATAAAACTGATACGGCAGCAGACGCCATTTAATTTACTATTGCGTGTTGGCTGACGCTTTGATTTGTAAATGACTAAACATGTATAGCTCTGTTAAATATACAACACAGCTTGAATTATTTACGTTGAATATAGACATTTTGTTTAGCATTTGGTTGTTTATTCACTTTGATATGGAATGAATGAATAAGTTACTGTTTGTTAGAATATGCATGTTCCTTTCTGCCGTTTTAGCATGCTGGTTAATACCATTGATTTATACAAGCTAAAGTTTATTCCTTTCCATTCTGCCATTCATCTATATACTTTCTTTATTCTGTAGAATTTTGAATACCTGTGAATATATTGTAAAAGTGTTTTTTTCTGCTTGCTCATTTAGAACCATGGTATAAAAATAAATATGGAGTAAACTTAACCATGGATCAAATCCTTCCCTGGTGGATTTAAATGCTCTAATTTGAACTGCCCTCAACAGCAGAGTCCAACTATTAGTTAAGGGAGTTCTGGCAGAGCCCCCATCCCTCAAGTTACAGGTAGGGGGATCTCTCCACCAGACCCCACTCACCAGGCTAACAAGCTTGGGCCACAGGGCCAAGCTGTTAGCAATAAGGATGCTATCAGAGCCCCTGGCTGCAATATAGAAGCCTTGGGAACCCTGTGGGACATTCCCCAACTATTTACACTGGCCTAGCTAGCTGAGCCTCGAGCGTGGTGAACTCTGTGCTACCCCCACTATGTGGTAGCCGGGACACCAGTGACTGCTCTTATCAACACAGGCTACACCATTAGCCTGATTCAAACAGGATTAGCACTCCATGCATAGCCCCAGAAATTTAATTTGGGAAAATGTAACTAGCATGCTTTGTTGCTGTAGGCTACACCTGTGCTTAGGTTGTGCATCCTAGGCCTGGACGCCTTAGCCAGTGCTGGGGTGACCATCGACACTGCCGGAGGGCATACCCTCCTCAAGAGCTGGTGTTTACTCCAACCCTCATCCATCAAGCATGGCATTGCAGCGCGCCAAGCAAGCAGCTCAACAGGTCTGCAGGTGGCGGTAGAAGAACTCAGCAGAGGAGCAGTGTTGGGGCTCTGAGGAAGTGCAGCCAGGTATGACTCTCCTGGCTGAGTTCCAATACCTTTTTGCGGCCAAGAACAGCAAGTGCACAAATACCCATGTCGCCAAGCATAACATCGACACAGGCACATCCAGCAGCAACCACGGTGCCTCCCCCTGGTGCAAAGAGTGGAAATAGAGATAAAATGAAAGAAATGGCAGCAGCATGTATTATCTGCCCCTCTGAAACCCTTTGGGCCTCCCCGGTGGTGCTAGTCAGAAAGTAAGACGTAGCAAAAGTAACAAAAGACTGTTTATACCTTCCCTGTATCTATGATTCCCTGGACAGCATTGGGGGCTCCACGTGGTTCTGCTCACTCAATCTGCACAGCAGCTGGTGGCAGGTCTCCCTCACAGCCACAGTGCACATCTAGACAAGCTTTAATGTGGGGAGGGGGGAATTTACTGTCAGGCTGTTCAGGCTCACCAACAAACCAGCCACCTTCGAGCAACTGATTGAAAGAGTCCATCAGGGTGTTCTCCACCCTAGTTTGTTCCTACCCAGTGGTGGAACAAACTCCCTGTTTCTCTACAAACTACTCAGTCATTGCCCATCTTCCACCGTGGTCTGAAGACTCATCTTTTCAGATGCCTAGACTAATTATCACCACTCTGTGGGGCACTCCCAAAATGGGATTATTTTTTATCACTTAAATCCCCTTTTTACCCCCTTGTGCCTGCTTCCGCTTCCATGATTCTTTCTGTCTGAGAGGTGCAGCCATGTAGCATTGCTTGCTATTTTAAGGTTGGACATTTGTGGTAGAGCCCGACCGATATATCGGTTTGGCCGATATATCGGCCATTATTTGACTTTTTTGACAACATCGGGATCGGCAGTTATGCTGCCGATGTGTCCCGATTTTTAAATAAGTATAATAAACAAAAAAAACTATGATTATTTATCTGTATTTGTTTGTTTGAACGTTGTAATTGCTATTTACTAGAATTATCCAGTAGAGGGAGCTCTAATACAAGTGTGAACTGCAGCAGCTGACGCGCTACTTCTCTAATAAGACGTTTGTCACTTGTGCCTCATCTTATATTCTCCACTGCAAGACTCGTCTGCACAGATTCGATTGCCGCGATAAAGGTATGTATATTTAGTGAAAGTTTTTAATTAAATGCGTTTATACGACCACTATGTTTATCAATCCTCATTATCAAGCGAGCTAGCTAACATATTTGGTTCACTTTAGCAAGCTAGCTGGCTAGCAAGCCTTTATGAAGTGGAAGTGAGCACATAAGCAGCGTAGGATCTACATTTCCAGAGGACATCACTGTATTCTCAAATAAATAACCAGCCAAAATAAAATGGTGATTGAATGCATCACATATTTGTTTTTTTTATCTGAGATAATGATATTAGCTGCTATATGATGCTAATGTCATCTAGTCACGCGTCATCGTAGCAAGCTAACCAGACAGTAAAAACGCAGATAAAACATTTTAAGCCATGTTATCTGGCTTTGTTGTGATAACATGAGAGAAGGATTGCTGTTGGAGAAGGATTGCTGTTGGAGAAGTGAATCAACCAACAGTTAGCGCGGGTAACCTGCACGAAAGCGCATTATAGTTTTTTTCACGTATTTCATCCAGTCAATTTAATTTCATCTAACGTTACACTTGATTCACTCTTGTCTTACTCTTTGAGATCATGTAGTAGAAATAAAATAAGAAAATATAATTCATTTAACTTACTGAGAATATATAATAAGAAATAATGAGGCTGTGTCAATAGCTAATGCGTTATTGCTAGCGAGTGTGTCATCTAGTCACGCGTCAGAGCGCATTGTAGTTATTTTCACCACCGAATTCTTATGGATAGGGAAGCTCGCTAGATAGTCTTACTCTTTGAGATCATGTAGTAGGAATAAAATAAGAAAATATAATTAATGTACTGAGAATAGATAGTAAGAAATAATAACAAATTAATAACAACAACAATAATAATATTCATAAAAATACATGTTTGAAACTGGAAAACTGATTTTTTTATGGATGGCTGGAAAAGAAAGGAGTAAAAGCAAGGTGTGGAGTTATTTTAATTTCACACACTTAAAGATGGTGTTAATATATATATATATTTAATTTAATATCATCTTTTACATTTTTTTTAATCTACAAAAGTTCTTTGTGTGTTTATTTTTATTTGTTTGCTTATAAGTTAAATGTTCTTAAATATAGAAACTTTAATAAAATATAGGTTTTTAAAATTTTTTAATTTGAAAATGTTGCACTTTTTGACAAAATATCGGTCAAAACATCGGTAATCGGTGGGCTACGACTCTCCAAAATCGGGATCGGCATCGGACCCAAAAATCTGGCATCGGTCTGGCTCTAATTTGTGGTATCACTTTCATAACTCGTATTGATTTGTGGCTTCCTGGCTTATAGGAAATTACTGGATAGTGCTGTGAACCAGCTCGTTAGACATGCATAAGTATGTTGCAAGACACATATTCGACTAATGTTATGTTCCATCCACTAACAAATGCCCTCCCCTCTCTCATTCGTTGGAAGAGGTCTGTAAGCTGGGGCAAGTGCTCACTGCATGTGGCTAATGGAACCATAGAGTGTCTTCACCAATCAAGGTGTGGGGGCCTTCCCAGGGCCTGAGGTAGACTGGGGGTATGGCAAGTAGGATTGCCCTTACGGCATTCGAGGATATTTTATGTATATAGCAATTGCCCTGTGAACTTGGTTTGACTGGGTTGTTTCCCTTTTAGCTTGCTTTGATACGCTGCAGTTTTGCCTATTTTTGTTAGTTTATTGTTATCCTGCTCTTATTTAATTTAGTGTTTGTCTGAGTAACATAACGCTGAGAAACCACTGTGGTGGTTACCCTCCGTTCACTGAGCCGACGCGGTTTCAGTGTACCAGCAATAGTCGTGTTTAACAGCGGGTTGCGGTTGCTTTAAACCAAGCATCTCTATCCTCGTCTTCATGGTCAGCTCATTGACTTTTATCCTGTCACACAATATATTATTCTGAGTGCTCCTGTGTAAAACAACTGGTTTCCTTTTTATCTATTGTGTAGGGTAATAGCCATTAAATGTTACGGATGACGATGGGTGGGAACCTAGCATCGCTTTGGTGGGTGGTTATAGCATAGCTTTACTGTTTGCAGTCCTGAGTGTCAAACTGCAGTGAACCACAATTTTAAAACAAATTTGTTGTGTTTCAGCTGAGGTGGCATGCGTGGTGGTAGGTAGAGTTCACTGCTGGGTAGCCATTTTAGATATTATACCTCTCACTAAGTCGCTGCTGGGTTGTTGGCGTAATCTGTTGGTATTTTTAGTAAATTCTTAAAGGTAGTCTGGAAGTCCTTGTGTGTGTGTGTGTTTTATTGTTTTTTTTTATCGAAAAATAAATGAAATCTTTACTGCTTAAAGCATTTTATGGTGCTTGTGTCCAGCGATGTTTAATGTCTTTTAAAATATATTTGAGCTTGACTTGCTTCATACAGGCACTTCCAGCCATCTTTTAAAATTACAAATAAAAAGTAATATTTTCTTTGGAACCACGTCTCTGTCTTCATTCAGCTAAAGAACCAGGACATCCGTTGTAATAGGTCAATTTGATTATTGCCTTGGGTGAAATTCCTAGGGTGGCGTAATTGGACTATTTATCCTTATCACTTGCCATACTAAGGTAGATAACATTTTAAGTAAATTTAACTACCCCCCACCTCCCAAATGTTTAATAGACTTCCAATAATTACTTTAATTCATTGTAATTGAAACCATTAAAGTCATGTCTAAGATTATTAAGTAAAGCTCATCTTTTTGTGTTGTAGGTAGAAATGTTTGTACTTTGTGCTTTTATTGAATAAAAACCAAACTAACTGAATTCTCTACCTAAAGTGTTTTTTAAAAACAACAGGTGGCCTAATACTTTTAGCATCTAATGTATATTATCTGCTCCATGACCTCTACTTTTTTTTTTACTAACCAGTAACCTGCACTACAATAAAAATAATAATATACAAAACTCGCTGGTCACCACGTGTCAAGGATGTTTATTTATGTCAGGCACTACGGTAAAGTATGTAGGGGAGGTGCCGTAAAAGGGGGGCTGCAAAGGAAGTTAGTCAAGAGCATTGGATGTATGAACCACGTGTCTGGAGTTACTTGGACAATCAAGTTGGCGTTTGTTACAAAGATTGAATACTCGCTAGTTATTCTTGAATAAACCAAAGTACGCAAGGTAGGCATAAACTTGGCACATTCACTCTCAATGTAGCTTGTTATCGATAAGGTAAATCTCAATAACTCAATTGCATTGATGTCTGTGTTACCGGCACCAGACCTAGGGGAAATCTGGATCAGCAGCAAGGGTTACACAGGCTAGGAAGCAGGCTAGGTTACACAGGCTATGAAGCACTGTGTAGCCAATATATTTAAGCAATAGCTCACGACAAGCCGTGGTATATGGTTATATCACAGCTAAGTGGTGTTGTTCGGCCCAATGCGAATTGTTTGAGCTACCCGTTTTATAAAAACAGTTTATAAAACTACTGCGTGAAACTGAAGTTCATGGAAAGAACTGCACCAGACCACCATCTATTGACATGAAAGTGTATTACCTTGATGTAAAGACTGCGTGAAGTATTAGAATACGACTTTGTTCATATGCACGTTTTAATGCTTGATTAGGTCAAAATGTTTGAGTATAATATCAATGCATCTAATGTTGAAAGGTGAAATCATTCGTTAACGCGGTTGTTTATATTGTGGCGATTTCGCGAGGAAGCAGAGACGGAGACGGGCTTGGCTGCTTTCGAATCGCTCCCGGGGAGCTTCGCTTTATTTGTGAACAGCAATTCGTAGACTGACCAAGATAGCTGGGCGAAACCTGATTTTGTCAAAACCCCATTCGCCGTGATTGGCTACCAAGGCACAGCAGGACAAACCAATCACGCACCACACAAAGGTCGGATAATTTGCATACAGCGGGAAACAAACAGCGGGAATACAGCAGCGCGAGACACACACAAAACAGGGGAGACAGGCAGGTAATACAACACAGCAGTAGTGGCTAGGTGGCTAATGACAGAAACATGATGGTACAAATCATAAACCCGAGGGGCTGCTAGCGCTACGTAAGCGATTCCTAGCAGGCTACACACATTTAAAATAACACCGGTCATAACGAGTATTTACACGATCGAGGAGCGGGACAAGTTAACTGCTAACAAGTTAACACAATTATTTACATTATGCACAGGCAAGATCGCCACACAATGGTCATTTAAATATACAAATAGGCTAGTTTCTTCATGGACTATTTCAGTATATGATGGATTCAGTTTTGTTATAATATACCACACAAATACACACATTTTTCTTCTATATTCTGCATTTTTTGTGACAACTTGTAGGCTTTACTGACTTACGCAATCCGACCATCGCTGCACTTAAATATAGCCTAAAACAATAGGACTAAAACACAACGGATGATTAAGCATAGTTATTTCGTGATATTAGACATCCCCTTGTGAAACAAATGCGTTACTACAGTGATACAGTTTTTAGCAATATCAATGCAAAATAGATATGCGTGTAAATTTTACCCGTTGGCGGTTTTAGGTATACAACGAATCCTGGCGGTTCTAGTGTTAAAACTAAAATGGTAAATGGTAAATGGACTGCATTTATATAGCGCTTTTATCCAAAGCACTTTACAATTGATGCCTCTCATTCGCTAGAGCAGTTAGGGGTTAGGTGTCTTGCTCAAGGACACTTTGACACGCCGAGGGCGGGGTTTGAACCGGCAACCCTCCGACTGCCAGACAATCGGTCTTACCTCCTGAGCTACATTTGCCTGGTACGTTATACAGTATATGAGGTTGTCAGCGACAACGGGCCACAGTTCAGCAGTGAGGTATTCAGAGACTTAGCCTGGGAGATGGACTTTAAGCACACAACTTCTAGCCCCCATAACCCACAAGGAAATGGATATGCAGAGCGAGCAGTCCAAACAGCCAAGAGGATTCTGAAACAAAAAGATCCCCTACTCGCACTCTTGATCTACAGATCTTCTCCACACAGCAGCACAGGTGTCAGCCCGGCTGAACTCCTGATGGGCAGAAAGATCAGGACGACTCTGCCCACCCTTGCAAAGAACCTGCAACCAAAGTGGCCGAGCAGACAGCACGTCAGGGGAGAGATGCTGTGGAGAAAGGCAAACAGGCCTACTACTACAACAAGCGTCATGGTGTGAGACAACTCACACCACTGCAACAGGGAGATCATGTTCTCACAAGACTGGACACTCAAAAGACATGGACTACACTCACAGTAGTGACAGGTGAGAGCACTACACAGAGGTCGTACCTCATCAAGACGGAGCAAGGAGCTCTGTTCAGGCAAAATCGTCACCATCTCCAAGCAGTGCCCGTTGCAGGGTCCCCAGTGCCTGACAGCACTAACACCAAAAATGACCCACCAGACATTCAGGCGGGCCCAAAACATAGCTCACCTAGCCCAAGGGTGAACACTGATAGACTGTTCCGAACCAGGTCTGGTAGGTTCATCAAACCTGCTCAGAGCCTTGAGTTGTAAAAAAATAAAATAAAATGGACTGTTTGAGAGAAATGTACATTGTTTTGAAAAACAAAAAAAAGTAAGATATTGTTTTGAAAAAGTAAGACACTGAAATGCATGTTTGTTTGATTGATAAAATGCATGATGGTTGATAAGCATTTACTCTTCAGCCACTAGAGGGCTCTGTTGTTATTTGCACTAAGCAATGAGTGTTAATGGTTATGGATAAGAGCAATATCTAAAAGGGGGAGATGTCAAGGATGTTTATTTATGACAGTCACTACGGTATAGTATGTAGGGGACGTGCCGTAAAGGGGGGGCCGCAAAGGAAGTTAGTCAAGAGCATTGAATGTATGAACCGCGTGTCTGGAGTTATTGGACAATAAAGTTGGCGTTTGTTACAAAGATCGAACACTCGCTAGTTATTCTTGAATAAACCAAAGTACAGTTTATTACACCACGTAAGCCAGCATTCCTAAAATACAACTACGTATGTGCCCACTGCCCTGGAAGGATCTAAAAATATAGTCAAACATGGGGACAGTGAAATTGTCTCCTTGAATTAACACACCAACAAGATTGGTGCAAGATATGGATTATTGGGTTTGATCACTTTACCATTACTGAATGCTGCGATCAAGCCTTGATTTCCATATCACTCTCTCTAGTGATTACGCAAGCACATTTTAATGGCACAATGCAGAGGTGTCTTGATGCAAGATATTTACTTCGTTTATCTTGCTACCTTATATTCCAGATAAAGGCTTTTGATTTAAATGTCAATTAATACACAACTGTTAATGCTTCATGTTATTTCATTGCCAACTGAAATGGGAAGAGGTTTAAATAAAATGTTTTCAAAGCAAGTAATGATCTTCAGTTTATTACAATGGATATCTTTTTAAATGCCCAAATCTACTGTGTTTTTTTATACATCTGTGGCAGTGTAGTACAACGGACTTCATACTGGGCTAGCAACTCAGAGACTGCAGGTTCAATTTTCAGGTGGGGCACTGGCAGTGTACCTTCGAACATAGTACTTAACTTGGCTGTCTTCCATAAATACCAGCAGGAACTTGACTGTACATAAACTGTACAAGTCATTCTAGGTAAGTTACTGCTATTGCCTAAAGAATATGTAAAAAAATCCTGAATTAAAGTTAGAATAATCCCTACCACAATGTATTATGAGTGCAGTGGGTTCAACAGTACTGCTTCCTATGTTTCACATAGAAATGTGGTATGTTGCAAAATTTGCACTCACATAAATATAGATGTTTCAATAGTGGCACATAGAGGGGCTGGACAAAATGATGGAAATACCTAGCAATATATGAACATAAACCTTTTGGAATGCTGTCATACAAGTTCTGAACAGTATTTGGTAGGATACTAGAATATTTTTCAGGGAGGAAAGCCATTGAGGTCTTTGTTCTTTGAGGGATGTAACATACATTGTCAGTACCTTCATTGTCACTGTACCATTTGTTTTTTTTATATTTATAGTAAAATATACTGTTGACTAGCAGGGGTTTGTTTAGCATTGACAGCAATCACCAACAGAGAGCCCATTAAAAAATAAACCCTGTGTGCATTCTGCACACCTTTGAGCAGAAAAACAGAATGGCAGAACAGACAGGTCACAGAAAATGGCTGAACAGTCAACTGTCAAAGGGAATGGTTTTCCTTGTCTGTAGTAAAATCATTCAGTGAGGAACAACATTACGCACACACACACACACACACAGTATTGTAAATGGAGGATGGTATGTGTGCGGCGTACTAAAAAGCTTGTTTAGAGCATTTCCATGGAGCTTGCCTCAATTCTGACTGCACAGATCCCAAGGAGTAATTATATTAAATGGCTAAAGTGGACACAGCAAAGATTATGTGATTAAGTCTTAATCAATTATCTGGCATTGTCATGCCATTTAATACCCTCAATGATCAGCATGGACCTAAAATGCAATATTGCGCAAATAACTGGCAGCGTCTTAGAGCTTATTTCTTAAAAACACAAAGGGAAGCGGCATACATTTAATTTTTTATTCACATATGTTACATCTTGCTTTAAATGTCTAAATCACACTTTGAGCCCAATCAAAAAGCTAGTCAGCACCTACAGTAAAGTACTGTCTTCTGTTCATTCATACAGAAGCACATAAACACTCAAGCTTTCAAAATACAATGTACACCCTTACTTAAAGTATTTCTGTGTAAATGTTCAATGCAATAAGGACCGCTCAAAAGTTAACTCAGAAGACAAATTGTGGAGTCAACAAATGAGCATAAATTGAAGAGATAAATTCAAGTTCTTTCTTCCTTCCAGTAAAAGTTACATCCTCTCATGATAAGGTGATGCTGGTCAGACCAGGGGATTATCAAGCATTTTCATTCAAAAAAAGGCATGAAAACAGACCAAAACAATATATCTATCCTTGTAAAAGTGAAAATGAAGTCAGGCACAACGGGTTATACTCGATCTGTAATTTCAAAATGATTAACTAAAACAGTGCTGCATTAAAGATGCTGAACTCAAATATTCTCAACATAACATATGCAATGTATATTTCATGATATAAACTACTGTTTTTGAAGGAAATTGATACTTTTATTATTGTTTGAAATAACTGTTTTTAAATTCAATCTTTATATATGATTGCAAAGCCCCATTTTCATCATTACTCCAGTATACTGACAGCACACTGTGATACCTCATCCTTGAGTATTTATGCTAATGTGCTAATTTGGTACTAGAGAAAGCACTCCCATTACATAGTACACTGACATTTCTAAAGTCCAAAAACAAACAACTTTCTCGAGGAATTTGTTGGCCAATTGTTGTTTTGAGAGATGAAGGCTATTCCAAGCGTCGGATTGCCAAGAAACTCAAGATTTCATACAAAGATGCACTACTGTCTTGATAGAAGAGACCAAAATGGATCTCACCAGGACAGAAAGAGAAGTGGAAGGCCCAGATGCACAACTATGCCATAAGTACATCAGACTCTCTGTCTAGAGACACCTCACAGGTCCTCAACTGGCAGCTTAATTGAATAGTACTCGGCAAACATCACTTTCATCTGCAATAGTGAAGAGATTGCTTCAGGATGCTGGCCACTTCTGAAACTGGAAAAAACAACGCTAAAATTAGCAAAACAACACAAGGATTTGGACGGTTGATGATTGGAAAAGAGTTTTATGGATGGCATCCCTGAGTTGCCACTTCACTGTTGCAGATGAAACTGATGTTTGGTGAGTACTATTCAATGAAGCTGCCAGCTGAGGACTTGTGAGGTGTCTGTTTCTCAAACCAGAGACTCTGATGTACTTGTCCTCTTGCACAGTCATGCATCTGGGCTTTCCACTTCTTTCTGCTCTGGTTTGATCCAGTTTTATCCCTTCTTTCAAGACAGTAGTGCACACCATTGTATGAAGTTTATTGGCAATCTGACACTTGGAATAGTCTTCATCTCTCAACAACAATTGACTGATGACTGAAAATTTTATTTTATTAGTTATTTCAAACAGTAATAGCAATTTGTAACATTTTCAATGTCTTGGCTTTATTTTTTGATCAATTTAATGCTACCATGGTGAATGAAAGTATCAATTTCTTTCAGAAACTTCAGACATTTCAGTGATTCCAAACTATTGAACAGTAGTCTACAGTTCAGGCCAAAAGTTTACGTACACCTAGGCTAAATATATTCAAATGCAATTTTTCACTACTCCGCAATTTTCATGTTACCTTACATTTCTTTTGGCAAGTCAATTAGGGCATCTACTTTGTTCACATCAGAGGTAATTTGAAAACAATCAATTAGAGACAATTTATTTCAGCTTTAATTCACTATATCATAATTCCAGTGGGTCAAAAGTTTACATCCACTGACTGAGTTACACCAGTTCTGTCAGAAGGAATGGGCAAAAATTCCAGATGTGAGAAGCATGTGGAAGGTTACCCCAAGCGTTTGATTCAAGCTAAGCAATTAAAAGTCAATGCACCAAATATTAACAAAGCGTATGTATGTAACTTTTGACCCACTGAAAATCTGATATAGTACATAAAAGCTGAAATAAATCTCTTAGCCATTATTTTGAAATGACCTCTTATGGAAATAAAGTAGATACCCTAATTGACTTAACACAGGAAATGTATGGTAACATGTAATGTGTGGAGTTGTGAAAAAATGAGTTTGAATGTCTTTAGCCTGGTGTATGTAAACTTTTGGCCTCAACTGTATGTGCTTAGATTATGCTCTTAATTTGCTGTAAAGCTATCCATACACGGATTTCAACACAGTCAATAAAAACTCCTAAAATAATGGCATCTAAAAAAAACAACCCATAAGACAAAACACATCAAATGAAATCAACAGTTTTTTTGTTTTCAGTGTTTAAAAAGCATTATTAATAACATTTATTAAATACAACAGGTCTCATGGGCAACACAGCTAGCCTGGCCATTTCATCAGGATAAAGGTAAAGGCAATTTTCACTAAATGTTCCTCTGGTGGTGAAGTGAAGAAGATTAGTACAACCAGGTCAAAATATTAAAAGGAAAATTCTGTAAAAAAATACAATAAAAACCAATGGTGATCGGGTGGTGATAACTACTTATAGATAGATAAAGAGGTTGTGCATTCCTAGAAAAATTGGATTGAGGCTAGTAAAATCCATAGGAGCAATAGAAACATGAGACATGAGCACTAGGACTTATTGTTATATTTTTTTGTTTTATTAAAATTTTAACACATTAGAATAACAAGTAAGCATCTCATTCCACAGGAGTAGAGAGGGTGAAAACTGACTGGGTGTGGAGATGCAGTCAGCTTGAACAGTGTCTGTTCATAACCTCAACACACAGTCTAGCCCTCTACACCAGCTGGTGGACTGAGTCTGAAAGTAGTTTGGTTGTGCACTGCCCCCCCACATAGCTTTACAAAAAGCAGGACTGCAATCACTTGTTCTATGTCAAGCAAAAATGATCACAGTTAACCAAGTACCATCAACAAAATGTTTTTTGTTATATTGATTTATTGTTTTCCAATGAAAAGCAGCATGTATGTAAATAACCTTTTTATTTTAATCTACAATAAAAAATGAAATATTCCTGAGGATGAACTGCAACTAGACCTTAGAGTGGTTTTGTTTTTTGCTGACTTGCAATAGATTCTGTACTCATGAGTGGGAACTATATTGCCTACCATTACCTGCCTACAAACACACTTCTGAAAGACAACTCACAGGTACAGCCTTAAATCTACAGAAATTTTTTTTGGGAAGGGCACAAGATTGCCACTGTGGACGATGTATGTGAACTTACAGTATATGGAGACAAAAAATGAGTATATTTAATGAAAGGGCCTATTTTTTTATTATTTTAGTACCATCTTCTGGTACATACTCTTGCCCATGCTCTTCAAGGTTTTACTCAGCTGATTAACACAATTTGGAGAAAGTTGGTCACCAGAAAAATTCATAGCTGCTGATCCAATGTTTTCACTGTGTAATGAAAGTCCTCCTTATCAAAAATACCTTTTAAGCAAATTGTTGGAGTTGTGCTTTCAGAAACAGTTTCTAATGCTTTGTCTCTTCTCTTTTGAAATATACACTTGATTATATAGACATAGGATACACTGTTAGTCCTCAGGCATGATTGTACACCAAATTTCACATGCCACACTGGCAACGTGCCCTCTGGTGTGTGTCTGTTTATTTTGCACAACACGTTACCAAAGTATTCCATAGGAGCTGACACGTGCTGGCAAGGCTATTTGTACGCAGAACGATATGTTACAGTCCATTGTAGTGGGGCCCCCAGCGTTTGTTGATGTGGTCAAAAGTGTGGGACACCCACTGCTGTTCCAGAACTCGGTACCTTTCCTCACAAAGGAACAGAGGCTTGCCGCGACTGCAGGAAGGAGAAGATAAACAAAGAAATCTGTTAATATGTTAATCTTGGGCTCATTCTCCATTTTCTCCACAGGCGATCCGTGAGAGTGTAGACAAGAACACACACTCCTCTGAAGCACATGATGTTGCCAGATGCTTCTTTTCTCACACAGCCCAAAAGCCCAGCTTGTACAGACATGAATAAAAGGAAAATGCTCCATTTGAAGCTTTACCAAGCAAACCGTGGACACCTGATCAACTAGCAGAGGTCACTAGAAAACAATGAGGCTACTGCCATTCATGTGTTGCCATGCAGGGCTACTGGCCAGTTAACACTGGCACAGTTGAAATTGATTCTTAGACCACAACACCCTTCTGTGCACTAGAGCAGTCCTTAAAGAGCTAGCCGCTCTCATAAGCCATCACCTTAATATTTAAACCCTCTAAATAACAATAATTTTGTTTAAAAAATGAACATTTTCCACAATACAAAAGATTCCACATTAAATAAAGCCCTGTTCTCTTTCTTTTAAAAAAAATCAAGGTTTAGCCATTAAAATGCTTCTCACGTCAAGTAGCTTACAGTTTAATGTGCTTACAGCATGTTGAAACCTGTCAGGTTTTTTCCCAATCTGTGTAAGCAAACTTCACCTCTCAGGTGTCTTTCCTTGTGTTCTCTATAATCAACTTTCCACCCAGATCCCAGAAATTCCCCATTCTTATTTAATGACAAGTGTTTTTCTCTTTAATAAAGAATGTGTTTACAGCAGTAAGTAAGCTTAATTACATTTTACTTCTTTAAAAATTGGGACTGTTGTGTAACCAGTGATTAACCCTCTAGAGCATGGTGTATTATGGAGTTATCTTCCAAACCATTAAACGTATTGATTTCCAGTTTGTTCCCAATAATTGCTTTCTTTATATCCTTCCAAAAAGAAAATAAAATGATGCATGGCGTTTCTTTAGGATTGTTTATACCGGAAATCAGTTGGCAAACTTTCTGATATTCTGCTGTGTACAAAAAGCTATGGTAATTATAGTCTATTAATCATAGGCATACCCAGAGAAGTAAATGGCCAAATGCATTTCAAGTAAAAAAAAACTATATTATGTTAAAAATCATTGCGTAAGAAGAGCATTCACTCCGCTGAATTCAGCATTAAACTGAACTTAACAAACTTCCACACCGTACTACTGTATCCACATGTAAGATTCTCTTTAAACAAGACTTTGGAAGAATGCAAATTCTGTGGTAAATTTAGCAGTTGTGGAATCACAGCTCTAATGTTTAATTCCTATCATGCCATTCAGGAGCTGGAGTGGGTGCATTTTACATAAAGAATGTTACATTTTTAACAGCAGGATTACAAAATTACAAAATGCAAGGTATAACCGTCTACAATTTAGTGGCTATTGTCCAGGCAAAAATGCTTTTAAAAAATGTTAATAAAGTTATTCAGCCAGTTGAAAGTAAAATAAAAGGTTGGGGTGGTCTGGGGCCTATTTCTGTCATTTCAGGAACACATTACTTTCATGGACAGTACCTTTATCCCTTCTGCATGAGCAATTTGAAAGTAATACTTCAACCCCAGTTTGCGAATGTCAATAACCCCCCCTCCCCCTTTAAACGTCAAACTTTGCCTATGATTACCGCATCCCTTTCTGCCCTTCTCCTGCATTTTTGCACTCAGTGTTCAATTAACTGCATTAACACCAATCAAAAAACAACCAAAGAAATATAAAAACCTAAATTGAAGCAGACATGTGACTCAAGTCATTTGGTCCAAGTCTCAAGCAAGTCCCAAGTCATTTTTTCTTAGGCAAGTCCCAAGTCAAGTCACTTCCCCCCCCCCCCCCAAGATACTGCAGTCTTATCTGCAGTATCCAGTCTTTAGCCTCAATTTGTAGCTAACGTTAACTAACGTAACGTTAATGTTACAGAACTTGGCTAACGTTAGCTAGCTACGGAGTTGTGAGAGAACAGATTGTATCATATCAGGCTAACGTTAGCTAGCTACGGAGCTGTGACAGAACAGATTGTATTATATCAAGCTAACGTTAGCTAGCTATGGAATTGTGAGAGAACAGATTGTATCTGGCTACCGATCAGAATGAGCCTTCAAATGACGAACAAAGTTTGATATTGTAGTCTGGCTGTCAGAAATCTTTGATGAGCAGGTCTTGCATTCAGCAGTTCGCCTTTTTCCTTCACATGTGAAATTTCTGAATCTGAAAGTGATGACTCTTGGCACAGTCGCGGCCGCCATGATGATCTGATCTGATCATAATGTAACCAGAAATAGTCTAGGGCGGGAGGGTGTAACGAGTGCTTCTCGTTGAAAAAAAGGTCAGGTAGCGAGGAGCGTGACTGACAGGGAGGGTAGTCATCCAATTATGCCAATGCCATTCCCAGTGTGCGCTCGCATACCAGGTAACGTTACACTGACACTTGTAATGTGAACATTGACAACATTGAACATTTTAATATTTTATATTTAATATAATATTTAAACTGAAAACATAAAATGAACACAAACAAGTCATTCGAGTCATCATGTCTCAAGTCAAGTCAAGTCACAAGTCTTTAACTTCCAAGTCCAAGTCATTTATTTTCTGTCAAGTCAAGTTGCAAGTCATCAAAACAGTGACTCGAGTCGACTCGAGTCCAAGTCACAATGACTCGAGTCCACATCTCTGAATTGAAGCATAGCGGTTTCTGTCTACATCACGAAATCCTGGAATGAGAAACATTGAGGCAAACTCTATTTATAGACTTCCAAATTAACATTAACTCTTCTTCAGGACTGTGCAGGGGAGCAGCCACCAGCTGTGATGCAGGAAGTATGTGGCTGGCAATCGCAATAAAGGCATAGTACAGTGTAGTGGGCATTTTTGATGTAAGAACATTTTAGGTATTTGGTTCTGACAAAGTTGTTTGTGTCAATTTAGATTAAGTGCAAGGTTTTAAAGTATGAAACTTGAAACTATAGCTGTGGTATTAAGAAGGGGAGCAGTGAGTATGCTGTAAATAACATGAGTGTACATATGTTTTTGTTACCGAAGGTCTCGGTCCTCTTCTCCATGGGCATCCAGGTAAACTGAGCCCCACAAACAAAAGCGGTGGCCTCGGATAATGATGATGACAGAGGCGTTGATCAGGAGGAAGATCCCTGTTGCTGCCCCACAGTTCTGGGAGTGCTAAAGAGGAACATATTCATCCTCACTATCAAGCCTGAACTAAATAACAAGCCCTACGGTTCTCATGATATATACGCACGTCTGGGGTGACAATGCAGCAGGACGCTGAGGCCCAGTGCTGTTCCCACTAAAGATGCATGTATTGATCATACAAACTGCACAGCTTGGAGTGGTCTTTTCAGTTTATACCATGGTATTTAGAATAAATATTAACCCCTTTGTGCAAGCCCCCCAGTTCCTGGCATGTCAGCGGCTGAGATTGCTCAACTCAGACATTCATTGCTCCTGCAACTAAACTGTGAGTGGAAATAACAAATTCTGTATTTTTGCTTTATTAGTGAACAACACACTACAACAAGCACCCCCTCCCTGCACTCACTCCCTTCAAGCATGAGCAGTGAACAATAACGTCCATCTGGGAGTTCATGAAATCATTGTTTCACCACCAAAAATTTGTGTTCCGTCATAGTAACAAGCCGACAATAACCTGAAGGCATGCCGATGTAGTGGTCATAAACACTGTTCATTTAATAGCTAAATAAACATGAGGGATTTTTTGTGGAATTACACCACATTATTCTGCTATCAATATCTGTGACTAAATATGGAAATAATGTATAATAAATATACAATCTTACCACTGGTTTTACATGTAAAGACATCCCTTTCAAGATTCAGTGGTCATTTATTGCTTTGAACAATCCGCTTGAGAAATAAACACAGAAAAAAGAAAGCAGAAACAGGTATTTACAATGGTCATGTGCAAAACCCCACTTGCATTTTATGTTGGTATAGCTCCTTTCAGTTTGTTCTGATTTAATTAATAGTTATTTTATGGTGTAGAGGACAGTACCCACTTTCCAATGGTATATGGCATGTTTCATTTTTATTACAAAGAGTGAGAGCCCTGCATATCTGTCTGAGTGGTTGCTTCGGCACAGCATTGTACATTCAACCATAACATTACACAGTAATATACAAGCACTCGTTGATGCGTAATTGTTTTTTTTTCTTTGGTTTTAGGATTTTATTTTTTTATTTTTCCAACTCATTAGCAAATTATCTGGGGAGTGCATCAGAAGAACAGGAATCATGAAGTATTGCTAGAATTGTAACATTTCACTTATTTACATTGTGTCATGTCTGATATTGTTATAATTGCATTGGTCATAAGAGACAACTGTTAGCCTTTGCTAATAATGCTCAGCACATATGTATTGGGAGCTAACTAACACCACTAGCTAGTTAGTACGGAATGGCAATGGCATTGAAAATAATCACACACTACTATTCTCTACGGTGGTGTGTTCTGAGAGAGTATAATGATATGTGTAAGAGAGTATAATGGTGTATGTGAAAGAGTATGATGGTGTATGTGAGAGAGTATAATGGTGTTTGTGAGAGAGTATGACGGTGTATGTGAGAGGGTATAGAGGTGTGTGTGAGAGAGTATGATGGTGTTTGTGAGAGGAAGTATGATTAATGGCCTAAACAACCTTTCATATTATATTATGATTTACAGCAATGCTCAATTTATACATTTTGGACAGATTTGCAGACGCTAAGGGACACCAGGGTACACTGCTTACTTTTTGCTTCATAGATTTTTAGTAGTTCTGCATATCACCCTCAAAATACTCGTGGTGAAGGAGTTTATGATCCAGGACATGCATAGTTGACCTGTTTTATATAGGTGATCTCTCAGTATTTAATTTCAAACTAAAGGAGAACAACTTTTGCATTGTCACCAAGATCATTTGTGGCAAATAATTTTTTTATTTCTACCTAAATTATGAATGTAATCAAATCTAAATGGTAAAGTGTCTTGCTTCATTTAAGCCATTTTCCAATGGTCAGTGCAGCTCACAGTTATAAAGCCTTAAATAGAACAGCCGGTAAATTGGTGAGGATTGCCCAGATATGGTATCTGTGCAAAGGGGTTAATTAGCTGCTTTTCTTGTCTGAAAGGTTTATTTACCCTCATAAACCACATTACATCAGATATCACTATGCACGCCATTAACAAAAGTCCTGTGTTTGTATTGTGGTTACTGTGGTATATTGCAGACAATTACATAAAAACAGGTAATAAAATGATTAAACTGATCTAATTAAAGACTGAACTGAATCACCGCAACAAGATCATGGCACAGTTGAATAAGGGATGAATATCCAATGGCTAGCTAAAATAATGGAGTGAAAGAAAAGAACACTGAGATTTAAGAGTGGGAATACAGCATGATTACAGCAAACATATTTTTAAGTAGTGTTTTCAAAATAGAACAATATGGCAGAGGTTCGATAAACTTTCTTTTTAAGCTATCCACTCAAATACATTTCTGAAAATATTTAAAAGAGGTTTTAATCTCAATGTGACTTCCTAGTCAAATAAAGGTTTATTATTCTTATTCTTATTATTATTATTATTATTATTTGAGGTGAGAAATAAGCAATGTAGTTACTGAATATTGGTTCATATTTGATCTGCAACACCTACTTTGAAAGTTTGATCCAAGTTTCATGAACCAGAGCCAGTTATGTTGGACGCCTTCATTTGCATGGAACAAAGATGGTTTACATTCTGTGTAAATACAGACCCAGCGATGGCACCACACCACTTGCCGGACTGCTTCCATCATGCTCTGTGCAGTCTGCCCAAAGACAATGAATAGGACGTGTCGAGTGCCTGATCAGGTGTGAAACCCCCTTAACTTACAGCGATGAACTATCAAAACATCACACTACCATGTGATCTCAGCTGAGAAAAAATACTGAAAAATATGCACTCTCAGGGCTAAAACGCTAGTCTCTAAATTTCCACATTTTCCAGAATTTCCAGGATATGTGGGAGTCCAGATTTTTACTTAATAATTTATTGTAAATTTGTAATTTAATCCCTTTGTACAGATCCTCACCCATTTAAGGCTTTATAACTCCAGATGTGAGCATCACAGACTTGGAAAATGGCTTAAATAAAGCAAGACAAGTATGATTTACAATAGTAACAATTCTCTTGTTGAAAATGAAAAAAATGAAGTTGTTCTCCTTTAGTTTGAAATAAAATACAGAAAAATCACATATAAAAAACTGGTAAAATTTTTTAAATATAAAAAAATTCATAAATATTTTTTATGTATTAGAAAAAATATTATGGGGGTAAATACATAAATACAGATCAAAATTACACATATTGAGGCCTATAATTCAATATTAAATAAATATAGAATCTTACAAACAGACCTGGATCAAATACGTATTTGTTTTGGATTCAAATACTTTTCTGTGATTGGTTGATCTTGCCTGTACTGGTGTAATTGAGCCTGCCAATATGACCAGAAGGCGGGGTTAGCACTTTTTGAGAGTAGTTCATTGGTTCCAATACACCAGACAAGATCAATAAATCGTAGAAAAATATTTGAATCCAAAACAAATACGTATTTGACCCAGGTCTGCTTACAAACCTATCCATGCATATGTTTGTCCCATTAATGCACTGTACGCTTGTACACACAGGGCCAACTTACTATAACAATGTAGGAAACACTGGGTTGCACTACTTTGGAATAAAGCTTGTTTAATTTGTCTGAGCTAAGATAGGCAATATTGTTTCATGTAACTTGGCGCAATTTTCATATCAATACTTTTAATGGCAGGCCTAGATTTGAATGAATGAGTTATAGACAGTGCTTTGTATGTGTGAGTAACTTAGCATTTCTGTTTTTCATCAGATATAATTTCTTTTTGTACTCTGTTTGTTATGAGTTAGTGATAATAGTAATTCATATAAATGTAGGCTGAGAGACATGCATACACATACATGCATGCAAACACACTTTCTAGCTGAAAGAAACACATATGGATTTAATCATTTTTCCTTTACCATGAATGGCAAATACATGAAAGTGTATTTCATATTTTAAAATTTTTTAATGGGCTATTGTACACGACAGACTTACTAATTGTCTGTATGTCTGTAGAGGATATATAGGGCTAGCTCACTTTTTTTTTTCCCTGAGCTGACCAGTGGAGGATGGGTTTCCCCCTTGAGCCTGGTTCCTTCTGAGGTTTCTCCCCATCTACCACAGGGGGGTTTTCCTTGCCACTGTTGCTTTAGGCTTGCTCCTGTGGGGGTCTAGGCCAGGGTTGTCTGTGAAGTGTAGTGTGACAATTGTTGTGAAATACACTATATAAATGAAATTTGATTGATTGAATGATTAAGAAAATTGATATACAAGCCATGAAAACAGTCATTATCTTTCGCCAGTTTCTATATGACCGGTAAC
The DNA here is from genome assembly GCF_018555375.3 of Anguilla rostrata. Taxonomy (NCBI): domain Eukaryota; kingdom Metazoa; phylum Chordata; class Actinopteri; order Anguilliformes; family Anguillidae; genus Anguilla; species Anguilla rostrata. Next base: position 30,733,513 of record NC_057935.1, on the reverse strand, counting down.
GTTAGCTACTGGACCGAAGTGCAAGGCTGATTATACAGTTTAATTTGACAGCCGTCTGTACTGTTAGTCGGTTTGTTGTCTTGTTAGCAAGGTAGCTAACATTAAACTTGGTCAAAATGCCGAACGCGCAAAACTGTAAGTAAAAAAACAAAATTACGCCTCAACAATAAGGCTGTCAAAAGTACCATGAAATTGAGTTTGAATATTAGCTTTTGTAATTAGTTAGAGTTCGAATATATTCAAATATCATTTGCCTATAATTCACAAAAATAAGCTGCTTATTGTCGGGCGCAATATGCACGTGACGCTCCCTCTAAACCGGCCTGCGCGTTGTTTTCCACAAGCGGGCAGTAGAATAGAGGACATCGTTGAACTTTCATACTAGGTTACTACATCTGGGGCCTCATTTATAAAACGTATTTTAGATCAACTTTGTGGCGCGTACGTAGAAAATCACGTCAAAGTAGTGATTTATAAATTTTCAACACGGTTGTGGCTCTACGTCAGGTCCTCACTGCGTATGCACGCAAGTTCATTTTATAAATGAGCCCCCTGCAGTTTCTACAGCCTAATGCGCAAATGAATAAATCACTTTCTCATGGATGTAATTTGCCACAACTCGCATTTATTAATCACAATAATAGGGAAATGATTGTTTATAGGAAATCCCTGTTTATTTCTTAACACAAAAACTATTCGAACGGCTAATACCAGTAACCTAAAACAACATAAATTGCTTACTCTGTTCAGTTTGTTAAACTTCTTTCATCATCCAATTTTATCAAAATCTTCAGAAAAGAAAGGAAACATAGCCTGCCATGGGTACATTATTTAGCCTAAATTGTGAGCTGACCAGACCTGTTGAACGAAGTGAAAAAAGAGACTGGCTCGCGAGGCTAGCTGACCAGTAACGTTCGGTGTCCATGGAGCTGAAAGTATCACCGGAGGTTATTGGCAAGGAAAACCAGACGATCCACTTGCTCTGGATCCAGGGCAGAACGTTTTTTGTTGACAGAGGAGAAGTAACGTTAGCACAGGAAATGAACTTTGTGTGCATGAACATGATTCGCTGCACGAAATTAAAGCCTGTATATTCATGTTTATTGCAAAACGTGGGATCCAAAACTAATATACGAATGTTCAAATTTAGGTTCGAACTTAAAAAAAAAAAAAAAAAGATTTTCGAATAGTTTTCGAACTTCGAATATTTTTTTGACAGCCCTACTCAACAAGTGATTGTATATTACTGTGTAACATTATGGCTGGCTGCACAAAATTGTGCTGGTGCAACAGTTCAAGCTGTTGCACAGGGCTCTCAATCCTTGTTATAATCCTAGTTTCAAATTAAACATGCAATACGCTGTTGGAAACCTTATATGGTCCTCTACTGGATAAAACAGTTAGCAATCAAACAAGAACAAACTTACAAGTATAATGGTGTAAAATGGTTTTGTGTGTGGTAAACGCCTACCCCTGCTTTCTATTTGCATGTTTATTTCTCAAATAGATTGTTCAAGACAATAAATGACCATTGAATCTTTAAAGGGACATCTTAGTGTAAAGCCCAGAATTGTATATTTATTCCTTAGTTAGTTGCAGATATTGATAGTATAAAGATGTGGTACACTCCCCTTGTTTACTTCACAGTTCAGTGAGCAGCGTTTTTCACCAGCGTATTGGCATACCTTCAGACTATTGTTGGTTTTATATTGTTGCAAAGAAGGAATACAAATTTTTGGTGAAATAACATTTTTATGAACTCCCAGATGGACACTATTTTTCAGTGTATCATGCTTCAGGGTTTAGTTGCAGATGAGACTGCAGGGAGAAGGTGCAGGGAGAAGGTGCTTGATAAATGGATGATCTACGCGACAACGGTGGCCGTATTTTGCATAGTTGTTGTGTATCAACTAAGAAATGTAGAAAACAGAGCTTGTCATTTCTACTCATAGTTTGGCTGCAGGAACACAGATTGTCTGAGCTGAGCAATCTCATGATGCCAGCGTACAGGCCACTAGGGGTTGTGCGCGAAGGTATTTAACATGTAAGTCTATGCTGTGTAAAGCCAATTCTCTTATCCTAAGTATTTTTAACATAGAAACTGCATGAAGATTGAACATCTTATTAAACATTTTAATTTGGGTACCTCAAGTAGAAATTGATACAACTTTTACAAATTTTACTGACCATAGGTTTAAGTTTAAACATGTGTGATTGGGTGTAATTTACAAAGAAAATGAAGTTTATCCAAATTAATCATTTGGATACAATTAGTAATCTGTACTTAATTTAGCTGAGTTTAGTTCAATTATGGAATTTAATTCATACTACTTAAAAAGCCCTAAAGCTGACTTAATTCAAAAAAGAAAATGCAAAAAAGAGAAAAATGTTTTACAGTGCAAAGCTAGTTAAATACATTATCACAATTTTTTATATACCCTCTTTTTTATACACCCTCTATGTTTGGCTGTATTAATATGGAGCTTATTTTCCAATCAGAATTGATCGTTTGTTGAAGAATTACCATCTTTGGGGTTCTACTGTATATTAATTATATGCAGGATATTTGTGCCCATGCCTTGATAGCCCTGCAAACTGCTTGAGATAAGAGTTCTACTGCTACTACTGATATCGCTACTATGATGACTAATTATATTGCTGCCGCTGCTGCTACAACTAATAATTCTAATAATAAAAATATAATTGTTTCCACTGTTTCAATACAGCTCCCACTTACCAAAACACATTCACAGTAACTATGCTGCTTACAGCATAGGCCCTTGAGGCAGACAAAGGTTCCACAGACGAGACAAACGGCTGGATCCTTGGGAACTTTGCTGCAAACTGTGCAGGACTTCCTGTGGTAGTACTGAAAGATGGCATTGTAGTTTTCAGGTAGCTGGAGGAGGTGGGGGCCAGCCCAATGAGGATCCTGGACAAGAAGGGCCTTGGAGAAGGGCAAAGAAGAAAAACATGCCTAGTAACAGCCCTGGCCACATGCATTTCGGCCACTTCCCTTTTTGCAAGAGCCATATACAGTGAACTGCATAATGACTGGGACAAAGACTTTTTTTCCCCTTTATTTGACTTAGAATTTATTTTGTAATAAAATTTTTTTACATGTGGTTAAAGGCATTTTGGCTTCACCATGCAGAAAATACAGCACTTTTTATACATAGTCCCCCTATTTCAGGGCACCATGTTTGGGAAAAATTGCTTCACAGGTGTTTCTTATGAGTCAGGTGGATTCAATTGCTTCCTTAGTGTAGGTATAAGAATGTTCAGTATCTACTCCTGATTCTAGGCTTTTGATTGCCCTTGGAGTCTGTTATTGGCGTTTGTCAATATGAGACCCAGAGTTGTGCCAATTAAAGTCAAGGAAGTCACACGCCAAATGTTAGGCTTGCCAAAAGACTGTTTGCAGCATCTTTAAGAAGAAAGAACACTGGTGAGCTCAGTAACCACAAAGGGACTGGGAAGCTAGGTGAGATCTCTACAGTTGATGACCAATGAATTCTCACCATAATTAAGAAAAAACCCCAAACACCTGGCCAAAAGACCAGAAACTCTTACAGGTTACTGTTTGCTAAAAAGTGCCTAAAAAGCCTGCAGAGTTTTGGAAACAGGTCTTGTAGACAAATGAAACCAAGAATTATTTGTATCAGAGTGATGGTAAGCACAAAGTGTGAAGACCAAAAGGAACTGGCCAAGATCTAAAGCACCTCCCTTCATCTGTGAAACATGGTGGTGGGGTGTTATCGGTTGAGCATGCAAGGCTGCCACAGATACTGGCCCACTTGTCTTCATTAATGACATAACTGCTGATAGCACCAGCAGACTAAATTATGATGTGTACATAAACATCTTATTTTCTCAAGTGCCTCCAAAACTAAATGGATGGCGCTTCATCCTACAGCAAAACAACGATCCCAAACATAATGCTACAGCAACTAAGGAGCCAGAAACAGGAAAATTCTTGGCTAGCCTAGTCATTCACCCGATCTGAATCCAATTGAACATGTGTTTCATATTTTGAAGAGAAAGCTTAAGGCAACTAGCCCCCAAACAAGCAGGAGCTCAAGATGGCTGCAGTACAGGCCTGGGAGAGCATCACCAGAGAGGATAAGCAGCATTTGGTGATGTCTACGGGTCACAAACTTCAAGCAGTCATTGCATGCAGAGGATACTGGACAAAGTATTAAACATGATTACTTTCATTTACATAAATTAAATTTGTCCCAAACATTATGTTCCCTAATATGGGGCAGCTATGTATAAAAGTGCTATATCAACATGGTGTATAAAAATACCCCAGAATAAAAGCTGATAATGTGCACTTTAACCATAAATGAACTGTTTGGTTAAAAATCTAAAATTGTGCAGTACAGAGCCGAATCAAAAAATAAAAAATAAATCTGTGTCCCAAACATTAGGGAGCTCACTGTATCTGTCAATACTAATCAGATGCTTACTCTAACTATATTTCTGACATTTTCTTGTGTTTTCTAATCTAAAAATAGTTGCTTTACAGATGAATATTCATGAAGGGGTATGGTTGATGACCAGACTTGCACAGATCATAGCAATAGCAATAAGGATAGTATATTACGTTCACTTTTCCTCTCTCCTCAAGCAAGAAATCTATTGATTTTGAAGTAATCCCTGATTTTGTGATTTAGTGGCTGTAGAGAGCACAAAAGGACTCTCACTGTCTCTCAGAAGTAATTGGAAGCTGTGACTTTGCTAATCCTTCCTCAGCTCCAGTGAAAACAGAATAAAAAAATAATAAAATGAATCACACCACCTGAATCTCAATTCAAAGAAAGGATATAACATTTCTATGCAGAAACTGTCAAAACTGGTTTCAAGAACGGTTTTCCATATTGTGTTTTTTTTTTTTAAATAATTTTTGTTTACTTCTTTACCCCTGCAAGGGCTTGTGCAAATTCACTAAGGATTCCTGACTGTGTTGTTGGTGTTCATAGTGTGCCCCACACATTTAAAAAAATTATAATACTCAGCCTTTTGTGATGTTACCAGTGTTTGCTCTGCTTGCATCTCTGTTAAGCCTGTGACCTCAGCACACCACAGAGAGGTCAGCTCAAAAGGGCACACCACCCACTCCAGACAATGGGCACTGTTCCACTTGCTGGATGGCTCAAGGGTTGATGACAATAGTCCCAAACCACTAGCCAGGACTGAAAATTCCTTTTCTCTCTGAAACAGGAGGAAGGAGAGCAGAGCAAATTAGCTGTGGTGCTGGTGGCCCAGATGTACAGCATGGCAGTGGGGGTAGCGTTGTGAGGGGATGCTTAAATTACCGGACAGCCTGGTAGGTCGTCTCCATACAGGTGGTGTTGTAGGAGACTACAAAGGCGCAGGAAGGGCAGGCAGAACTGCTGTAGGTTGTACTCAATGGACTGTTGGGACCAGACACTGGAGCTCAGCTGGGGGAGAAGAGACCCACACACAGAGAACAGGGCTCAGCTGCACTGTGGGTTGTCACAGATTGGGGAGAACAGACTGAAAGCACTTCATTAGTAAACTAACTCACTGAATTACAAGCTCAGTTATAAAATTGAATTAATATCAAGGAGCACAAGCTCCTGGAGAAGAGGGTTGAACTGGGACTTGTGTGTTATTTGGCTTACCACTGACATCTCCTCAGTATCTGCCTCATAAACACTCCTTCCCTTGGACAATTTACTGATAACGAAGCTCAGAATGGCCTCCCAAGTCTTCTCACCATTCCAGGTATTCTGTGGGTTAAGGGTGAAAAAGATGGAAGTCCAGAAACCAAACCACAGTCTTACCTGGCATGGAATGCAATGCAATATATGGGACTTCACACTTATATTGGTGATTTCAGAATTTGACACTAAAATACTGTTTGATTATAAAAAAAAGACTGAAATAATTAAAAAGACAAGTGACACTGATTGGCAAACCTGTGACCTTGTGAGCCTTAAAGCAGGTCCATATAGTGTATGGTTTAATTCTTGTCAAATCTCAAGCTGCCTTCCAGGCACTTCTTAATATCAGTTCCACAATACACAGTATAATTATAATTTAGGCATAGTGTGCTGGGCCTGCAATAACTTTAATAATATAAAATATTTAACAATTGATAGGTGCTGAAACGTCACTGAATGTCATCAGATAAGATCTAACTGGTTTGACTAATATTGTATGTGAGGTAAAGCAGTCAACTTATGTCATGCTGACAATAAAATCATTTATTAAATGCCAGTCGTCTTATCTATCTCAGCATATGGAACTTAATGTCCCTGGCTTGCTTTTTCCCTCCTTTATTTAAGTCTTCAGCCACTCAGGGCCTCCCAGAGAATTTAAGCAAAAAAATCCCTCTGCACCTATGGACAGGGGTTTTTGCAGGGTTAATGATGAGAATTGAGTGAGCGTTCCATTATCTGTGTCAGGAGGGGGGGGGGGGGTGGCATATGCTTCCAGAAAAGAGGGAAGCATCCAGAAGGAAACATTTAGCATCATGTTGTGTTTGTCCACCAGTTCAATTTACATTCAGGTAACTTTCCCTAATATAGCTTTAATAGGCTGCTGATAAATAGCTGTTGCTGAACTCCCCGGTGATCTCACAGTATAAATGAAACTTTGGATAATGACTGATACATTTAAAGAGCAAGCCACAATAGGAAACAAAATATGTGTTGGCTTAATCACCATTTCCATTTAAGATTTGCTACATGGAGGGGGACAGCAATTCATATTGGCCTTTTTGAGTTGAATTAGCCCTCCTATAGGACACTTTTCAAGGCAAAAGTTGTCTGCAATCAAAAACGTTTTTGTTTGATTAAACTATTCATTTAGATTTGGAAGTTGGTGTGCAGCATGTGCATAACAGGATTGTGAAATAGATGGAACTCATGCCCTGAAAATTTACCCTTGGTAGGGAGAATACCATCATTTCATTGATTTAAATGAAGCACAGTGTCACTGAATGATTCCTTTATTCACACTTGTTTTGTTATTCTCGTAACTGAAACCAGGTGATAAAGGACTCTGCACACTGGTTGCACACCCTTTATACTGACATGCCTGTCGGGTGAAATAAATCAGAGGAGACGTAGCAAAAGTACATGCCCTTTCTTGTTGTTTATACAGAATTTTGCCTAAGTCCCATTCCTAACTTTAGGCACCTGCGACCTAAATGGACAGTCAAACTCTATGGTAGGTGCCTGAGAGCTACAACCTTGATTCCTGCGAGTCACAGGGTCGGTTGAATTTTGTTTACTATCGAATCAGAAAAGAATTTACGTGCAAAAAACTTTGTTTGAGGTATTTTCAACAGAGTTAATTAATCAGTTACAGAGACAATCAAAAGACCCTGTGGCTCTCAGGGCTGGTCTGTCCTGTTACAAAGGGCCACTAAACTATGATGCATGTGCCCCTTTACCTTGTCGAGTGCTCTAGAGGTTTTCCAGGCCTCTCTCTCCTCCGGGCTCAACTTGATTGAGAGTACAGCAATGGCCTGGATGTACTGTAGGGTGTACAGCACCTTCACCAAACAGGTGAAGTGTTCTGGAAGAAACAGGAAATTAAACAGACCTGTATTAATCCAAGTTTTCCAGTTTGATCCAAGTTTCATAAGCCTGGTGCAGCTCCACTGTACAAATTAATTTGCAGATAGAATACTTTATGCTATTGAGATTGACATACGTACTACATCAGGACACATTTTTCAAAACTGAGGTAGGTGGAGCCAGGCTGAAACAGTGAGTGCAATTACTGTTTAATCAATCCTTTAATCAATCCCAATCCTTTTCATATTAAAAAATGCCATTTTTGTTACCTTTTCATGATGGAATTTCGGTAGCAATATCAATTCAATGTGATCGCGCACTGTAATTGCTCTCCCCATGCTATTTTCCACTGGTGGTCTTGGGTACTATGATCCTACCAAGTATTTCAATGTGATGATGTATGCACTGGAACTTGCATGCCGATTGCAAAAATGACATTCAACTATATTCCTTCGGGGGAAAAAGTCACTTTGAATATAATAAAATAATATTATAATAATAACAACGTTGGAATACATGTCAGAATTTGGCCAACTTTCAGGCTGTGGTAATTGCGTGTTATATCCACAAGACAGCAAACCAATACAAGAAGAGACATAACTACCACATATTGTATTTGAATATAAAAGTGAAGTTTTGTCTAGTTAAATAAAAAACGTTAGCATGAACATTCAAGATTGCTTAAAATCAACATACAGTAACACACTTACACACTTAATCAGGGGTTGACGTATGTGGTACACAAGTACCCAAGCTCAGCAAAAAGATTAAAATGTGTTGCAATTATATGTCTCAATGAACGGCATACCTAAAAGTACAAGCATACCTAAAAATGGATACAGTAAAATTGATGCGCATTTAAATCTTATTGCCTGTTGTATACGTCAACCCCTGTTCATAAAGCTTTTGTCTAAATAGCATTAAGGCATACAATTTCGAGAAATGTTGACTAAAAAGAATTTCTGATCCTTAGCCTCCCAAAATGCTAGAACTCCCAAAATGCTAGCGTGGAGAAAAAACATTCAAAACTAAAAACTTGTTAAAAACTTAATAAAGTACAGCACATAACAACTTTTAAATTCATGGGTGTATGGTTGAGATATTAAAAGGTGTAATTAATGTTCAAGGTTAAATGTTTTTGTTTTTTTGTACTCATTTTCACAGAAATTTTATTTTATTTTTTTAAATGCTCTAATTGGTTTAAACCGATTTTCACCAAGATTTTATGGTTCCACGCATCCAAAAAGTTGTTTCTGTTTATGTGATATTATGTAAATAGTGGAAGCATCTCTGTATTTAGTGCCATTGTTACATTACATTACATTACAGGCATTTAGCAGACGCTCTTATCCAGAGCGACTTACACAACTTTTTTTTTACTTATCACTTTACATTGTATCCATTTATACAGCTGGATATATACCGAAGCAATGCAGGTTAAGTACCTTGCTCAAGGGTACAACGGCAGTGTCCTTACCCGGGATTCGAACCTGCGACCTTTCGGTTACAAGCGCAGTTCCTTACCCACTGTGCCACACTCCGTCCTTGTAGTGTATCATGTACTCATAAGGGCACGGTCACACGTGCGAATGCAGGCAAATGTATCTTGTCGTGCTGAATGTGGGCAGTGCAAGATGTGATGCACACGGAATTCAGTTTGCTGATTTGTAGTCCATTTGAGTGGTTGTGGTTGTTGGTAACACGGTTGTGATATTACATGAGCAGGTGTTGGTTTTGCGACGGGAAAATATATACTGAAATATATGGGCAAGATCGTACAATACCGGCTGGTTAGACACAGCAACAATCCAAGTCTCCTCCATCCTGGCTCGCTAAGAAAACTATAGCCAATTACAGCCAAGTGGGGTCAAGCTCACATACTTCTTTGCTATTGGTTGAGGCTGCGAATTCGCCGGTCAAAGTTCACCAAAGTTGAACTCCACGCGAAGCGAAGATGCGAATTTGCTTCGCCACCGGAAGCGAATGTTTTATTCGCCCCTTTGCTCGCATAGAATGGAAGTGAACAGGAGGCGAATATTCGCCAATGTTAATTTCGCGCATGTGTGACTGCGCCCTAAAGCTAGAAAACAGAGTTTGTTGTTTCCACAGGTAGAATGGTTTCAAAAGCAATGTATCCCAAACTGCATACTTCCATGCTCCGAGTGCGCGTAGCGAGCACGCATTTATCTTGGAGTGCGAGTCCAAACCAAAGTGCAGTAGTGTGGAGCACGGAAGTACCCGGATGCACTCTGTTTGTTGAAAACTTGAAGTGTGCATTCATGCATGCTCCGACTGGAAAAAATTCCTTTTTAGAACAACGTAATGGCGAATGACAGCAGTGTGGTCGCTGCCTCTCTCAGATTGGAAACTTAATTTATGCCACAAGAAAATATGATACATGATGAGGAATTTGCATATAAAGTGGTACAGAGCGAATGAATAACATAATATGCTAAATATGAGTTTTTTTTTTTTAGTTTAAAGATCTGTCATTTAAACCAGAGAAGCTAGCTATATTGACTACCTACACCGGTGCTGACAAGTGCAATTTATCTTCAAAGTATTGCCCTCCTCTTTGCTGCAGCTCTGCAGATAGCCTGCCATTGGGTCCACTTTTGAATAATAAGCTGCCGTCTTATCCTCGCCACTGCCCATCTTCTCTCCATTTCATTGGAAATATACAACCTCATAAGGAGTAGCATAGCCATTACAAACATGACAGGCTCCATTTCTGTTGCCTAACTGCATACCCAGTTGTTTACAGTTGGTAAACAGCGCAAAAATAATGAAAACACAGATGATTGTTTACAAAACAATGGCAACTTTATTATGGGGTTGATTGTTCCCTGAAAGCTCTCCAAACTGCAATGAATATCTCCCTAGCTGCCCTCCAAAGCTCTTCTGACGTACGAACGCCAGCAAGGAGAATTATGTTAAAAGAGACTAGCTATATTGGCTCAATGCTACTGATATTACTGGTTATATCAGAATACTTCAGTAACATATAGCCTACTACTTATACAGTACAAGGGCAGCAAGTGACCTAACATTATTCCCCCTCAGGTTCATCATCGGATGTTCTCCAACAGTTACGGCAAAGGTTAAAGGTTATGGCTCAGATGTCCCCATGTCCTCATCCGTGCTGCTGTACTTCCATGGTTCAGAGTGCATAGTCCCAAGCATTGATTGAAGTTTGTATGTTTGTTATCCCCCAACAAATCCCAGTTAAATGAATGGTGGAATGTTGACCCTTGTGATGTCACAATGCCCTCTGCCCTCTAGCTGCTGCATTCTGGCCCCTGGTGATGTCCCTATTAGGGAAGCAAAGTGGATGTTCTGCTGAACGGTATTTCCGGAACACTGCTACAGGCTATGCTAGTGCATTTCATCAGACAATAGCGACAACTTGATATAAGCCAATGTAGCACTGAATTGTTCTGCAACCATAAAATTACAAGGCTCTGCATTATCAGCAAACGATTGATATGCAGCTTTCCATTACTTTTTGAAAAATAACAATCGCACCTATGGGGTTTTTTCTAATTGCACTTGACATCGGTTGCAGGTTGTCTTCGATAGGGTACTGATAACAGACCTTCCTGACAAAGAAAGAGTTTATTTGGGAAATGGTGAGTGGCAGTTTTAAATCACAGTTAAATCTGGTTTTTTAATTGCATGGGTTGGGACGACAGGCTATTACAGACATCCCGGCTGGGGGCATTAGAATGGACTTTGAACGCAGACTTAAATGCTATGTAATTTACTTATATTTAGCTTTCGCCGAAGTATCATTATGCAGTCCCTGTGCACTCTACCAGCTTTATATACTTTTATTCCACCAATTGCCCTGCATTATGCAAACAGCAGCTCAACTCACCCCTCTGATTGGGTGTTATGAGTTCCTAGCAACCACCTAGCAACCACTTAGTAGTAATACCCTAGCCATGTACTAACCACCTCCAACAGCCAAACAACCATCTAGATAGACCCTACCAACCACTGAATAATACCAAAGCAACACCCTAGCAACCACCTAGTAACGGCCTAGCAACAATTTAGCAACCACCTACTAAAACCCTAGCAACCGCCTAGTATGCCCCTAACAACCACCAAGCAACCACCCAGTAACACCCTAGCAACCACCAAAAAAGACATGACCAACTACTGAGCAAGATCAAAGCAATACCCTAGCAACTATCTAGCAATCACCCAGTAACACCTGAGCAACCACCTAGTAAGACGCTAGCAGCGAGTAGATAAAAACAACCACATACAAATGCACTATCAACACTCTAATACACCATAGAAACTGCATACTACTGCTGTCATAGCACAACATTCTCTTTAAACTTAGCAAACTCATATTTTCTTCAGAAAATGTAACCTTTTAGGGAAGCAAACTATTGTTATTGTCCATATTTATTGGTTTGCTTGCTTTAGCGAAGCAAACTATTGTATAATGCTTATTATTTTATTCTAGATTATTCTGTAGATCTCATCCTACAGTTTTTTGATTACTTACACATATAATATATCAAATAGTTTTTATGCCTTAGCAACTGCCTAGTAATACCCTAGAAATAAGCTAATAAGACCATAGTGAAGGGAGGAGAGTACAGCATAACTACAATTATGGTACCACCTTATGGCCAGGCTGTTGTATAGCATAACTAAAATTATGGTACCACCTTATGGCCAGGTTGTTGAAGTTGTTCAACAGTACAAGTATCTGGGGGCAATGATTTATGATAAGTTAACCTTTGAACCAAATATTGATGTTGTTTGTGCAAAGGCCCATCAGCCTATGAACTTTTATCGGAAGCTCAGAAGTTTTAATGTTGACTCCACTTTTATGAGAATGTTTTATTCTTGTTTTACTGAGTCTGTTCTAACCTTCTCCTTTATTTGCTAGTGTGGGTCACTTACCTTGAAAAACAGGAACAGGTTAGAAGGAATGGGTAGAATGTGCAGTAAAATTGCAGGCACTAATCTAAATAACCTCTCCCAACTGTACAAAATCAGAGACACAAAGAATTCCCAGTAAATCCTTGCTGACCCTAGTCACCCCTTGTTCAGTGAGTTCAGGTTGCTTCCATCTGGTCGCAGATATATGATATGATCTGCCAAGATGTAGGATTAATAGATTTAAGAACTCATTTGTCCCTGCTGCTATTGGCCTTTTGAATAACATTATGTAATTCTATTTTTTTGTGTGAACTGTTTGTGTGTTGATTGGTGTGTGTTGATTGTTGATGATGATTGTATTTACTGCTGGCTGTGCAACAAATTGCCCCTCGGGGATAATAAAGATTACCTTACCTTACCTTATGTACCACTCTAAATTCCTAAGCCTTGCAGCAGGGCTCCTCTGTCTCCAGGCCACGAACCTCCCAAGGACAACAAGTTTGAAATATAGCTTATAAGCATATAGCCTATGAGTGTATCTATGCGTGTGCATGTTCTTCTCTGTCGTTTTATGCTTTTCTAGCAACCGAAACTGGGAGGCTCGGCCTTTCACCCCATTCTCCCCCCTTCCATCCTGAACTGGGAGTCTTGGCCTTCCACCCTGTTCTCCCTCTGCCATCCTAATAAAGAAGGAACCGGCTATGACGCCATGCTGCCCAGTACTCTAAAAGCAACCGACAGATCAAAGACTAAACAATTATTTCTGATTTAAAAGCCTGTTTAGATTAAGTGGCCACTGGGTCACCAGGTGCCTATGTAGTATCTCATGTTAGACTAGACATAGCCAATCGTTTACTTTGTTATATGAATGGACACAGCCAAACATTTCCTTTGTTAAATCTTACTTTATGCTTTACTGTTAAGACACTTTTGCTTATAAAAGCAGGGACTGCCCCTGCTTTCTTCAGTGCGGCCTTATCCACCTTGTTATGTGTAGATCCCAGACTCTGCAGAAATAAATCCAATTTCTTAGGTGATACATCGTCGTGCCTGGTTATTCAACGGAGAGAATTTTCTCTGCCCAACATTAGCAACCACCTAGAAACACCTTAGAAACCACCTAGCAACCCCGTAGTATACCTTAGCAACTACATAGTAAGAACCTAGCAAACATCTGGTATACCTTAGCAACAACTAGTAAGACCCAGGCAATCACCTAGTCCACTCTAGCAACCACCCAGTAAGGCTCTAGCAACAATAAAGTATAACTATAAATACCTTAGCAGCCACGTCGTTAGACTCTGGCAACCACCTCCATTACCCCAGCAATTGCCTAGAAACACCCTCGCAACCAGCTAGTAAGACCACAGCAACCACCTAGAAACACCTTAACAACTACATAGTAACACTCTCACAACCACCTAGCAACAACCTAGAAACAACCGAGCGACTACCTAAAAACCACTACCCTAAGAAACAACCTAGTAAGACAACAACCAGACCTGGACCTTCAGCCCATCTGCCCAGAGAGGATGCACATCCAGTTTCAGGTATAGACCCCGGGCCAGAGATGAGACAGGCCTGGTTAATGGGGATTCACGTGTGAAAGAAGCAAGATGGCAGAACACTTCCTCTCATCTTTCCCTTATCCTGAACTGTGCCTCCATCCGCTGCCGAAGAACTGCCAATAGCCAAACTGCCATTCTTGGAGGTAACACTGTCAACCACAACGACATCTTGACCACAACTTTTAAACATAGAACCATGTCTGGCTAAGCAGGCCTGGGTGAAATACAAATACGTATTTGTATTTGAAAATGTAGTTAAATACATATTTGAAGTATTTTAATTGGGATGGCAGGTATGCCATCCCGCCAAGTTACGCCTTGGCGGGGGCATGCCCCATACCTATACAGCACCAAGAGTTTGGCACTTTTCAGGGTTCCCCACAGAAATAACCACAACAGCCACAGACACTCAGCCCTTAAAAGCATTAAATTCTGCACATACTCACCCCATTTCAACAGACAGAATTCATAAACAACGTCACGTCCACACAATAAAGCCCCAAACTAAGGGGATTTTGCGTTTTCTCCTTCTTCTTCTTCTTCTCATTCTTATTTTTCCTGCCGCCTATTCCACAAACAAAATGTCTCCCCATTGGACATTTTACCGACACCAGCTAAATCTTCACCTACACGACCCAAAAACTTGCATACACACGCAAAATACCCATACCTTTTTTACTCTGAAACATTTCCAGTTTAAACAGCTAGTCTGCTTGTGGCCTAGTGGGCAAGGTTACAGTCTTGGGAACATGGGGTCCTAGGTTCAAGCCCAGCTAGGAACACGTTTCTTTAACCTGCTTTTACCCTCACTAATAATTGTCTAATACGTCTCAATTATTGCTTTTGCACCATATCTACCCGCCGTTCACCGAACATATACACTGCATTATGACGTACCATCTGCACGTTCAGTTATTAACCGGCTACAATATTGCAAAGCCATATGGCAACATGAGAAAAGCACATCGGTGCAATAGATTTCACACGTTACTTAACCCTCCACTTTAATGACTAATGCTTTATACCAACTGTTATATATACTGTTCGATAAGGAAACTAAGCTTGCTCATGGTCACTTCATTTACTTCGCACTATAGTCTGTGATCATGTCAACCATCACCTACATGCCCATTCTGCTAAAAACATATTGTTTCAACTAAGCAATTTCATCATTTCTCTCACACTGTTGTTATTTTCTCATATGCAAAGCCTGCTGGGACATATGCGTCTGCTCCTATTCTCCACTATCAAGTTTTCCGGTTCTAGCTTAGCAAAACAGCGAAGAGGATTCCTACCTGCAGATAAGCCTATCAAAATGTCTTATAAACTTTACAAACACTAAAAGTGCATCTCCAAGAAATAACAGACAATGGAGCAGGACAGAAGGGTACACAAGTTGCAACCTAGGGAGCTCTAATTCTACGGGCTCGCTGATTCTTTTGTTAATCAAGGCTTGTTGGATGGCCGTCAAATCCGTGAGTACATACACTGGCCATTTTTCACCTGCATTTCTGATGCGTTTACACTTACGCCACCGCACCCTTTGTCACAGCCACTGTTTTACGTATATAGCAAACCGAAACTGCTAAACGGTACACGCTTATCAGACTGTACAAATTCACACAAGGATAGCCATAATCCACAACCGTTTCTTACAGGGTCACTTCGCATTTCTCACTCTCATAATAAAATGCTTTGCAAAAAGAAATGATATCTCATAAAAAACACATTTTCAACGTACAAAAATCCCAAGTTACTCACACATACAAGACATACACTGTCTATAACTCATTCATGCAGACTGTCAAAATCCAGGCCTGCCATTAAAAGTATTGATATCAAAATGACGCCAAGTTACGGTACTACAAACAATATAGGCTATCTTGCCTCACCGAAATGAAATAAGACGTATTCCAAAGCAAAGCTACCCAATATTTCCTCAATTCTTTCAAGTCTACTACTTTATACTACTAAGCTAGCTAGCTTGTGAAAAGTCTCCCAAAAAGAGCGCGTATCATGGGGGTAGCTATGGTAACGGGGCACGGTCTGTCAATCATAGCTAACTGACAGTTCTCATTACCACGCCCAGACGGTTCGGGTGAACTTTTATAGTGGGAAATTTAGGCTTAGAAAAATACGTTTTAAAGTACATTGAAATGACTGAATAATAAAAAAATTATGCACATTTGTTTTGTTGTTGCCTAAAGACAACTGGGAAGTATCACGTTCAACCACCATGTTACTCCTTTAAGATCACTGTCCTGCTGGAAGACCCAGTTGCCACCAAGTTTTAAATTTCTAGCTGATGTCTTCAGGTGTTGCTTCAGTATTTCTACATAATCGTCCTTCCTCGTGATGCCATCTATTTTCTGATGTGCACCAGTCCCTTTTCCAGCAAAACATGATGCTGCCACCCCCATGCTTCACAGTTGGGATGGTGTTCTTTGAATTAAAACCCTTTTTCCTCCATAAATAGCACTGATCATTATGGCCGAACAATTCTTCAATTAAATTTTTGTTTAATCTCACCAGAGAACACTCCTCCAAAAGGCTAGGTCTTTATCCTGGTGATCACCTGCAAACTTCATTCTGGCCTTTTTATGCCGGTCTTGGCGGAGGGGCTTCTTCCTTGCGTGGCAGCCTTTCAGGCCATGGCGATGTAGGACTCTCTTAACGGTGGATGTAGATACTTTGGCACCTGATGCCTCCACTCCTTCACCAGTTCCTTTGTTGCCTTGGGGTTCATTTGAACCTTTCGGACCAAAGTTTGTTCAGCCCTGGGAGTTAATTTGTGCCTCCTTCCTGAGCAATACAGTGTCTGTGTGGTCCCAAGATTTTTATATTTGCATACAATTGTTTGTACAGATGATCGTGGCACTTTCAGTTGTTTGGAAATTGCTCCTAAGGAGGAACTGGACTTGTGGAGGTCCACAATTTTTTTCTGAGGTCTTGGCTGAGTTGCTTGGAGTTTCCTGCGGTATCAATGGCAAAAAGGCAGTGGCTCTAAAGGTAGGCCCTTTAATATAGCCACAGGTGCCAATTAACTCCCATTAACTCCTAATTATGACAATTGGCCAGTCAGAATCATCTAAAAAGTCATTACATCAATTTCTGGAATCGTCCAGACTGTTTAAAGAGACAGTCAACTTGGTGTATGTAAACTTTTGACCCACTGTAATTCTGATATAGTGATATTAAAGCTGAAATAAATCTGACTCTAATCGATTGTTTTAGAATGACCTCTTATGAAAATAAAGTAGATACCTTAGTTGACTTAACACAGGAAATGTATGTGTAGGACAACCAAAAAAAAAAAAAATGAATTCCCTTCCTTTGTCTGCTCTCCTCTCTTGTTTTCTCTCTCTCTCTGAGGACATAAAACACCATATCCCTTTGTAAATTCCCAAATGAGCCTGCATCTGTTAATTCTAACATTCCGACCTTATCTACTACTTCCTCTCTTGATCTCCAGATCTCCCATGCCAGACGCCAGTATCTCAAGAATCAAAGACTATTAATGACACCGAGGGGCTTACACTCTATCTACATATGGTAGAGACATAGGAACAGATGTTCGTGCCTGGCGAACCATGCATGAGGTGCGAACTCTCTCACAGCCTGCTAGCTTCAGACCGCGACAGCTTGGCGCCTGGATAATTGCGCTGCACTCCCACAGAACGCTACTGACGACTAGCGGGCACCCTAGGTATTTCAAGGCCGCTCCATCTACATAAACGAACAGACAAAAGTAGGTTCAGATTAAACAATTACTCAATGTGGGCAACATAGCTCAGGAGGTAAGACCGATTGTCTGGCAGTCGGAGGGTTGCCGGTTCAAACCCCACCCTGGGCATGTCGAAGTGTCCTTGAGCAAGACACCTAACCCCTAACCCCTAACTGCTCTGGCGAATGAGAGGCATCAATTGTAAAGCGCTTTGGATAAAAGCGCTATATAAATGCAGTCCATTTACCATTTACCATTTACCAATACAATTCTTAACCAAACTGGTCCGAAACAAAATGCGTGCAGTGAGTGCAGGCTATTAGAATTAGATAATAATCATCTGCTACCCAAGCCCTGGAGTACGTTGCGTTCTGAAAGTGCCGTGGCCTTCGTATCCTCACCTAGTAAGCCTGTACTGTTATACTGTTGGACCTCCGGGTGTCCTCTCCGCTCCAGAACTGTAGCCGCCTATGTCTTGGTACACCAACGCATCCGTGCTTGCTGAGACTTCCGTGGAAGGGGTTCCTCTACCGCCGATTATGGCGCAAGTTCGTTGGGTCCGAGCTACATTTGGTAACTTTTAAAATCAGCGCGTCCCGCCTGGGCTGGGGTCTCGGAGATCTTCTTTCCTTTCCTTTCTTCCCTTCTACTCTCGTAAGTATGCCAACAGATTGACCTTCCAATTGCTGTTCGCTGTCAAAGTGCGCCTCTAGTGAGACTAATAGCTAGGTGGTTGGTTAACGACGATGCGATCAAGTACAGTACAACCCGGAAAGCCTCCATTCTATTGTACATTCATTTTACTCCGTAGCCAAGTTTGTATTTCTGTATTCTCTATCCTCTTGCATGCGCGCCTCTCCTTCACCTACTAACTCCCCGTGTTTAGATCCCATGGTGTTTAAATATATTATTTGTCTTGTCTGCGGGGTCTTAGCTTTTAATATTTTAATACTTTCAATAGGTGGTGTTACATTATCTTACCCGCTTATGTGTGTGAGTCATCTATAGTCATATCGTGGTACCGTCTGTCTTCCTTTTGTTACCCTAGTTATATGTTTTATATATTGTGTGTCGTATTAGGTTTTTGTTTGCGGCTGCGTCACTTCATATTAAATTACTGTATTGATAAACGTTGAGTTGTGGTTTCTCTCTCACGTTGACAGAATGATCCATTAGCAAAGTCGAACAGAGGTATCTGAATTCAGATTTATAAATATATATATTGGGAGAAAATCCCACTTACATATAAATTAAGTGATAAGATTGATAAGGGTGAACCGTGGCTGCTCTGGGTTCAGTATTCATAGTGCTGAGCCGCCCGCAGGGCAACCGGAAGTGATCCCTAAATGGTTTTCTTCACGATTATTAAATCGAGAGGGGGCATAAATTAATTCGTAAACAAATTGCAATTAATGATCGACCCCACCTAATCTATCAATCTGACATACGGTAACATGAAATGTGCGAAGTTGAGAAAAACTGGGTTCGAATATCTTTAGCCTAGGTGTAAACTTTTGGCCTCAACTGCACTTTCCCAAATAGTATTTTAAAAAGACACTCCTTTAAATAAATACTTTCCTGGGAAACCAAATACTTTTTCAAATAGTGTGCCAGATATGTAGTGCTTAGATTATGGCCTTAGAGAGGGAAACAGTGAATTTGATTCAATATCATACTGTTTTTAAGAATGTGGCCTGGCGTCAGCATCAAAGCAAATGTGATTTGGGCAATTTCAAATCCACGGATACCCTAATCTAGGCAGACAATCTATTGGTCTCACTTCCTGCAGAGTTTGACTCAGAAGAGATAAACCAAAAGACACAGAACGCCATATCGGGGGTTAAAGACCTAGCATAACATTTCCATTTCCCATTTCCTCTACAAGTTTGAATGCAATCTTTAGGTAGGCCAGTCCTTGTCATAAATAAGTCTGACCCCCCACACCCCCCCCCCCTTTTCCCTTTTCTCCTACAACTTAACTCAGCATCACCAGATTAGGGAAAACATTAGATAAGGTATTTAAGATGACCACAAGTTGTGTTGTGTTGGTTTCGGAGCCTTACAGAAGAAGAGTTTTTCTCTTTTTTATTTTGGTGGTGGTTCCTTCGTTGTGTGTTTTTAGCTGGTTTCCTTTCATCCTCTGGCGCTTAAACTGGAAGTGGGTGATACTTTGGCAAGGTCTGGCTTATCAATCTCTCTCTCTCTCTCTGCTGGTATTTCTAAATCAATTATTTAATGTTTTGTATTATGTCTTCTGTTTTGTCATTTATAATTAGTGAGCCTGCAATTCAATAAAAAATGTATGATTTCAATGCATTAATCTAATTGACTGCTTTGTATTAAATTCAATAATTTAATCTTAAAACCTGATAAATAGCGTGTTTCGACGTGTTGGTTGATTCCACCAGTGCACTGTAGACTGACCTATCAATGAACTTAGCGATTTAATTGATATAATTAATTCTCATTTTCAATAATAATGATTAAATTTAATCACATAAATGAGGGGTTCTAGTACGCAATATCGCTTGTGTTCAGTATTCAGAGTGCTGAATATTTTAACAAGGTCTTTGACTGTTGGAATGGCTGGATTCATAAAATAAACATATTTTTAATTAATCCTTACTTGCTGAGATATTAGAGGTTCTACCGTTGGCCTACAGCATAGTAATTTATGCTATTGTGTAAACTGCGGTAAAACCTAAGACAAGCTCAGAACATTTTCTATAGAAGGGTTTTAGATTAACTGGATTATTTAAATAAAATAGGAGGTACCAGATAAAGAGAGAGAGATGTCTCGGTTACCCCCGTTGCCTCTGTCCCTCACCCATCCTGACCTGTCAGCATACGCGGGCCAGTCAAAATAGAATCAACAGCTGCAGGACATGGTCTCAGAACGGCATCGCTTTTTGACACAGAGGTGTAAACATGCTGGGAGGCTTAATACCATGGACACACTGGATGAGGAGGCAATCCACAGCCTACGGACTGTGCATTTGGACCTCTGGTATCCCCAAACTATGATGGAACTGAGCGTTTGGTAATCGAAAAGATAAAATTGTACCTTGCAAAAAGACAATATTTCCTTTATCTTTGTTGCTCAAAACAGGCATGGTTTGAGGTAAACCAGATGTGGAGAGTAGCTTGGGAAAAACATAACTGCATGTCACGACCTACTGCAGATGGAGTCAGCTCAGTGGCAGCACAGCTAATGTAAAAAAGCACAGTGGATGACTCTGGTCTTCCCACAACCCAGGAACCACCCCCTAACGGGCACAGCTCTGCAGACTTCATCACACCATTCCCCACCGTGGAACATCTCACAGCTGTGCAGACAGAAGTGGTGGGCTCTATGGACTTCATCACACCAGTCCACGCAGACAACGCTGCACCACATACTGCACGCTCCCCTTCCCTCCTTTTTTAATCCAGGGAACCTCTGGCAGCTACGCAGACAGAAGTGGAGGGCTCTGCAGACCTGTTCGCCTCACCACCCACAGAGAACGCAGAACCACCCCCCATGGACAGTACCTCTAACAACACCAGTCCTCCCACCATATCTGGAGAGCTACACGGCAGGGCTCAAACAGAGGACGGGCTCCAAAGGAAGTCATGGTCCTCTGTAAGGCTGTCAAAAGTGCCATGAAATTGAGTTCGAGTATTAGCTTTTGTAATTAGTTAGAGTTCAAATATATTTGAATATCATTTGCCCATAATTCACAAAAATAAGCCGCTTATTGTCGGGCGCAATATGCACGTGACGCTCCCTCTAAACTGGCCTAGGCGTTATTTTTCACGAGCAGGCCACGAGGACATCGCTGAACTTTAATACTAGGTTACTACGTCTGGGGCCTCATTTAAAAAACATATTTTAGATCAACTTTGTGGCGCGTACGTAGAAAATCACGTCAAAGTAGTGATTTATAAAATTTCAACATGACTCGATTTGACCGTGGAAACAGTTGTCGCTCTACGTCAGGTCTTCACTTGACTTATGCACACAAGTTCATTTTATAAATGAGCCCCCTGCAGTTTCTATAGCCTAATGCGCAAATGAATAAAGCACTTTCACGTGGATGTAATTTGTCACACATCGGCATTTATTAATCATCGGGAAATGATTGTTTATAGGAAATCCTTGTTTATTTCTTAACACAAAAACTATTCAAACGGCTAATACCTGTAGCCTAAAACAACATAAATTACTTACTCTGTTTAGTTTGTTTAACTTCTTTCATCATCCAATTTTATCAAAATCTTCAGAAAAGAAAAGAAACATAGCCTCCCATGGGAACATTATTTAGCCTAAATTGTTAGCTGACCAAATCTGTTGAACGAAGTGAAAAAAAGAGACTGGCTCGCGAGGCTAGCTGACCAGTAACGTTAGGTGTCAATAGAGCTGAAAGTATCACCGGAGGTTATTGGCAAGGAAAACCAGACGAACCATTTGCCCTGGGTCCAGGGCAGAATGTTTTTTGTTGACAGAGGAAGTAACGTTAGCACAGGAAATTAACTTTGCGTGCCTGAACATGATTCGCCGCATGAAATTAAAGCCTGCATGTTAACTTTGCGTGTATGAACATGATTCGCCACATGAAATTAAAGCCTGCATGTTAATTACAATACACGGGATCCATCTGTCTCCGCCAGAGTTATGTCTTGCTCTCAAAAGTAAGATAAACGGAGTATAGTTGGAACACCCGCTTCCCACACCCTGGTCTGCCCACCCGCAGGTCATCACCCCTCCAAGTTCCACAAACAGAAATCATCTACGAAAAGGGTGAAAGTCTTTCCCCAACGTCTGAAGTAGTGGGACGGTAATAGACTAGGTGCATACCAGGGACCTTCAGCCCATCTGCCCAGAGAGGGTGCACATCCAGTTTCAGGTATAGACCCTGGGCCAGAGATGAGACAGGCCTGGTTAATGGGGATTCACGTGTGAAAGAAACGAGATGGCAGGACACTTCCTCTCATCTTTCCCATATCCTGAACTGTGCCTCCCTCCGCTGCCGAAGAACTGCCAATAGCCAAACTGCTGTTCTTGGAGGTAAAACTGGGAGCCTCAACAACATCCTGACCACAACTTTTAAACATAAAACCATGTCTGGCTAAGCAGACCTGGGTCAAATACAAATACATCTTTGTATTTGAAAATGTACTTGAATACATATTTAAAGTATTTTCAAATACATTCATAAATGAAATACTTTGTATTTGATGTATTGAAATTATTTCACAGAAAACCAAATACTTTCCCAAATAGTATTTTAAAAATACATTCCTTTAAATAAATCCTTTCCTGGGAAACCAAATACTTTAGTATTTAGAGCCTTCTAAAAATACATTCAAATACAAATACAGTCTTATAATCTAATCAATATTTTGAAATATTTCTGTGATAGACAACAGAAATGACTGAGCCAGCAACAATGTAGGCTTCATACTGAAGTGGGTATCCCTGAGTTCTTTGTACAATCTTTATGAGTGGCCCTCGATGTGATGTCAGCGAGTTATAATACTGAGGGCACTCCAGGGGAACCACTAAGGGCTAGGGGTTGAATTTGGATTAAGGGTAGCCTACGCTGGCAATATTAAACAACGCATGCGCAGCCTCTAAAAGACAGAAGCCTAAATGCCCGTACATGTCTTTGCATGGAGGGGATGGCAAACTCAAACTTCTTGATAAGCTACTTACCAGTTTATTTGTACCCATGCAATCGTCTTAAAGTTAGTGGCCTTTTACTGTATTTCCTCTTTTTTTCTGTAATCAGTGTTCAACAGCCATATGTACAGTTCCATCTTTTACATTTTGTAAGGTTAGACACTGATAAAAAAGAATTCAGTTGTGCATATTCACTACCAATTAACCCCTTTGCGCACATGCAAAATCTTGCCAATCCCTACCCATTTAGGGGTACCCTATTTAAAGTTTTATAACCCCAGATGTGAACACCACAGAGACTTGAAAAATGACTTAAATGAAGCAAGACATTTGTACCATTTACAAAACTAGCTTAAATTTCTTTATATTCATAATTTTGGAAGAAATAAAGTGCCACAAATGCAATTGTCTAGGCAAAAAATCTAAAATGAATTTGCTCTTTTTTAGTTTGCGATGAAATACTGGGAGATTGCATATATACAACAGGTTAAAGTATACAGGTCCTGGATCAAAAACTCCTTGACCACAAGTTCATAAACTCTATGTAGAACTACTAAAGATCTATGATGCAAAAACTAAGCAGTGTACCCAGCGTTTCCAAATCTACCCAAAATGTCTAAATTATGCATTGCTGTAAATCACAACAAATTCACGTATTTCACTACAAATCAATTGTTTTTACTGAAGAAACTCACTGTTGCATCATTTTCAAGTGGGAATTACGAGCTTTCCGTCAGTACAGTGGTCTAAAATAGCTAGGGGTCCAGAAACATATACAAAATCTCTCCAAAAAGGAATATAATGCATTTTGTCCATTGTAAAGCATATAAATGAGCCACTTATGAAGGTTTAAGATGAAACATTGATATCAGATTTAAAAATAATGCAAACATATTGTCACACAATGCTGTACAGTACCTAAATGTGTAATAATTAACTCTTGTATGTATTTCTATACTCTGTACTCTCGTATGTTTTCTTGCATGGGATGGGACAAAATGAAAACTATTTTCAACTGTCCACCACGTTTTGGCAAAGTTCCAACACTCTCCTCATCACTTGCATGCATCACAAAAACTATTATACAACTAACGCTTACATTACAGTGTGAAATATCCACATTACATAATACCACTAACCTACTTAAAGACACTCAATTTCTAAAATAACGTATATAACCGAAATATTTTGAGCAGTAAAACTTACATAGCAATGATTAAATCTTATCTGTGTTCAGTAGATAGAGACAGAAAATCAATGATACAGTTCTATCCGATTCTGTTTTGCTCCAGAAAACAATGTCAGATAGGTCTATCAGGAAACATATGGCTTAGCTATGCCTAGAAGTCCTTAATGAT
The DNA here is from genome assembly GCF_018555375.3 of Anguilla rostrata. Lineage (NCBI taxonomy): Eukaryota > Metazoa > Chordata > Actinopteri > Anguilliformes > Anguillidae > Anguilla > Anguilla rostrata. The sequence continues at coordinate 30,708,740 of NC_057935.1, read as the reverse complement.
AATAATAGCATTTTCCAAGAAATTACGAAAAATCGTTGACAACGTTTTGTTAAATGCAGCGTCTTTTACTGGTACCACAGAATAAATGCGTAAGTGAATGCGATAAGAACATTTTCAGTTACGCTGACCTATAAAACTCTATTACAAAAGCGAAATTAGACGTTATACATCGTTAGAAAGTGTGTACTCTCACCTGCTGAATAAATTAATTGTCAATCAAGCCAGACTGTACTAAAAAGGGTGACAACGCCGTAAACGACACGTGTGGTATTACGCATAGCTGTTTTAGAAGGTACCCAGGCATCACAAATGTGCGTATATTTCACAAACGGATTGTTCAAGACAATATATGACCACTCAGTCTCAAAAGGGACATCTCTACGCATATATTTATTCAATAGATACTACAAGCATTGTTTCTCCTGAATATTTTTTCCTTTGAGTTCAACAGGAAAATTAATCAGGAGAAACAATGCTTGTAGTATCTACTGCATATCTGGCAGCAGCATGGTGGTTTGAGGCTCATTTGATACCTTGGACCCTTAATGACTTAAAGCCATTTAGCCAACAAATGTGTTCCATACTGTATCAGCATAATTTTCCGCTGAATCTAGTCCCATCCCCCAATTCCCATAGAGATCCATTCAAATGCAAAGAGGTTTTGTATCGCTTGTAGGGCAACCTGAAAATAAAATATCCAGACTCTGATGATGTTGATAGGTCACAGACATCAGGAAGTCATGGCATGCAAATGATATGCAACCAAATACAAAACATGATTCTTTTATTTAACATTATGTTAATTTGTCTACTGTATAAGTGAGTTTCCCTGTTTCTAGCTTTTCCCCAAACAGTTCACTGCAGCAAAAGTAAATGAGCAAATGGTGGCACAGGAGGTCTCAGGAGTGCATTTGTTTAATTCTTGCTAATTTTCTGACTAATGATTTGTTGTTAAGACCATTAAAAGCTTAATATTTTGCCATTTTTTTTGTTTAACCAAGAGCTCTGATTTGGAGAAGGTCCATTATTGGAGCAGACAGAAACAATGGATGCCTTTATTTCTATACCGAAAAGGGGCCCCTGTGGCAGCAAGTCCTCTGCACCATGCATTGTGTGGTGCATCACTTCTTGAAATCACACAGACACATCTGCTGTCAAGAGCAGCAGCAAGCCCCCATTAGCCAGCCACCCCCACCCCACTGTGAACGCATTGGGAAACCAGGACTGCCCTGACCTCCATCCACATGCCTGCACAGTAATAAAAGACTTCATTTGAGCCCGTTTCTCTTTGGGATGTGCTAAAATTAATTCTCCATCTCACAGTGAGTGCTGTAATAACATTTATTTTGGCTTAATCAATGCAGAATTGAAAAAGATACAAAGCCTATCTAAAAGCAAATAAGACATTGGGAATTGTTTGTCCAATCTGATGCTGAAGGGCAAAAAAGGAGGCCTAGTGTCCACAACTGAAGTAGTTAAAGTCAGCTTTCAATGAAACAGTTATGGCCTGTGCATTTATCCAGCGGAATTGAACAGTTTTATGGTTGTTCCCTGTACTGTCAACTGTTTCCATCTACATAATACAGCAATGATGTGAACAAAAGATATTAACAAAAATTTGAAAGAAAACACATTTAGAGAAACATAGCCGAAAAATACAATATGGCACTGTAGCAACAGTAACAATTGATTGAAGTTTTTTTTTTTTTTAATTAGCAGACGGATGTCACTAGGAACAAATACGACTCAAATGACTTTATAGGCTGGTGCATTTAGCCACTTCAATCTATCATGGAAATAAACAGCATGATTATTTGCGTTTCATTTAACCATATGTTTTTATTTCTTTAACTCCTTTGTGCAGATGCCAAATCTGGCTAATCCCTGCCTATTTATGTAGCATTCTATTAAGGCTCCAGACATGAGCATCACAGAGACTTGAAAAATGGCTTAAACAAGGAAAGACACTTGTATCATTTACAATACTTAGATTAGTTCATATTCATAATTTAAGAACAAATAACAAATTCAATTACCTTGGCGAAAATGTAAACATTAAGTTCTTCTCCTTTAGCTTGAAATGAAATAGTGAAAGCCACATATGAAAAACAGTTAAAAATTGAACTGCAAGCAATAACTATTGTGGTTGAAGCAGCATGTGACCGTAATGAATTTTTAGGCTGTAAGGACTCATCCCAGTAAGCACACAAAAGCTGCTGCAACATCTTCATGATGTGGTCAAATTCATTGGTACGATGTAGTATTCACAGTGTTTGCTCCCTGGCCCTACATCCCTGCGATGTCGCTGCTCGATACAAATGCTGTAAATACTAAGCATTCAAACAGTGGCATTGTGGGGATGTAGGGTCACTGAGCAAATGCTCTAAATACTGCTTGATTCTGTCGAGCGGAGGGGGGGTGCTGTTCGATTCTGTCGGGGGGGGGGGGGGGGTTTACTTAATAAAATCCTTCCTACATTACATGCACATAGGTGCATTAACTGTCTTAACGACTACTTGTATTTTTTCCATAGACTGCGTTGTTGCCGTTCTCGTTGTTAGTGTTAATCAGTTTAACCTTCAGGGTCTAAGTTGAACTATGCGGTTGTTCCGTGCACTTGGACCGGTACTTCTCTCTAGCGGTTTCGTCATACTTGTTCCTGATTATGGTTATACACTTTGTTGTACGTCGCTCTGGATAAGAGTGTCTGCCAAATGCCTGTAATGTAATGTAATGTAATGTAACATCGTTATGAACTGTTCTGTTGCCGTCCTATTTTCAATTTATACCGCTAGTTCCGTGATAGTTCCGGTGAAAAACGTAAATACGAAAATAACTTTATTTACCTTAGATAAACATTGGATCGTGTGGCCCCCCCTCGTGGTCGTGTGGCCCCCCTAGCGGTTCAGGCCCTAAACAGCTGCATAGACCGTTTATGCCACGGGCCGGCCCTGAGCATACCTTAGGGCTGAACTTATGGGTATGACAGGATAGGAATTTTTGATGATGACAGAATATTTAATGAACTCCTAGATTTATCATGCTTGGGAGGTGTAGTTGCAGATGAGACTGCAAGGAGGGGTTGCCTGTTAAATGGATGACCTATGTGACAATGGTAGCACTTACAAACTCTGTATTTGGCATAGCTGTTGTGCATTGTCCACTAATAAAGCTAGAACACAAAGCCTGTTTTTTCTTCTCATAGTTTGGTTGCAGGAGTACTGTACATCTTAGTACAGCAATCTCAGAACGTCGGCATCCTGACCATTAGGGGGCACCCACGTAGAGGTTAAAAAAACATTGGCAAGACATCAGGCGATGCACCAAAGAAAATATGACATATAACAAAATCATTAATTAAAGGGATGGTTCACCCAAATTGCATAATTCTGTAATAGCTGTCTATGGGTAGTAGCTATCAGAAACTGGCCCCAAAGAAGCAGAAGGGCTAATTTATGGAAATTACTGCCCATAGACAATTACTATTTTCATTTCACCAGCGCAAACCTCTGTAGTGGCACATCAGTGAATATGGACCTTATATTTTTTTTGTCACAGCGTCTATAAAAGCCAGACAAATCCTTAGTTAATATGGCTGACAGTGTTCACAATTTACAGCTGTATTAGTAAAAATGGCCACATCCACAACAATTGATTGAAGTGTGGTGGCCATGCTGTTTTGAAAAATCAACATTTTTTGATAATTACTGAAAGCAAGTCTCCAGAGATTGTTTCCAGCCTAATTAAATGACAATATGGCTAAGTGGTCCTGGAGTAGTTAGCAAAAGCAGGTTTTGTAAAAAAAATTCTAAATGGCAGAAAACCCAATATGACACAAATTAAATTGGGAATATACGTTTTGTTAGGAATGAGGTTATTGAATCTGGTGAGAAAAGCTTTTGCTACGAGACCACACGACTCAGGAGTTACAGGGGGAGAATAATAATAAACATAGTTGCAAGCAGCAATTAAGAATTAAGATCCTTAATTAAGATTAAGTTATAAAAGCTGACTTTAAAAGCACCACGATGTGGCAAATTGAGTAGTGGTTTGGGAGTACCATCTATCAGTGTGCCAATTTGCATGTAAATCAAACAGGTGAAAGTCAGAAAAGTGACAAGAACAAACAAAATCAAAAATGGTCACCAATTCAAGACGGTGGTCATAAAAATCATTCAAAAAAATCATATTCATATTTAGAATATTAGTCAGGGTAGCAGGTCTGAAATATCCACAGAAAAACAATAATCTTTTGTGAATTGCTTCATTTTTAAAAATTGTTGAACTCTGGAGCACCACCCAGTCAATTGACCCACCAAGTTTCACTCCTTTATGTCAAACCTTTTGGGATTTATTAGCGGTTTTGTACAAAGCCACACCCATATGCAAATTTATTGGCTTTTTGCAGGCACATTTTGCAGTTAAGGAACTTCGTTTACATAACTTTTTAAAATATTCATGAGTAGATGCATGTCAAAGGCTGCAAAATTGATCAAACTGCATAGGAGCTCTTTGTGGTGAAAAATGGAGGAAAATCTACCTGACACAGCCTTTTAGTCAAAGTTTTTTGGTGTGAGGAGAAGCACTGGTTTCATGACTTTAGGCCAAACAGGGCAGCACTTACGCCCTTCAAAAGCTTGAATAGTCTAAAGAGCACTATAGTGCCATCAAGCATCTAATTAGTGCCAAAATTTCTCCTTCTGTAAAGCTCTCAACATTCAAGAACTGTGCAAAATTTCATAAAAAGTTATCAGAAACACCTTCCAAAAATGACTGACAAGTGAGAAGATTATTTTGTTGTCATCAATTATGCTGGACACGAGTTAATTAGCTGAATACATTAAATGCTGGTTTAACTGTAGATTAGAACACAATAAGATTTTTTTTCATTTTGGACACAGTCTTCGAAAGTTCCTTTGTGAAGCTAAAATATGATTTACTATATAAATAACAGGGTTGACAAAACATTTAAGAGGAGAATTTGGCATTAAATCCAGAAACAGATACGGACCTCCTCCTCACATAGATATTGCTTTGCTTACACCCAAGCCAAGTCTAAAGTGCAGTGCAAAGGTCATAAAAAAGCCTTGTTCTTTGAGGGGATAGAAATGTAATGTATAGACTTGTGTTTGTATGACAATGTGATCAAGTTTTTTGGCTGTTTAATCAATTCATTGCTACAGCAAGTGACCAAACAGCACGAGCCGTAGTCACGCACTACTCCTCTACAAGTAACATCAAATTTGAGCAAAATATCACGATGCAGAATAATAATTAAACCCTTCCAAAGCAATAGGATTAAAACAGGTTTCTAATACAGGTAGTAGTCCAATTAACCATATCTAGAATTCATTAATGAAATGTGTCATTTGTGCATGAAAACAAAAATTTAGAAACTTTCTTCACAGCGCCAATATTAGCGCAAATTTCAAGTAAAGAGTTGTAGTAGGATATGTTTAAGTGTTTTTCATTGAATTTAAAATGGTTAAAATTCTAATTCATAAGTGCAATATAAGGGCACAAAAGAAATTTGTTCTGAATAGGAAGTGGAACCTAGGGGACCTAGACTTGTTTGTAAGGTAATGTGGTCAATAGTTATGGCTGTTATAGTGAAAATTCCATTCATAGCAATACCACCACCACATGGCTAATCGGCACCAAAAATACTACTGCACTAATCTAAATAACCCACTCCCACTGTGCCAGTTATCATCAAATTTGAACTGACCAGTCCCAAAAATGAGGAAAGCAATTGCAATTCTATAAAGCAACAAAACAGCATAATATAAGTCAACAGAATTAGCATAATAACATCACAGTCAGAATATACACATATAAATAAATAATACATATATCCATTCATACATGCATATAAATATATACAGTACGCACACACCACGTACCCAACTTCCCCCATATGCAAGTATGAAACACAAATCGTCAGAAATTTTCAAAGACTGTTGTTACTCTCCTTTATAGAAGAGTTTTCCAAGTACAAAATTAACAGGTGCCAAAAATTTTGAAAAACATAGCCCGATTATGTTATTCTAGAGTCTGCTTTTCTAATGGCACAAATTCTGCTCTTTGGTTCAAGAAAAACTTAAAGTTAGGGCAGATTCTATTTTCCAAAATATAAGAATACATTTTTTTTTGCAAAATATGTTATGGTGATCATTATTCTACATTTTTTAAGATCTAGTTGGAAATCAGGCATAGCATTTAATAGGTAAAGACAAGGGATTAAATCACTTTCTATACCTAAAATTGATTTAGTGTGAATAGAATTCCAGAAGTTTTTCAATCACACACATTCCCAAAAGAGATGCTTTGAAAGTTCCTTTTTACTTTTACACCTTGGACATTTTGGTGAATTAACTTAACAGATTCTATTTATCTTTATGGGAGTGAAATAAAATTTATGAATGAACTTAAAGTTAGTTTCCTTAATTTTGTTACTTGTAAATGGAAAATGTATTCTTTCACAAAAGATGAAATGTATCTTTATCTATAGTCTAGATCTTCTTCTCAAACTTAATGAGGATGAAAAAGAGGAATAACCTCCTTTAGATAAGATCTCATAGAATTCACTAATTTTACCTAACATGTAACATAAACTAATCGATGTCCTCAAAACATATCGGCTTGAGAAAGTCTCATAAATCAGCTGCTGAAAATGAATAAAAATTTGAGTCGATATATAAAAGTACGTTGCTATTTGATAGTCGGCCTGGTCATTCATTTAACACGCGCCTCCTCCCTGCAGTCTCATCTACAACTACACCCCCCACCCATGACATAAAGGACAATATTGTCTATCTTGGCATTCATAAAAATATTCTTTCACCACTAAAAAATCGTATTCCGTCATAGCAACAAGATAAACCTGACAACAGCCCTAAGATATGCCAATGCACCACAAAATAAATGAGAAAAAGGTTTATGTCATTCTATAGTCAATATCTGGAACTAAATATTGAATAAATATACAACCTTACAGCTGGTTTTACGCGACTGAGTGGTCATATATTTTTTTGGACAGTCCGTTTGTGAAATACACGCGCATTTGTGATGCCTTGGTACCTTCCAAAATAGCTGTCCGTAATACCACACGTGCTGTTTACGGCGTTGTCGCCCTTTTTAGTACAGTCTGGCTGATTGACAATTCATTTATTCAGTAGTTGAGAGTATAAGCTTTCTAACGATGCACAACGTCTAATTTTGCTTTTGGAATAGCGTTTTATAGGTCAGCATAACCAAAAATCTTATCGCATTCAATTACGCATTCACTCTATGGTAGCAGTAAAACAAAGACGCTGCTAGTTTCTAACAAAACGTTGTCAACAATTTTTTCGTAATTTCTTTTTTTTTAACATATATATATTTTTTGGGCTTTTTTCAGCTTTATTTAGATAGAACAGTGTAGAGAGACAGGAAATACTAGGAGGAGAGAGAGGGAGAGACATGCGACAAAGGTCGGCGGTCGGAATCGAACCACCAACGTCGCGGCTGGCATTGAGCATTGTTTTATTGTTTATTAGGATCCCCATTAGCTAACGCCAGCTAGTCTTCCTGGGGTCCGACACAGAAATCACAAGGTTTATATTATATGCATTATATACAATCAGACATCACATTACATACAAAAGACATGACAAATGACCATGTGCGCCCATCATCAAACCCTTAGACACTATAAACAAAAACAATCAGCAAGCAAGATTAATCATTTACTGTTAGTTCATACAGTTAATTGCATTAAGTACTCTTTTATTGTTTCTTAAAAGTGGCTCTGGTATTTGTTTTAATAATGTAATTAGGTAAAGAGTTCCATCCTGTAATGGCTCTGTAAATTACAGCAGATTTGAGGAGATTTGTCCTAGGTCTAGGTGGTAAGAGATTTCCTGAACTGGCCTGTCTGGTCAGACAGTTATGTTCGCTACTGATGTATACTACTTGGTCAGAAAAATACTGTGGTTTCTTGTCGTTTAAGACATTCCTGAAGAAGACCAGAAGACTGGATTGTAATCTGTTCTCTACAGATAACCATGAGAGATCACGGTGCATTTGAAAAACATTTGTGTGCATTGAACAATGGAGAGCTAATCTGGCGGCTCTGTTTTGAGCGAGTTGGAGTTTTTTTTAGATCATTCTTAGCTGTGGATGGCCAAATGACTGGACAGTACTCAAGGTGTGACAAAGCTAAAGCTTGGATCACTTGGTTCAGAGTGCTTGATGTTACATACCCAGAACATTTCCTGGTAACAGCAATGCTCTTACCCATTTTAGTTACAATGTTATCAACGTGTTCAGTCCACGTAAGTCTAGCATCCAACACAATGCCAATTATCTTAATCTTTTTAACTTGCTCTACTGGCTTTCCATCAAGTGATAAGCTTAGTTCAGGATTACTGACCAGCATATGTCTTGGTCCACACACCATACATTTTGTTTTAGAAATATTCAGCACTAATTTGTTCTTACTTACCCACTCAGCCACTGTTCTGAGCTCAATGCTCAGTACATCAGTTAGCTCTTGATATGTCAATGCTGCGCTGCACATAGTTGAATCATCTGCATACATAATCACTCTTGCTTTATCTAATACTGATGGGAGATCATTTGTAAATATAGAAAACACGAGAGGTCCCAAGCAACTACCCTAAGGAACCCCACATTGTACCTCTTTGCTATCAGAGAAGTTACCATTGAAGAACACTCTCTGCCTTCTCCTGGACAGGTAACTCCCCATCCAGGACAAAGCAGTGAATTTAAAACCATAACATTTGAGTTTTCCAAGCAACAGACAATGATCAAATGCAGCACTAAAATCCAACATCACCGCATCTACCGCAGCCTCCTTTCATCCATGCTCATTAGCCAATCATCAGTCATTTGAGCTAATGCTGTGCTTGTGGAATGCCCTTCTCTATATGCATGCTGGTAGCTCGTAATCAAACCATTACTTCAAAAATAATCTTGGATTTGAACAATTTTCTCCAATAATTTACTCAGCACTGGGAGAAGACTAACTAATTTACTCAGCACTGGGAGAAGACTAACTAATACTAAGACTAAGACCAGTGAAGGCAGATCTATTATCTTTAGGCAGTGGAATGACCTTTGCCTCTTTCCAAATATCCGGGCACACACCATATTCTAAACACTTATTAAATATATGACATATTGGAGTGGATATATATTTGGCCGTAATTCGGAGCAATTTGCTATCTAGATTGTCTGTTCCTGGAGATCTGTCATCAGAGAGAGATAACAGAATCTTTTCAACATATTCATTTTCTACGTGGTGGATCTCAAACGTGCACTGCCTCTCTTTCATGATAGAGTCATTTATGATGGTTTGTGACACAGTCATCTGTTACACTCATGGCGTTTCTCAGTTTGTCCACCTTGCTTGTAAAGTAGATATCAAAATAATTAGCGATGTCACATGGTTTAGTAATAAATACACCTTCTGTTTCAACATTCAAATTCCTCCCCATGATATTATTCAGAGTTCTCCACAGTTTTTTTCCATCATTCTTAGCCTCATCAATTTTGAGCTGATAATATCCCTTTTTTTTACATTTATTAAGTTTGGTCACAGCATTTCTTATTTTACAATAACTTTGTCTGTCAGACAGAGTACCAGTTCTATCTGCAACTTTTTTGGCATCATTACGCTGGGCCATCAAGTTCCTTAGCTCATCATTAATCCATGGTACACCATTTGACCTAGCAGACCACTTTCTCAATGGGGCATGTTTATCTGCAATACCCATAAATAATTTCATAAACACACTAAGTGCTTTCTCCGGATCATCTTCTCTACATACATTGAGCCATTGCAAACTCTTAATCTCTTCTTCAAATAACTCCTGATTGAACTCTTTGTAAAACCTTCTATATTTTATCTTAGAGCCAGCCTTAGGTATTTTGGTTTTTCTTATAATTGCAACCAAGTTATGATCACTACAACCTGGTGCTACCGATACCGCTTTGGAACAGTGCTCAGGCATGTCGGTAAAAATGTGATCAATGCAAGTTGATCTAGTAATACCAAACTTGTTTGTAAACATTCTGGTTGGTAATGTTACTACTCGAGTCAAGTTACATGTTTTGGCTGCAGACATCACCTTTTTCCTCATGGGACAATTATCATTAAGTACATCAATATTCAGATCCCCCAGACAATAGATTTCAATATTCCCATCAGCTGCATTATCCAACATTTCACAAATAACATCAAGATACTTCACACCAGCACGAGGCAGCCTGTAGCAACATGTGGATAGCGCTCTACGGGCTGCACCACTAGAGGCCCTATTTTTTTCGTAATTTCTTGGAAAATACTATTATTATTGAGGACTTCTGAGCATAGCTAAGCCACATGTTTGCTGATAGACCTAGCTGACATCGTTTTCTGGTGTAAGACAGGAGTGGATAGAACTATATCATCGATTTCTTGTCTCTGTCTCCATCTACTGAACATAGATGAGATTTCATCATTGCTATGTAAGTCTTACTGCTGAACATATTTTGTTAAATACGTTATTTTTGAAATTGAGTGTCTTTAAATAGGTTAGTGGTATTTTATAATGAGGATATTTCACACTGTAATGTAAGCGTTCGTTGGTAGTCTAGTAGTTTTTGTGATGCATGCAACAGTGATGACGAGAGTGTTTGAACATTGCCAAAACGTGGTGGACGGTAGCTTTGGGCAGATTTGGACACAGCTGGGTACACTGCTTGGTTTTTGCTTCATAGATCTTTAGTAGTTCTACACATCCACCCTTAGATTTTATGTACTAGTGGTCAAGAAGTTTTTGATCCAGGACATGTATACTTTAACCTGCTGTATGCAATCTCTCAGTATTTCATTGCAAACTAAAAAGAGCAAATTCAGTTGCAAATCAAATGTTGAATCAGCTGACAAGAAAACCAGATTTATGTTTGGAAACCAACACTACAGTTACCTAAATTTTGGTTGTTTCATCACCAACAGCTCAAGCTGCTGAAACCACACACTGAGCACAGAGCACGCTGCACTGCAGTGGCAATACTTCAGAAACATGTCTCAGAAATAACCGTTATCAGTAGTTAACTGCCACTTCATGCCATACTTCCTAATGATGAAGATGATGGATCACGAGGTGGAAGTGAAAGTGTACTTTCTGGGGATGGGGATGTTTATTTTCATGAAGCAGGACGTTCAATTGAGGGCAAGGTTAAACTAAAACTGACAAATTCACAGTATTTTAACAGGTTATGTGGTGTTTTTATGGTTCATGTAATGAAATACAAAGGTTACTGTATAATTCTACTACTATATTGACGATTATAACTGCAGGTATGTAACCATTGTTTTACAGGAATCACAAATCTACAGTTATTCTGAAACCGTGTTTGATACATTGAGATTCTGTCACCTACTTCAATAGCTTGTAGCTTAATCATTCAGATCATGGCAAAAAAAATAAAGCTTTCTCAGCTAAACATCAACGAATATGCTAGCTAGCAAACCAGCTTGCCAGAGCTAGGTAGGCTAGCCATGGTTAGCTCACACATTAGCAATAAATGTCCCGTAGAACTGCTGTTAACCTAGCAAGTTTTCATCGAAGGTTTTCGCCACAATCCCTAGCTAACGTTTCGCAAGTAACGTTAAACAAGTAGGAATTAACGCCATCAGCGGTGATTAACAAATTTAACAAAAAGTACTTTAATAATGGATTTGCAGGCGTGACTTTTGAATTATTTGAATTTTCTCCTCAATTAGTTTAGGCGAGAAAAACATTCTATTTGTGTCACAAAATTGTGCAGATTTTAGCCTAATCAACATTAGCATATTAAAAACTGGATAGACGTACACATTCCGAATATGTTCATGGCAAAGATCTGGCATACGCAGATTTTGTCATTTGAACTCGCACATGTTAGAAGGCATTTTTGAGTTTATAACTTATTTTGAATTTATTTGATTTTCATAGCATGGCGTGACGAAGGAAACTGTGGACGCAGGCTACAACTAAATTATTCAGATCGTGGGCAGACTTGTTAATCAAGGAAAATGATTGAAAGTCAAGACTAATAATCAGGTGAAGTTCTCTGCCTCCATGATTTTCAGCTCAGCAGCCACCACTGTGCCTTAAGTTAAACTATTCAGTACTAGTCAGTTAAATAATGTGTGTAATAAAACACACCTTGCCACACCATATTGCCACTATAAAAACACACACTCTCTCTCTCTGTCTCTCTCTCTACCAAAATATAACATAAGCTGTGTTTTCCATGTGATTTGTCAGTTGTTGCGCATATTGTGTTTTTGTTTTGTTTGATGAACTTTATTGTATTGTGGATGCAATGCACTTTAATACAATTTTGGACCCGGCTCTGCACTCTCTTGACTGTTTTTTTTTTTTTTTTTTTTTTAGTGCCCTGAACTGATGTCCCCCTTATATTACTTTTGTAGCAGTAAGATTACATTAATTCTAGGGTGAGTTTTTCCCTATATCCTCATGCTAAAATCGACAGTAAATCCACATTTTAAAGCTGATGTTTAAAAAAAATTCTTCCCAGGGGGGCATGCCCCCGGACCCCCCTAGGCGGTTCGCATCATTGTCACCTTTTTCACCCCTGATGAGTTCGCATCCCTGATTATTGTTCAGACGACTCAAAAAGCATAATAGTTTTTCCTCTGTTGACCTGCTCTACAGTGGCATAAGTTCCATGTGTAACATAAATGCCAATTTTGTTCCTCTTGCTTTAAAGAACAGTGCAGGAAAGCAGAGGTACTGATGAGAGATCAAGAAGACGAGAGAGATGGCACAAAGTGATCGAAACAAGTGAAATGTGAAAGTAACGTTCCGTCAGAAAGTACAGAAAGAAACCATCATGCTTTCATCTGATGTATCATCCCACACCCACTCCCTCCTGTCCTAAAACACATCACATGCCATTTTCTCCATTAAACAAAGCTGAATTATTCTAAGGACTAAAACCCAAAAATGTTCAGAGTCTTTGTTCATGCCCTCCACTTTCTCCTCCTCTTTCCTGACCAATCACATGCCTCTAAATGCCTGTGTGGAGTACAGACATTATTGTAATTACCATCTTTGTGTGCGGCCCCCCATCTGACATGATTGCTGCAATTCTAATCCCTGAATGTCGACATAAATAACTAGGCCTTCCCCTGGAGTGCTTACATGAGCTTGAAAAGATCAAGACACCACTAACATTCCCCCCTTCCCTCGTAAGCAGATGAAAGTCGCTTTGAGGATGCAATGCCTCCTGTGAACAGGCACTATAGGGGTACATGGCTGGGGCTATTTAATGCCTTGTACACACTAGCATTAAACACATTTCAAAAAAGTGTTTTGGCTTCTTAAAACCATCAAACCCGCACTATCAGAGGTTGAAAAAATATTTTAACTAAAACCCCTTAGAGCAAGGATAGGAAATGTAGTGAAAACCCTTAACCCCTTTGTGCACATGCCAAATCTGGCCAATCCTTGCCAATTTAGTGGGTACCCTATTTAAAGCTTTATAACTCAAGATGTGAGCATCACAGAGACTTGAAAAATGGCTTAAATGAAACAAGACATCTGTACCATTAACAATACTTAGATTTGTTTATATTCATAATTTAGGAAGAAATAAAGTGCCACAAATGCAACTGCCTAGGCAAAAAAGCAAAAATGAATTTTTTAGTTTGCAATGAGAGAGGTGCCATATATAAATCAGGTTAAACTGTACATGTTTAACCTGATTTATATATATATATACAAAATAAGCAGTGTACCCAGTCTCTCCAAATATATCCAAAATGTCTAAATTATGCATTGCTGTAAATCACAACATATCATGTATTTGACTCAAGAAACTCATTGTTGCAACATTTTCAAGTGGGAATTACAAGTACAGTGGTCTAAAATATCTCGGGGTCCTGAAAAATATCCAAAATCTCTCCAAAAATGAATAAAATGCTTTCTGTCCATTATAAAGCATATAAATGTGCCCCCTATGAAGGTTTAAGATGAAACATTGATTAATAATGCAAAAACACAGTGTGGTACTGTTCCTAAATGTATAATCATTAGCTCTAGTATGTTTTTCTGCACTCTACATGTAATGTAATGTATTCTTGTATGAGGATGGGACAACATTAAAATGGTATTCAACCATCCACCATGTTTTGGTGATGTTCTAGCTTTCACGTCATATCCGGTGCATGAAAACATAAACACTACTGTGCAACCAGCAAATGCTTATGTTACAGTGTGAAATATCCTCATTATAAAATATAGGGATGGGCGAGGACACCATTATCTGTATCTGTCTCTGTTCAACCAGCAAAATTATCTGTATCCGTATCCGTACTCAGAATGGGCGGGGCTTAAACCGGAAGTTGATATTTTAACCTCTTAGCGCAAAACCCCTTGTGGTCGGCATGCCGGCGTGCCGAGATTACTGAACTCAGACATTCAGTGCTAGAGCAACCAAATTATGAGTTAAAAACAGAAACGCTTCATTAGTAGACGATACATGACAACTATGCCGAATACGGAGTTTCGCCTCACCACCATTGTCGCTCTGGTCGTTCATTTAACACGCACCCCCTCTCTGAAGTCTCATCTGCAACTACACCCCCCACCCATGACATAATGGACAATATTGTCTATCTGGGCATTCATAAAAATATTCTTTCACCACTCAAAAATCGTATTCCGACATAACAACAAGATAAACCCGAGGATATGCCAATACAGCAGTGAAAACCCTGCTCACTGAATAACGAAATAAACGAGACAAAGTTTTAAAAAATGATACAATGTCATTCTACAGTCAATATCTGGGAATAAATACACAACCTTACCATAGGTTTTATGCGTAGAGATGTCCCTTTCTAGACTGAGTGGTCATATATTGTCTTGGACAATCCGTTTGTGAAATATACGCACATTTGTGATGCTTGGGTACATTCCAAAATAGCTGTGCGTAATACCACACGTGTTGTTTACGGCGTTTTTGCCCTTTTTAGTACAGACTGGCTTAATTTACAATTCATTCATTCAGTAGAGCCGCGTTTCCACCGCAGGAACTTTACCCCGGAACTAGGAACCTTTTGAGGAACTCAGTGCGTTTCCACCGCAGGAACTAGGGTCTAAATTTAGTTCCTGGGGCTTTATTTTACCCCCCAAAAGGTTCCTACTCGGGGGGTAGTACTTTCCGAAAGTACAGGAACCTTTTGGGTGGAGCTTGCAGCGCTGAACATTTCTGATTGGTCGAGTACTCGCAGCATTTTTTTTGTATTTATTTTCCGCCATGTTTGAAAATATGCAGCCGCAAACCAATTTATTTTCATAATAACTTCAAATCAAACTTGTATGTTATGTGGCGCAGTAGCCTAGTTTTGGTTATAGCCTGCCAACATCTTGGAATTATAACGTGTGCTCTTCTGTTCTTTTCTTGCTTTAGTATTCGTTTTATAAAATGCTAAGCATTCGTGCTGGGACAGCATATTACGTAGGCTACCAAAACATTCAAACTGATTAATTCGGTTGCTGAATATTTTCTTCCGGATTTTCTTTGTTAGCCCGTTGTAATTGACTCAAAACGTTTGATACAGTTACGTGAGGTATGCGGTAGTTCTGCGTAATTAACATTGGTGAGACAGTACAAGCAAACTGTAAATCACCTTCCGCACTTTTTGTCAGGGTAAAATAACAGGTTAATTCTAGTAATCGTCCCTTTAGCTTTTTCAGACTGCCGTAATTTTACTCAATTTTACTGCCATTTTTCAATTCCACGAAAAGACCAGGAAGACTATGGACTAATTTATGGTGCATGGTTCGCATCTGGAGGGCACACTTCGCTGCTCGGCTAGCAGTAACTTCGAAGGAAAGCAAACGGTGGCTGTACCACTACTAATTTAAATTTTCACGCAAGTCCGAGTTTTCGTTCTATTCTTGTCATTTTGCGATTAGCCTATATGGAATTGACGACGAGAAAGTAATCAAACAGCAAATTGTTTACAACGTGTGCATGTTTTCTGCTGTTGTTGCCAGTTATACATATAAATGTGAATGCATTCTGTCGCTTCGGATGTCAAGACATGAAAGCGAATGTTCTCATAAAAACATAATGAATGTGTTTGAGAGGATATATGAAAATCAATAAATACAAAAGTAACCATATATAGTCATTGTTGATAACCCGTTGTATATAAGTGGAATAAACCCCTCCGGGCTGTCCCGGTTATTATAAAATAATGTAGGCTACTTCGGTGGTAGTATGGGGTTACAGAAGAAATCATATGACAGATGGACCGACGACAACGTCGCTTTTTCATACGTCAGTGGGCTAATTTGCCTAATCTTCGCGGGACTTTAGACCGCGGTGGAAACGCAGACAACCATGGGCTGAAGGAACCTTTTAGTTCCTGGTAAAGTAGTTCCTGGGACTAATTTTGCTTTTGTAATAGCGTTTTATAGGTCAGCATAACCAAACATTTTCTTATCATCGCATTCACTCTGTGGTAGCAGTAAAAGACGCCGTTATCGGTACTCTGGTTTTATTATTTTTTTAAATGAACTGATGGTGTGAAGACAGTAGTAGGCAGAGCGCGCCAGGTTACAGTTGGCTAACCACGATGTACTGTATGTCTTGTGATTTCAGGTGAGCGACGATGTCTAAATGTGCACTAAAGTGATATTGCATTAGTACAGTGGATGTATAAGAATTCTAGGATGTCAATGATGCTAGTGACATCCTAGAAAGTGTGTGTATGAGATTGCTAAATGTTAAGGAAATACAAGTACATGCATGTAATCGCTAGCTAACTGGCTAGTTAGCCCCACTGTAGCAGCTAGTTAAGTGGCTAGTTAGCCCCACTGTAGCAAGCTAGAAGCTAGAAATGCCCGTTTGTAATCAGTAATATGTGCTTACATGTGAATGTCCAGTAAATGTGTGTTTAGCTATGGTGAGAATAATGTGTTGAGCCGAATCTGAGAATTGCAAACTTTATTTTATTGAGAATATATGACAATAGATAATGGATCCCTATGGACAGAGTGGCTGTGACGATGGCAAGATTGTGTTGTGTGGCACAGCAGCAGTGAACATTGTATAGGCTCTGTGTAGAGGAGGAGCTCTGTGTGTGGCTGGCCTATCACGGAACGATGTGGACACTGGACACAGCTACCCAATGAGGATTTTCCTTCATCACGAGTACGGATATTGACACATTTCACTCGGATGGTACTTGTGCTTGTAAAAAGTACATTATCCGTACCGAATACTCATTTCATCCGAATATTCGGCTAAACCCTAATAAAATACCACTAACCTATTTAAAGGCATTCAATTTTAAAAAAAGACGTATATAACCAAAATATTTTCAGCAGTTATACTTAGCAGATATCTGTGTTCAGTAGATACTGACAGGGACAGAAAATAAATGCTGCCATTCTCCTCTTGTGACTTACTCCAGAAAACTACGTCAGCTAGGTCTATCAGCAAATATGTTAGCTATGCTCAGAAGTCCTCAATAACAATAATAATACAACATAAGACTAAAGTCATTTTGCCCGCTGCAGTGGCTTTAACTGCAAACCACAGAGTGAATGCGTAAGGCGGCAATGATGATTCACAACGTTTGGTTATGCGGGTTTATAAAACGCTATTCCAAAAGTAAAATTAGACATGTTATACATTGTTATGTAGCTTATACAGTCACCTACTGGACAGATTAATTGTCAATCAAGCCAGATTGTACTACAAAGGGTGACCACGCCGTAAACAGCATGTGTGGTATTACACGCAGCTATTTTGGAGGGTACCCAGGCGTCACAAATGAGCGTATATTTCACAAACAGATTGTCCAAGACAATATATGACCACTCAGTCTCAAAAAGGACGTGTCTACGTATAAAACTAATGGTAAGATTGTATATTTATACCATATTTAGTCCTAGATATCGACAGTAGAATGACATGGTATAATTTTAGAAAAATTTGTCTTGTTTATTTTGTTATTCAGTGAGCAGCGTTTTCACTGCTGTATTTGCATGTCTCAGGGCTACTGTTGGGATTATCATCTTGCTATGCACTTTTTTAGTGGTGAAAGAATATTTTTATGAATGCCCAGATGGATGCTATTGTTCAGTGTATCATGCTTCGGGGGTTTAGTTGCAGATGAGACTGCAGGGATAAGATAAATGGATGACCTACGCAACAATGGTGGCGCTGCAACCATTGGCATAGGTGTTGTGTATTGTCTACTAATGAAACTAGAACTCAGTGTTTTCAACTCATAGTTTGGTTGCAGGAACAATGAATGTCTGAGTTGAGCAATCTAGGCACGCCAGCGTGCCAACCACTAGGGGGATTGTGTGAAGGGGTTGACTGGTTTTAGCCGTGAATGTGTACAGGATCAGTTGCCGAAACCTACCTTATGTCATAAATAAATGACGTAGAGTTCCATTGCTGGTACTTACGAGTTTGGAATTTCTAATATCTTCACATTTAATTTGGCAGTTGAACCTTTTATTATATGGTCACCAAGGAATGCAAAAAAACGAATCTGTTGTCAAGGAAACATGCCGCATTTAGCGTGCTCTATGTTTTGAAAACCACAGAATGCATTCAAGTGTACAAACAGTTCAAGGTAGCAAAAACATTTCTGAAACTAAGACCAAACCAAACCTGCCAGTGTGTACGAGATCAGAATACCAACAACCCTAGAGGCTTTGATAAGAGCTGTGGCACATGGCCAGTATTGCACAGATTTGTGCCGCTATAAGTGTCTGCATGACTGCGTTCACAAAATTCTGCTCTGCAGACTCATTGCAGGAAATGTGCCTTTGGAAGCAGAATAGACAAAAACGTGTGTGGGTTCATGTTAATACTATGTCATCAGAAAGGTGGGTCGGTGTGGCAGGGTACCTTTGCGTAGTGGCTGAGGCATGGTCAGAACGAAGATAATCAGCAGAGAGGAGACGTCTCTGAACAGCATGGGAACCTCCAGCCTCTCATCACTGCAGGCCCTACCAATAGAATAACACCAAAAAAAATCCTGGGCTTACATGGATGCAGGGATATATTCACACTGTGTGTGTGTACTGCTGACTACAAATTCTCACAACACTGAATTGGATTTTATTTTTAGAAATGCTACAAATGCACTCAGATTTGGTTCCTGCTTCAGGATTAATTGCTAATGAAAATGTTGTAATCCAAGAAAGAATCAAAAACTCATGGCCACAATTTCATGTCTTTGCTGAGAGACAAAATTACTGTGGCTTACATCCTTTTTCAAGGACTAATCAAGCAACCGGGTGATGTCGCTGTTCACAATAGATCAATATATATAATATATAGCCATGCTATATCATTACAAGGTTGGGCACTAAATCCTCAGATGCAAAAGGAAACATGATGTACAAGTATGGTTTACTTTTTGCAGTGGGTATAAAGGCTGATAAGGAGAGTGCCTTCCTAATATTTTCCTATTAAGATGGCAGGTATGAAATCCAGCCAAGTTACGCCTTGGTGGGGCAGCATGCCCCATATCCATCACCAAGAGTTTGCCACTTTTCAGGGCTTCCTATAGAAATATCCACAATGACCACAGACTCTCCGCCCTTAAAAATATTAACACCTATACCTTCTGACCTCATGTATACAGACAGATTTCACAAACTTCACGTGTCAACACAATAAAGCCCCGAACTTATGGGATTTTTGATTTTTTTCCTTCTTCTTTTTCCTGCGATTACATCATCACAAATGCTCAATCATTCAATATCAGACTGTGCGTCCCACCAAACAGTAAAACAGCGCCTTAACAGGATAAGGCACTCATCAGCTAATGCACTGAATTTTCACAGGCTGTTCATTATTATGCAATAAAAATGACTCTGAAGCCATCATGACCTCACCTGGTATTAGAGGATTACCTCTTACACAAAGTTTTAATTGACTTTATTTCTGCTGAAAAAGAACATTCAGCTTTCATGTGAGTGGAATGACAAAATTGTTATCTTCTCACACAGGAGGGGCCTGGGTTTCCGAAAATGCACACTGTCATCATTTCCTTTTTTACTACTTCACACCCCCCCCCGCCCCCCATTTATTCATTTCTACAAACTCAAAAGGACCAATTTTCTGTATAAGCCTGTCCCTTCACAACATCCCCTGTCAGGAACAGCTGGTGCGCACAGACCACAGATGTCCAGGAGACCAGAAGTGTTGCTTTTCTGCAGTAAGGCAGGGTAATACCTTGCTAGCATCAACTGAATGAGTAAGTACATTACCTTGGACTATGGGGTGCAACAATGCATCGAGTGTTTTAGCTGGCTGCACCACCATGAGTCTCAAAAAGGCACTGCATTGCTCATGTAGGGGGAGAAACTTCAGGAAGGTTCTAGCTCCTATCATATGCAAATAAGAAGAAAACTGCATATATAAAGTAGTCAGGGGATAAAATAATTCACATTTATTTTAAACAACTTCTTTCTGCAGCATGGAATTCATCCTGTTAATTTTATGGAGAAAGGAGAAGAGATGTGTTTGTGTAGATTTTTCTTTTGAGGGTGGGGGTGGGTGGCACTGGGGTTAGTTTCTCTTTGCCAAGTGGCCCATAATTTACCAGATGCCATAATTATCAGTATCTATAGCAACCACAATTGGCTTCTTCTTAATTTTTTAGACCTCCATTATGAATGCGAGGTTTGCTGCAGGCATAGAAGAGATGTTGAGAAAGAAGACACATGAAGGGGACATGATGTAGGGATGGAGGGCAATGGTTCTCAAACTTGGTCCTAGGGGTCCCCTGTGTATGCTTGTTTTCATTACAATTTTAATACCTGAATTTTAACAAGCTGTTCATTTTTCTTAGATGCTTATACCGCAAATCTTTCTTAAGTTACATTATGTCAGAAGTAGCTATGCAAGCCACAAAGAATAAACATCCCATACTCACATTGTGCTCATTGTGATATATTGCAAACAATTACAGAGAAAGGTTAAAAAAAATTCACTGATCAAACATAAAATAAGGACTGAGGTGAATCAATAGGTGGAAGTGTGGACACCTGGCCATTTTGTAGATAAACTGACTATTTTGTAGATAAGAATTCAAAGACAAAGCAAATTATAACAAGCCAAAGTTTAATGAAAAATTTATGAAAGAACTTTAACACATATTTAACACACATCATTAAACCCTTAAATCCTAATGGCCAAGAAATTAGATGACAGCATCTAACAATAACATTGTCTTAAATTATTGCTTTTATCGGTCATTCATTGAAGGTGCAGCGTTATAACCCTCATACCACTGTAATGCTCAGGACCTTCACACTCTGATGCAAAAAACCCTGTCTCGAGAGGTAAAACCACCAGGGATAAAATAAATAACAAGGCAGCCCAAAGGAGGGCTTAAATTGACACCCCAGGTTGATAATTACAAAATTTTAAAATCCTTGTCTGCAACAAGACAAACAGCTTCTAATCCTCCTCAACTAGGATTTACATAAAACAAATTACCCCCTGTGCCAAAGCAAATCAATGCACTCTTTGTACATAGGTAGGAAAGGTCAATGCGTTATTTTCCATTTATCTGAATATGTTTTTTGGAGAACCTGAAAATGAGCATTTCTGTACAAGTAAACAAAATTTCACAAATTTTCGAAATTGTTATTTTCTAAATAAGCAACTGCTTACCTTACAAACAGTGGAAAAAGTATCTAAATCAGACATTCCAGCACTGAGCAAATCAACTCTCTATAATTTACCCATCTTGATTCTAGCCCTTGCTGGAAACCCTGTTATATTTTTCAATCACCTGACAGTCTCATATTCTTCAGGAACGTTTCTGCAGTTTTCAAAATTATTTTACGGCTTCCATCAAACTAAAATAATCACTGAAATATTCTACTGCGTAACCAGCAACTTGCAGGAGGACGGTTTTGCAGAATGCACAAGGTACTTTGCCCACACACTTTTTTATAAGGGCTTTGTTCACTGGTGTATGCTTGCAAAAGCCAATTCACAGTAAGCAAGTGAAAAAGGAAAACTTTGAAGAAAGTATTGAAGAGTTGGAGAGTGACAACAGCGGCAGTGATAGCAACCATCACTCGCAATGGAGAGCTTCAACTACATTACAAAGACAGCTTGGATCCTCTTCAGGACTTCGGATTCTGGGAAGTAATGTTAACAGGTGAATACTATGAATATTGAGAGGAAGAAGACAAATATATTGTGTCTAGCAAAAGAAACCATCATAAAATTGCACCACAACTACAGGAAGAACTCATTGCAACTACAAAGAAACCAGTTCCCCTGAATACAGTGAAACAGCAACTACGATATTCTGGTATAACAGGATGACTATCTGCCTTTTCCCAGTCTTTCTTGGTCCAATGTTGATGGTGCTTGGCCCACTAGAGTTTTTTTTTCTTCTTGTTAATTGTACATACCAAGGGCTTTTTCACTGATGTACACCCTTTTGGACCAACAGATCGTAGTTGCTGTTTCACTGTAGTCAGGGGAACTGGATTCTCTCTAGTTGCACTGTAGTTTTGGCGCAGGTTTACAATGCTTTATTTTTCTAGACAACACAAGATATTTGTCTTCCTGGTCTTCTCCTGTTAATATTACTGACCATGAGGTGGACCCTTCTGAGTGTGTACTGAACACTGCGCCTGGAAATCTTTAGCTTCTTTGCAATTTCTTGCTGGGAATAACTTTCTAGCCACAATATGTTGACTTGGCCCCACACATCAAAGCCTAAATCCTTCTTCTTTGCTATATTTCTTGCAACTTTAGAGCTTATTGTACTCACACTACAGGCCAATGTTATTAGGCTTCTCCTTGTTTTAAAAAACTTAAGGTAGAAAAGATTTCACTCAATGGCTGATGTTAAGCCTCCCAAGAACTAGTTTTTTCCTCCTAACTAGCTAAAGAAAAATCTGCATTTTTAAGTGGTTCTACTAGGGAAGAGGAATGGTTGAGAGAGAGGGGATCAACCTGGCTGCGCTGGTTCGGTGAGATGTGAAGTGTGGGTTGTGATTACAGACAGGGACTCTCTTATCTGAAAACTGAAATATTTGCATATTAAAGTTGCCTTGTATTATTGGAAGCAGGGCTAAGCCCTCTGATATTATTATCAAAAGATTCATTGTCTTACTGTCTTTCCAAAGAGTAAACATGAATATGTAAGGAGGAAAACCACCTCAGCTTTTGAGGATCAGGATCAGGATAGAGGCATGTGAAGGGGAGTCTAGGGGACAGCAGGATTAGGATAGAGGAGTGTGAAAGGAACGTTGTGCGGGACAGCAGGATCAGGATAGAGGCATGTGAAGGGGGGTCTAGGGGACAGCAGGAATAGGATAGAGGCGTGTGAAAGGAACAGTGTTGCGGGACCGCTGGATCAGGATATAGGCATGTGAAGGGGAGTCTAGGGGACAGCAGGAATAGGATAGAGGCGTGTGAAAGGAACAGTGTGCGGGACAACAGGATCAGGATAGAGGCATGTGAAGGGGAGTCTAGGGGACAGCAGGATTAGGATAGAGGAGTGTGAAAGGAACAGTGTTGCGGGACCGCTGGATCAGGATAGAGGCATGTGAAGGGGGGAGTTTAGGAGACAGTCAGTTTAGGAGAGAGGTGTATGAAGGGGACACGGTAGGGGACAACAGGATTAGGATAAAAGTGTGTGAAGGGGACAGTGTAAAGGACAGCAGGATTAGGACAGGGCCATGTGAAAGGGGGAGTGTAGGGGACAGTAGGAATAGGATTGGGGCGTGTGAAGGCGACAATGCAGGGGGTGGCCGGTTTGGACAGAGATGTGTCCAGAATTAGTAACTCACTCTGAGCCTCTGCTTGGGGCGATCTGCGTAAGCCTGGTCCAGGGGTTGTAAGCAGAGTCGATGCTGTACAGACGCATGTGCATGGCTAGCACATGAAAGAGCTGATCTGAAAAACAGTAGCATAAATTTCAGACACTGTTCCCCATTAAGCCATTTATCAGAATATCCAATATTGGGACTACAGCTCCTACAGCTATCTTGAAAGTGGGGCAATACATGCCATTAAAGAAAGCCCTCCACTCTCTGGAAGGGTCAGGCTTTGTTTTCAGCTGGTTCTGCTGACATTCCCAGCCTCATGGAAGCAGTGCTGGTATTGAGTCCTAGGTACAGCATCATACTAACTCACCAGGGGTCCATTGACAGGCACATTTCAGGTAGGCTACTATAGACAGAATTGTGGGTAATACAGTGCCTTCGGAAAGTATTCAGACCCCTTCACTTTTTCCACATTTTGTTACGTTACAGCCGTATTCTAAAATTGATTAAATTCATTTTTATTCTCATCACTCTACACACAATACCCCATAATGACAAAGCAAACATCGGTTTTTAGAAATTTTTGTAAATTTATTCAAAAATAAAAAACTGAAATATCACATTCACATAAGTATTCAGACCCTTTACTCAGTATTTTGTTGAGGCACCTTTGACAGCAATTACAGCCTTGAGTCTTCTTGGATAAGACGCTACAAGCTTGTGTAAGGACTGGGCGCCATTTTGGTGCAATGACGTCACGTCATGATCACAGACACTGATCACATGGACTGGGTACTTCCTGTTGCTGCCTGTAAAAGGTGCCTTTTTGACTCTCCTTGCCCCTTCTGCTCTTTGCTTCCCGACTGAAGAGACGTGCGCAAGGCACTCTCTTAGGACACAGGCCTAAAGAGAGTTAAGGCCTGCCTGTAAAGGAACACGTGGAGAGACGCACTGGATCTCTCTCGAGTTATAGCCAACGACCGGCATTTATAACTAAAAGTAAACGTTTTAGCTGTACTGCAAGTAGGCTAAGGAAACGGATCCATCAAGGGATCAATTTGTTTACTAAACTTTACACTTGCTATTGTTCTGCAACATAGCAACAAGTTAGACGCGTGTAGTCCATGTGCTTTCCTCCGACCACAAGCAAAGTAACTTCCAGCTCCAGGACGAAAGAGAACCAGAACGAGGACCAGCTTTTCTACTGACAGTGGAAAAGATTCACCACAGGTGCTGAGGTCACCCCCCTGGACAAGCCAGCACCACACAGTCATCTGCAGACCTGCACGCATTTTGTGTACCAACTACGCAATTCTTGGTCAAAATACGCAGGTACGAAATGCCAGCTGAAACTATGCAACAACAAAAAAAATTATTGTTGTAATTTAATTACGAAAAACAATCAATGAATACGTACATTTATTCGGTATTTAAACTACATCCCTCGGATTGAACCAGATGCTACGACCTTGTGCTTGTGGTTCTGTAACCCCTCCCTGACCCACTCAACATCCACTGATACGCAGCAGTACTTTATTATCCACTGAGGCGTAACGCTGCATTGCTGAGGTAAAATGGGAAGTGGGGAGTAATAATCAAGCACAAAAATGTGACCGTAATGTTAACATGTAAAACGTTAAAACGTGTTCGGTAACTTTACGAGATGATGCATTTCAAGGGGTATATCCTAATGAGATAAATTTGTGTATATAGTTAGCCGTAGTAGTAGTTCGCATACGATTTAGCCTCATTACGAGACGTGTGAATAACTGATGGAGTAATGTAGCTGCAGTAACTCAAACGCTACGGAGACTCCCTGTTCAAACTTTGAATCGCGCACGCTCTGTTGAGCAAAGTGACCATTGCAAAGTGACCACTGACCATTTCATTAATCATGAAAAAAATTGTTTTAAGCAGGCGTACTCAAACTTTTGACTTGCAAGTATATCATAATATAGCCCAGTGCGGTGCAAGTGATATTTTAGAATCAGGTCAAATTATACAATTTTGCCTGACCACTTCAACAGTCAAATCTAGAATTATGAAGAAAGGCTTGTGTGTGCGTGTGTGCGTGCAAAGCGAAGTGGTGCGAAAGCATGTGACTAAACGTTACAGTGACTATTGTGGTACTCAAAATATTTTCCTGCACTTCCCAGTAAGACTGACAAACATCCAGACATCAACTAGCTTAGGAAACTTCTGTTTGTTCTTTGTTTTTAAGGAATTGTCATGAATTGTATGTAATGTTTGTGTTTATATTGTGTCTTTTAATTAGCTACAGCTGCCTAGCCCACATAGCTAGCGTATATACTCTATTACTAACATTGGCTTACAGTCCGCCATCTTTTTAACCAAGATCTGTGCATGTGATCTCATGCACTAACATACTCATTCAACACATGGTGTTGTATATTTAAAAGGTATGCTGAAATTAGCTAGACGTAGCTAACTTCAGTAGCCTTTATCCATGCCGTTCCCCTGAATTCCAGGCCAGCTTTTAGCAGCACATGCTAAAAGCTGATTCATAAGTTCGCTCCAACAGAGGAGCTTTTGTTCCCTGCCTCACATGTGCTGGAGAACACACGACTAGACACATGCAAAACAGTATAGTTCCGCTTTTATTTCACTTTCTATTTAGCCTTTAATAATTTTAGTTTGTTTGTTGTTTGTTTAATAAATTCTATTTTATTAGACCATTGATCTGATTATTATTCGGATAAATCCTTGAGCCTACCACCTAAAAGAACTTACGCAAGTTATATCATTGGTTATTATTTTAGTATTTAGTATTGAAATTCATAACCGTGATTAGATTAATTTTATGAGACTGATTATACTTTGTGAGGATTATTAAAACGGATACGTTTTAATTATTTGTCCTTACTGATCTACAAATCGTAGAGGTGTTTTCCCCTACACTTGGCACATATGTATTTGGGGTATTTCTCTCATTCTTCTCTGCAGATCCTCTCAAGCTCTGTCAGGTTGGATGGGGAGCGTTGCTGCACAGATATTTTCAGGTCTCTCCAGAGATTTCTGGCCACTCCTGCGTTGTCTTGGCTGTGTGTTTAGGGTCGTTGTCCTATTGGAAGATGAACCTTTACCCCAGTCTGAGGTCCTGAGCAATCTGGCGCAGGTTGCTGCCACCATCATGCTTCACCATAGGGATGGTATTGGCCAGGTGATGAGCAGTGCCCTGTTTCCTCCAGACGTGACGCTTGGCATTGTGGCCAAAGAGTCCAATCTTTCTCATCAGACCAGAGAATCATGTTTCGCATGGTTTGAGAGTCCTTTAGGTGCTTTTTGGCAAACTCCAAGCAGGCTGTCATGTGCCTTTTACTGAGTAGTGGCTTCCGTCTGGCCACTCTACCATAAAGGCCTGATTGGTGGAGTGCTGCAGAGATGGTTGTCCTTCTGGAAGGTTCTCCCATCTCCAAAGAGGAACTCTGGAGCTCTGTCAGAGTGGCTATCGGGTTTTTGGTCACCTCCCTGACTAAGGCCCTTCTCCCCTGATTGCTCAGTTTGGCCGGGTGGCCATCCCTAGGAAGAGTCCTGGTGGTTCCAAACTTCTTCCATTTAAGGATGATGGAGGCCACTGTGTTTTTTGGGACCTTCAATGCTGCAGAAATTTTTCATACCCTTCCCCAGATCGGTACATCGACACAATCCTGTCTCGGAGGTCTATGGACAATTCCTTCGACTTCATGGCTTGGTTTTTGCTCAGACATGTACTGTCAACTGTGGGACCTTATATAGGCAGGTGTGCGCCTTTCCAAAGCATGTCCAATCAATTGAATTTACCACAGGTGGACTCCAATCAAGTTGTACAAACATCTCATATGATCAACATATGATCAATGGAAACAGGATGCACCTGAGCTCAATTTTGAGTGTCATAGCAAAGGGTCTGAATACTTATGTAAATGTGATATTTCAGTTTTTTATTTTTAATAAATTTGCAAAGATTTCTAAAAACCTGTTTTCACTTTGTCATTATGGGGTATCGTGTATAGATTGATGAGATTATAAATGAATTGAAACAATTACAGAATAAGGCTGTAACATAACAAAATGTAGAAAAAGTGAAGGGGTCTGAATACTTTCCAAAGGCACTGTAACTGTGCTGCTCATATGATTAGGAGAACAAAAGACTTTCAATGAATAATTAACATCACACCAGTTAAAGTACACAGCAAAGTAATCTTTATTTTGTTGAGAGCCACTGACTTGCATCCTTCCAGCTGAAAATTTGTCATATCACCTGAAAAACAGTTCATTTGATTTGCTCTTTTCTCAATAAGATCATTACAGGGGGAAAATGCACATGTCATTTTCAGAATCAGAATGTGACATTGGGCACAGGCAGTGTGATGAAAAAAGAGAAATGAAAGAACTGTGATTATTCAAAGGCAGATAGGTTGGCAGATATATTTTAACCTACTACTTTAGTAGTACTTTGTGATGAAAGCCTGTCTCCATGTCTCATTTATTTCAGAATGGAAAAATGAATTGGAAAAGACCATTATCTTAAGCACACAAACTATCCTTTGTCAAACTGGTAAAATGCTGCGATACTTAACAACTACATAGGTTCGGGCAGAATCTCTAACAGTAGGGCTTAAAACACTTTTTTCACTGGTCTAAACCAGCAAGAGAGACACTCCAAGCTGTAGAAAGAAAATCCCAAAACCAAATGTCACCACCAATCCCACTGGAACAAACTTTGAATTGACAATGTACTTCCCCATTCACAATTTCAAAGATTAACACAAATGTTGTCTGTTCCCCTCCATCTATGTTAGACTTTTTGGGTTTTTTTTGCATTAATTCTTTCCTGCACAATATAGGAGGAGGCTTCTGAAGGACATTCAAAGACAGCTGTTTAAAATGGCAGTAAAAATGACAAAACTTGATTTTCAGAATCTAAGAAGAGAAAAAAATGCAAAAGTCATCTTTCCACCCATCTAAACCCATAATCTGGTATTGAGCACTAAGGTTAAAAGAAATACACTAATAATTACACAACTGGCTAAAATCCATTGTCAGCTTAATCTAATATTGCAAAACATCCACCCACAGATAAGTGAGCAGTTTTGGGGCTGAGCCCTCTGTCAGCTTTCCTTCCTACTGAAAGGGTGCAAGACACATACTTGAAGAAATTTTCTGGATAAATATTCATTGCTAATCTTATTAACACCAGGAGCGCCGGACCATTTCCTGGCATTCAAATAACTTTTTGCGCGGCCAGGGTCAAATGACACATTAGCCTTCAAACGGGAAATATTCGCATTGTTCGCTAGATGGCGCTTATTAGACACGACCTGACAAATGTTGCCAGCCCATTGTCCTAATGAAATATTTGCGAGATTTTAGACTGTCAGAGTAAGTTATGTTTTAGTTATGGCTCGGCATTCTAGTCAACACATGGTTGCAATATAAATGTATTTAGAATAAACAGTATGTCTGTATGAAGAGTCATGAAAAGCTAACAATAAACAGATAGTAGGGAGGTCAAACCTGTTTTAGCAATCTTTCAAAAAACAAATTTGACAGTTTATTCTTCATGCATAATGTCATAAATGCTAATAATCAAATAGGCTAACAACATATAAATCGCCAATTTGCCAGAATATAACTGTAATACGATTTTTAAAATTAGCCGCTTCCCTCCGCATGTGATCACTGATCACTGTCGTTGGAGGGAAACGCATCATCACCCGTGCGAATTTTAGGGTCGGGTTTTCTGTTTTATAAAAATACGTGTAAAAAATATTGTCGTTCAAACGAGTTTTTTTCCGGTGACCAGAAAACATGTAGGCTATACAGGCAAGCAGGTCATAGCCTAGCTAGCTGTGACTATTCGACTGGGGATTCGAAATCCAAAGAAGTCTCTTATTCATCGTAATTACAAAAAACACCCATTCGTAACACTGAATAATACTGCACTGTACATAAGACCTTAGCAACCAAGTGGGATTTCAAAACTGATTACAGTAGACCTACAATATATCGCTTCAGCGCACACACAAAGTCAAATTGAGATAGCAACAAAGTAAAAAGACGAGACACCTGTCTTCAGTAATTTGCTTTATTAGATCAAAACTACTAGCATACAGCACATTGTTAGGAAGTTGAAACAATTTTGAAAATAGCTAAATATATAGCTAGCAAGTTGAATTATTTAGAATCACCCCGCAAATCAATAAATAAAAAATCAATATAAAACATTAGCAATAGAGCTGCTGGTAATGCGGTAACGCCGTCAGCATTCAAGACAGAGCTTGGGTTACATTTTTGTACATTTGCCACAGACAAGTCGTTTACACTTGTCACAGATGTCACAAGTTTTGTTCCCTCCACATCTGGATACCTGGCAGCGTTTTCTTTTCAGTGACCGCTCTCGCTGTGGTGTGTTGGGGGTTTCTGGACTGCAGAGGGGCGCTAGGACGGTACGCCACGGAGCTGCCTTTGCGGTCATGTGATTTGCACGCAACTCCTTGGCCAACTCAAGAATAAATCTTCTTTGACTAATTGTTTTGTTCATGCATTGCGTGTACAAAACATGGGCGTTGATTGCAGCCAGATCCAAAATGTTGTAAAAAACGGCAACTGGCCAACGACGACTGCCCCCCTTGACCAAATACAGCCGTGCCATCTGGTCCAAAACATCCACTCCCATTTTTGTTGCGTTGTAATGGGCGATTGTTTCTGGCAGTTTTTTGGCATCATTGTCGATCGATACGGTTTTGTGCATAGTGCTCAAGATGCACACATTTTTCTTGGGCTTGCACTGATAAACCGTGAGTGTAGCGTGTCCAGCTCTCCAGATCATGGTGGAACATCTCTCTTGATTTTGTGCCTTCGCAGAAGGGGGCACTTCTCTCCTCTTTTTGTCTATGGTACCCACCAATGTAGTTTTTTTTGCATGTAGATTGTTCGCCAGGGCAATCGATGTGAAGAAATTGTCCGAGGTTATATTTCTTCCTTTTCCGATGAAGGGTTCCACAAGGCGCATGACCACATTGTCAGCTAATCGTTCGCCGACAGGCCTCGCCTCATCTTTCCCAAGGTATGGGAAAGCGTTCAGCATGTACTTCGTTTCAACGTCGGCTGCTATCCAGAACTTTATCCCAAATTTATCTGGTTTAGTAGCAATGTACTGCGTGAAGCGGCACCGCGCTTTAGTTGGGAACAACTGCTCATCAACAGTTATGTTGTCTCCAGGTGTGTAACACGCAGTACTGTTGCTTACTTCATTCATTTACTTAATTCATTCATACATTCATACAAATGCTCCATATTTCGGAAATAATGGCAAATTTGTCTTTCTCAAGACGTGTTCCCCTTGTGTCCTTGTCATCAAATCTGAGATAGCGCATGATGTCCTGAAACCTTTGCCGAGACATAGTTTCATTGAAAAATGGATTTCCCAAGTCTGAAGACCAAAAGTCTTCTAAATTCATACCACAAACTCATGAACCAACTTCTTCAATTTCTAGACTGTGTTACAGAGCTCACTGCTGAAACCGTAATTTAAAATAAAATCTTGCAGATAATTTATTCAAATTTTTTAAAGATTTATTCTGCAAATGTTAAAAATTACTTTGTAGAACTTGGTAGAAAGTGAGCAACAATTTGACTGCAGTTACCATGTTATATATTCTCGCTTATTAAAAAAGAATTAAAAGGATAATATGCATAAGGAGGCCGCAGAAACACATACAATGGAGGATATTTTT
This sequence comes from Anguilla rostrata, assembly GCF_018555375.3. Lineage (NCBI taxonomy): Eukaryota > Metazoa > Chordata > Actinopteri > Anguilliformes > Anguillidae > Anguilla > Anguilla rostrata. Next base: position 30,677,161 of record NC_057935.1, on the reverse strand, counting down.
TTGTTGTGGGAAAAGTTGTCTGTCATTGGTCTAATATAGCAGAAATGAGGTCCCAAGAAACTTAACCCCTCTGATCTCCTCATCAAAGCCCAAAACAATCTATAGGCATTCCACAGAAAAGTCTATCTTTCATTTCTTTATCTTTCAACTCTGTGATGAACTAAAGCTGTATTGAAGCACTGAAGCAAATTTACCATAATCAGGTCATCATAAACTGGAGCAACAGTGCCCTCTGGAGGCATTTTCTTTTTCAGACTGTACAAAGTATGGTTGTGTGTGTATGTGTGCGTGTGTGTGTGTGCGCATGTAGGGACAGAGAGAGAGAGAGGTGCTGCCAACATGTTCATGCCACTGATAGCCGGACTGAGACCATGACAGTTCCATGACAGGGCTGACACTGTCAATTGATAGCCCGCAGTTGTGGCATGGAACTTCCCCTACCTGCCTGACTCATGATGAAAACTGGGAATGCAATCATTCTAATCTCTATGGCACCATCTCTAAGGCTTATATCACTGCCCTATTGTCATCTGCATCCTCGTCATCCTCATCACACATCAAACTGCCCAACTGTCCTTGCTCTCTGTGGGGTCAGGAGATGTCATTTTACAGGATCACTTTAAATCACATCACTGAAAATGTGCTAGCAAAAAAAAGTCCAATTTGAGGTCTGATCTGGTGGGTGTTGTTACCCCCCTCCACAGTAGTAGGTTTCTGCAGTATGATGGAAGACTGAGGCAAAATAAGTGGAAAAGGCTGAGTCCAAAAACCATGGGAATCAGCTGACCCCATTAGCTGCAAAAGGCTGAAAAAGTAAGAGGACAGCACCTAAGTCCATGACGTGTGCACACCTTTCTTCACTGGCAGCCAGAATGGAGATGCCTTCTGACTGCAGATATTGATCTATTTTTATCAAAGCTCCAACAATTTGCTATGATTCTTCTCCCTGTGAGCATGATCCCTCTGAGATAAATTTGTGATGCCTGGATGACCAGACTAGATTCTCCCCAGCACCCCCTTGTTTCTGGACCCTTAGCTATTTTAGACCACTGTTAATAATTTAGACATTTTGGGTAGATTTGGAGATGCTGGGTACACTGCTTAGTTTTTGCTTCATAGATATTTAGTAGTTCTACATATCCACCCTTAGATTTTATGAACTTGTGGTCAAGAAGTTTTTGATCCAGGACATGCATACTTAAACCCACAATCTCCCAGTATTTCATTGCGAACTAAAAAAGGAGCAAATTCATTTTAGATTTTTTGCCTTGACCATTGCATTTGTGGCACTTTATTTCTTACAAAATTGTGAATATAAAGTAATCTAAGCTAGTATTATAAATGGTACAAATGTATTGCTTCATTTAAGACATTTTTCTAGTCTCTGTGGTGTTCACATCTGGAGTTATAAAGCTTTAAATAGGGTAACCCCTAAATGGGCAAGGATTGAAAGGTACTCTAGTGGGGGAGTGGTTGGGGTGGAGTTAACTAGCTATTGTTCCCACCCATTATCTCCCTGTGAGAAGTCTGAAAAATGACCTTGCCCTACTTGAGGACCAAAACACCAGCACCTCTCACATATGTCATATTCATCAGCTGAAAGATACTGCACCTGGTAACTAGGTGGGTCAGGCAGGAGTGGTAAGCAAAGGTTCTACACTCTGTTTCCTTGAAAAAAAGAAGGGGGTTGATGATCCTCCAGTGTAAAATCACTCTCTAATCAATTGTGACAGACCCTTCACTTGCCCGGTGTATGAATTCATTTCTCACAAATTGATTAATAATTAAGCAGAGAAGAAAAGATGGGTTCACAGACATCATCTAAATCCATAAAGGGTTTTGACCAGACCACAAGATGAAGTCTCTCCTTCTTCTCCTTTTATTCATTTGCATTTTAATAGAGCTGATGTTAAACCAAAAAAGGAAACCAAACTAGAAAAGGAATAAGAAAAACAATTATTTGTCAAAAAAAGATATTTAATTAAAGTCATCATAACGTACCTACTAAGGATACACAAAACCGCTGTCGACAAAATAAAATGTAGAATCTAATATAAAATGTTCAGAGTCAACACATGTAATTATACAGTATGGTGCAACACAAAACAGACCAGTACACCAACCAGTAATGCATTTGAGTAGTTCAAGCTTGACTGCATGACATATGCTTGCAAGTAAACAAAACAAACATTCAGGATATCAAAATAAAAATATAGCTGCAAGCAGCGACATGGGGGTCCAAGCACCAGGGGTGAACTGCAGAGCACCGAGTGCAATTTGCATCTTTCTGAAATGTCTGAAAAAATAGAAACAAAGTTTTGCAACAATTCAGTTGCCTGCATACCACAGGTGTGCTGTGGGGGCGCACTGTATGGTGCAATGGGAGAGGCAGACACACAGAGAATGCAAGATCCAGTCCTTCATTCCTCCCAGCCTGGCACATGAACACATAAGGTCCTAATTGTGCTGGAGCACCAGCCTATGGATCTAGAAAAATCAAGACAATGGATTAAAGCAAATACTTTTCTGGGTTGAACAACTGGTTATGCCACATGCACCGCTCAATAGATTTTTTGTCTTACACCTACAACACCTCACACATATACACTCATTAAATCCAAGCACGGATTATTATACCGTTTATTACTATTTTGACACATTCAACGGGTGGTCTCCCTCCTTTTGACATAGAAAACAGAATATAGCAGTATGTTAAGGGGCTCAGGAACTGCACACTGCAGTTGTGTGTGTATGTGGGGGTGGGGGGGGGGGGGGGGGGAAACTGACAGAGACAGATGGACATGCTCTCTCTATGTGAACTGAATTCTATCAGAAAAGTCATTGTTATTTAGCCAAAATGTATAGTGTCCACTTACACTTTTATAATGTCCACTTATACGTTGTCATGGACTGGAAACCTTATCCAAGTATGATCCATATTTTCATTGGATGTAAAGGTACATGTGCAATAATGATTTGAAAATTGTAATTTTGAAGTGGTGCTGTAGCGGCACCTTGAGTGGTAGTTGCACAAAATGTGACATACACGATCTACGTGGGTCCCTTTACAAGTTGTATATTTCCAAAAATTTGAATAGTGGCTGGATTTAAAGTTGGTGTGGTCAAATATCTTTTCCACAATTTTTGCATATTCATATTTGATTACCTTTAAAAAATGTTGGACGGAGGGGGATGTACTTCTCAGGACTGTTGGAGGAAAGCTGTCTGAGAGTTCCTGTGAAATTCTGTACAATTTGACATTATGGAGCTTATGCAAGTGAGTATTTTGCAAAAAGCACCCCCCACAGGCTATATTGCACCTTACCATGTGAACCTGTGCATGCTCGTCCACAATATGGCTCAATATGGCACAATATCTATCATCCCCTGATAGTTTCAAAGTTGCAATTTTGCGGGTAGCACTGGAGAGCTACCTAGAGTGCCAGTTGCTTGCGTGTCATGCATAATAAGTCAGCAGCCATACCAAACCTGCCTGCCAAATTCTGTGAGTTTTTCAGCATGGGAAAGGGCTGAAAATGTAGGGAAAAGAGCAAAAAAAATAATAAAAAAATAAAAAGAACAATGGTGCTTGGCCCCCTATAAAACAATAGAAATGGCCAATTCTTTCTAAAGGCTGGAGCCAGAAAGCAGCGCTAAACTCATTTATCCCCTTGAAGTTCACCCCTTTGCACTGTTAACATTTGCCAAAACTTCCCATCTTCCCTCCACTTCAGGGCAAAGTAGAGGCCACAGACAGGTCCGTCAATCACTGCTTTCCATTCCCTCAAGCAACAGTCCTCACCGAACAATATACTGGCACAGTGTTTAACTTATTTGTTCCAGGCACCCAATTTGATGATGCACGCTCCACCAGACCACCTGGGACAACAGCGCTCACCTCCCCCCTAGCTCTGATCGACAATTTTAACAATCAGTGCACCTTCAGTATGGCCTGACACCCTCAATCATGAAGGGTATCTCATTATCCAAGCCATGACTGAATAATTGAGGAAATCAAACCCCCAGTCACCACCGCCTTTACCCTAAAACCAGCATTTTTGGGGGGCGTTAATCCCAAAAAAGGACAAAAAGATCATTGCTAAAATTAATGGCAAACGAACACAGGGTGATTTAACCACTTAGCGCACACCCCCTAGTGTTCGGCATGCCAGTGTGCCTACATTGTTCAACTCAGACATTGCTCCTGCAACCAAAGGATGAGTTGAAAACAGAAACGCTTTGTTTTAGTTTCATTAGTAGACGATACACGACAACTATGCCAAATAAAGAGTTTTGCAGCACCACCATTGTCGTTCTGGTTGTTCATTTAACACACCCCCTCCATGCAGTCTCATCTGCAACTACACCCCCCACCCATGACATAATGGACATCTATGGACATGTCTATCTGGGCATTTATAAATAAAAATATTTTTTCACCACTCAAAAATCGCATTCCAACACAGCAACAAGATACACCCAACAATAGCCCTAAGATATGCCAATACAGCAGTGCAAAAGTTGCTCACTGAATAATGAAATAAACAAGAGAAAGTTTTCAAAAATTACACCATTCATTCTACAGTCAACATGTGGGACTAAATATTGAATAAATATACAACCTTACCATTGATTTTACGCGTAGAGATGTCCCTTTTCATGACTGAGTGGTCATATATTGTCTTGGACAACCCGTTTGTGAAATATACGCACATTTGTGATGCCTGGGTATCTTCCAAAATAGCAGTGCATAATACCACAAGTGTTGTTTATGGTGTTGTCGCCCTTTTTAGTACAGTCTGGCGTGATTGACAATTCATTTATTCAGTAGGTGAGAGTATAAGCTTTCTAATGATGTATAACATGTCTAATTTTGCTTTTGGAATAGTGTTTTATAGGTCAGTGTAACCGAAAGTTTTCTCATCATCACATTCACTTACGCATTCACTCTGTGGTAGCAGTAAAAGATGCTGCACCTGACGAAACGTTGTCAACAATTTTTCGTAATTTCTTGGAAAATACTATTATTATTGAGTAGGGTTTGGTATCAAGAACCGGTTCCAAATTTCCAAGAACCGTGGATTCGATAAGACATGCGCATTTCAATTCTGCAGTTCGGTTCCTAACTTTTGCATATTTCAGTCGTGCTCCCGAGTGAACTGCAGTGAGCATTATACAGCCCATAAAAGTTGCACTTATCTGCCAGGACCTGCTACGCGGACCTAATGTCACGTCATTTGTTACGCAGTACGTCTACAAAGCATGTGAGAAGAGATACTGTTTACATCCTGGACCATGGCTGACCACAGCAAATGCTCGAACATTTGGCTGAGCTTCACTAAAAAAGATAAAGATGCAGCAAAATGCAACACCTGCAGTAAGGATATTTTGTGCAAGGGAGGAAGCACCTCCAATATGACAAAGCATTACTACAACACGGCGTGAATCTGAAGGAATGCACCGTGTTCGATGTGTTGCCGTCTCCCAGCCACAATAACACCCCAGATACAGCTAACGTTAACAGTAGCAACAAATTTTCCCCGACCGTGAAAACTGCCTGACTTGTTTACATTTTGGACAGATGTGGCTAGTGGGTAAATCTATCGCTGTTTCCGTACACCAAGTATTCTCAAGTTGGCTGCAGAAATATTACTAAAACACTTAACGAGTAGTAAGTCACTAGTGCTCAGTGGATGTTTAAGTTACTTCTAGTGTTATTAACTAAAACGAGAGCCAGTTTAGTCCCAAAGCTGTCAAAGTCAGACTAGTGGGTCTATATTTAACATTAACATGTAGCCTACAGTTTTAATTTAATTAAATTTTTGGTAAGGGGTGGTTTTATGGTTTTAAACACTCTGTGCTATGATGACATTATAAATAGAAGTGGGTGATTGACGAGCGTTTTTATGCATGGTAGGTTTGATCTAAATCCATTTACAGAATATAGCGTTTTTTCCCAAAGATGGTATTTCTCGATATAATTGTGCTGACGTGTTAACACATTAGTACGGTTGCGGGTCAGGCACTCTTCACGATAAGAAGAAATTTTAGGATAGCGCTTCCGATTTTGCTTGCGTCGAAAGTGCTACAACGGAAACAGCGATAGATTTACCCATCTGTCCAAAATGTAAACAAGTCAGGCAGTTTTCACGGTCGGGAAACATTTTAGACAACGTCTCACGCTCAGGTACAAAACACAGATGAGCTGATATTATATTGAAGGTAAACAAATGATGTCTACAAACATTTTTATTTTAATTTGTTATATTTTTCCATTATTTATTTAAATAGTTTTTAGTTTGTAATTGTTTTTGTTGATCATTCCTTATAAGAAAGAGTAATATTTATTTTTATAAATGAAAGGAAAAAGAAACCTTCCTGACAGTTTACTGATTATAGCCTAAATTTGCCAATAATAATAATAATAATAATAATAATAATAATAATAATAATAATAACAATAATAAAAACTTTATTTATACACTCACTGGCCACTTCATTAGGCGACAGGAGTGGTCTTCTGCTGCTGTAGCCCATCTGCTTCAAGGTTTGACATTGTTTGCGTTCAGAGATGCTCTTCTGCATTCTGGTTATTTAAGTTACTGTTGCCTTTCTATCAGCTCGAACCAGTCCGGCCATTCTGCTCTGACCTCTGCCATCAACAAGGCATTTTCGCCCAGAGAACTGCCGCTCACTGGATATTTTCACTTTTTCGGAAAATTCCCTGTAATCTCTAGAGATGGATGTGCGTGAAAATCCCAGTCGATCAGCTGTTTCTGAAATACTCAAACCAGCCGGTCTGGCACCAACAACCATGCCACGTTCAAAGTCACTTAAATCACCATTCTTCACCACTCTGATGCTTGGTTTGAACGTCAGCAGATCGTCTTGAACATGTCTACATGCCTACATGCATTGAGTTGCTGCCACATAATTGGCTGATTAGATATTTGCGTTAACGGGTGCAGTTTGCAGTTGAACAGGTGTACCTAATGAAGTGGCCGGTGAGTGTATAACACCTTTCATGCAGCAGTAGCAGCCCAAAGTGCTTCACACCAAGGAAATAATAATAATAAACAATTAAAACAGGAAACTATAGAATAAAGGTAGGCTAATTTTTGTTCTTGAAATATTTGTTCTTTTTTCTCTCCAAAAAATATTGCAATCGGAACCGAGATTCGATAAGAACCGGATTCAATAAGCAGAATCGGAATCGATAAAATTGAAACGATACCCAACCCTATTATTGAGGAATTCTGGGTATGGCTAAGCCATATGTTTGTAGATAGACCTAGATGACATTGTTTTCTGGAGTAAGACAGAACCAGAACCTGCTGCTGATGGCAGACCTGATGAAGCCACTGTGCACTGAAGGAACTGCACCAGTTGTCAGTCTCACCTGGTCCTGGCTTCGACATCCCATCCTGAACTCCATCATATCACCGGGAAAATAATCCTCCGGTCTAAAATGAGCGCCACACACGACCGCGTTTTTTATAACAAATTCAGCAGTGAAGTCCCGTCTCTTCACCTGCACAAAACGCAGCCAGGGACATAAGCTAGCACCGTTCCTTTTGCTCGATGTCCTGACAGGCTGGAGTTTGTGCAACCTGCACAGACACAATAATTGACCATGATGATACACGGTGAAATGCAATATAAAACTACTTTAAAAAGACCAACTCACTATATCACGACCCCTCAGACTCACTACCACCTACTACTGCACATTAGGCTAAGGCAGCAGGCAGACTCCCTTCTGTTACGTAATATGACGCGATGTTGAAAAAAACTGTTTTTAGGAGCTTTGCTCAAAACGACTACTATTTCCTCTGAATATGTGCCCTTATGTCTTGTAAAAAGTATTAAATCCTGCATTAAGTTTTCAAATGGTCATTTTCAGACAAGGTTAAGTATACATTTCGTAAAAAATTTGACCTGCAAGATGCACTTTAAGATTAGCAAGCAGAATTTTCCCCCATTCTTCCATTATGCAGGTCTTCAGCTGTGCAATTGTATGGGGCCTTCGTTGCTGTATTTTGCGCTTCATAATGCGCCACACATTCTCAATTGGAGACAGGTCAGGACTGCAGGCAGGCCAATCTAGCACCCGTACTCTCAGTTTACGCAGCCATGCACTTGTAATCTGGGCAGAATGTGGTTTGTCGTTGTCTTGCTGGGAAATGCAGGGACGTCCTGGAGAAGACAGTGTCTGGACGGCAGCATATGTTGCTCCAAAATTTGTACGTATCTTTCTGCATTAATGGTGGATGGTCCTTTTCCTCTTTGGCCCAGAGGACACGACGGCTGTTTTGTCAAAAAACTATTTGAAATGTTGACTCGTCGAACCACAAAACAGGATTCCACTGTGCTACTGTCCATATCAGATGAGGCCGAGCCCAGAGAAGTCGGCGGAACTTCTGGACAGCGTTGATGTATGGCTTCTGCTTTGCATAATAAAGCCTTAACTTGCATATGTAGATGTAGCGGTGAATGGTGTTGACTGACAAAGGTTTACCGAAGTATTCCCGAGCCCATGTCATGATATCCATTACAGACGCATGACGACTTTTAAGACAGTGGCGTCTGAGGGATCAGAGATCACACAATATCAGTGGTTTTCGACCTTGCCCTTTATGCACAAGATTTGACCAGATTCCTTGAATCTTTTAGTTATATTGTGCACTGCAGAGGGTGAAATGCCCAAAATCCTACTGATTTGTCTTTGGGGAACGCTGTTCTCAAAGTGCTGGATTATTCGCTGATGCATCTGTAGGCAAATTGGCGAGCCTCAACCCATTCCTCCTCATGAAGGACTAGGCCTTTCTTGGAGGCTCCTTATATACTATAACACGATTGCTTCACCTGTTTCTTGGAGGCTCCTTATATACTATAACACGATTGCTTCACCTGTTTAACATCATCTGTATCATATCACCGTGATATTTCAACTTGTCACATCATTATTATTCCTAAATTGCCCCTGTTCAAACTTTTTTGGAAAGTGTTACAGGCATAAATTTCATAATAAACGTATATCATCAAAAAACAATGAAGTTAAATAAGTAAAACATAAAATACCTTGTCTTGTTTGAATACAAGTCAAAGTAAATTTACAAATTACCGCCTCTGTGCCCATTTATAATACATTTTTTATATTCCTGAGAAAAATTATAAGGCAACATGATGCTGGTGAGGTTGTGGGTGATTCCTTCCATCCGTAAGCGTCAGTGTCTTCGATTATCCAGTAAGCAAGTACATTGATATCTTTTCATATTTTCACAAGGGTAAGTTAGATAAAGTAAATAGACAAACTGGGAAGTGGACTCACAGTGACCGTAGAACTTAATGGTGCAGCTTAGACAGACAAATAAATAAGGAAGTGAACTCACTGAGACAAGAACGCTTGGCAGTGGCACTAGCTCCTCCACAGCACAGATCTCCTCCACGGTGCACCAGCTCCAACTCCAGGTTTGTCCTATAAGAAACAGCAGTGGTCTCTATTAACCAGCACATTCCACAACAGGACAAAAGGCTATGGATCAGTATAATGGCATAATAATTTTAAAAACAGGAATGATCTGTCACAGTCAGGCCATGAATTTTTAAGTTGATATTTAAAGATTTGTTGAGTACTTATTTTTATTGCAAAACACATTGGGTTGCCATTAACTGTATGAAAATGTGCTATGCAAATACACCCTAATATTTCTCATATAGGATTTTTTTCCTCTCATTTCTCAGCACCACTACTAGGTCAACTGCTTCTATATTCAAAATAATTTCACACATTCCATACCATGTGGGAGATATGCATTTTCCCTGGAGAGGAGAAGGAGGAGAAGGCGAAGTAGTAGTAGTAGTAGTAGTAGTATAGAAATATAGCTGCACAAAGCTATGTGAGGGTAAAGTCCCAACGGTGAGCCATAGACCATTGGGGGGTTGTGTTATGTGCTCCTAGTTATTTCTGTAATAAAACAGAATTTTGTTGTCATTTTCTCTGTCATGCAAGTGTGTTTTGTGTCGCGTGTACTTTGCTTTTTCGTTACAGGCTGCAGTGTTAGTCGGCTGGCTTCTCCCGTGTGCACGCACAGGCGATGCATGTGCATTGTTCAGTTGCGGGTACTAGCCTCACATGCACTATATAAGATGATGATTCGAGGTAGCCGCTCGCTCTCTCTCTCTCTGGTCCTGCAGGCACGCACCTCAACACAATGCATCTATTAGTTTTGTTCTTTGGTCTTCTACTTGTGATTTTCGTTCAGTCAATATCTAAATAATTATGGTTTATTTAAAAGCGGTTAACACTGCTGGTTGGCATTGTGGCTAATGGTAGTTTTCTTTATTTACTTCACCTTTTTAATTTCAGTTAGCAGCGGGCCGGAAGACTGACCTCCCCCTTTCTCCCCTTTTGTTTCGATTATCTCTCTGTCCAGTTCTCGTTGTGAGTGAGGTTGTGACTTTTAGACAGCTCAGACCGTTTCTGGTCTGAGAGAGAAAGGTCAGTCCTTCTGACTCTGCCCTGTTTGTGTGTTTCCAATTTGTACAATGTCATAATAAATGTACCTATTTTTGTGCAAAAGGACGCTGTGGTGTTTTAAACAGGTTCGGCCTTGGTGCTGGCAGCAGCCGGTTATTGCAACTCGGCAGCCTTGAGCCATAGTCATGGACTGCAAACCTAATCCATAAACTATCCATACCAAGTTTGGTGTGTATTAAATGTAAGGTTACATGTGTAGTCATTATTAGGAAATTGCAATGATCATACAAAAAATTTGGCTGGATTTAAAGGAAGTGTTGTGTTATATCTTTTCCACAATGTATGCATATTTAATTTGTACATTTGAAAATTCAGAATAGAGGCTACAGGTGTGGTAAAATATTTTTATGCATATTCAGTTTTTTATTTTCTTTAAGATTCTTTGACTGAGGGGGTGTGCTTCCCAGGACTGCTGCAGGGAAGTCTTGTCTTGTTGTGTACCTCAGAACATCAGTTGATAGCTCAGAGCCGTTGACCTTCTTCTTAGATCTTCTTGAGCTAGTGAATACAACCGCAGATGGAATCACTAGTGAGCTACTGAACTGCCTGCTGAAACATAGTCTTGATGATGCTTTTCTTAAAGAATGTCTGGTGGGATTCTGCTCAGATGGAGCCTCTGTAATGATAGGCAAAAAAATGGAGTGTACTTAAAACTGAAAATTAAGTTCCCAGGCCTCATAGGCTGGCATTGTCTGAACCATAGGTTGGAGTTGTCTGTATCAGATGCAGTCAAGCACCGCACAGAGACCAACCACTTCACAGCTTTTCTTGACAAGTCTGTATAATCAGTCACCAAAGAACTTAAGAGCTTGATGCTGTAGTCTCTGAAGTAGGTGTATGTTTGAGAAGGATTGGTCGAGTCTTAGGGATAAGGTGGGTGGCTTCATCTTTCTGCACTCTACAATCACCTCACCGCTGCAAGTAAAGATGTGAACCGAAATTCAAGTGAAAGATATATGTATGAGGGGCTAGCAGCAAAGTTGAGTTCAACTGCATTTGTTAAAAACCTTGGGCTGATGATGGACGCACTTGAGGAGCTTAAAGACTTGTCTGAGGCTCTGCAGACATTAGACCGTCGGATAAAAACACATGGCCAAGCCCTCTACCATTAATGTATGGGGAAAATGAAGTAAGAGAGCTATGGAATCTTTTGAAAATAGGATTCTCTGGTGTTAAGCAAAGTTATAGGGATTTTAAGAGAATGCCAGTGTATCAATGCACCCTTCTGAAACTTAAAAATGCAGTGGAAACCATTGCTATGAGCAGTGCAGAGTGTGAGAGAGGTTTCTCGGAAATTAATGCAGTTGTGACACCGTTGCGCTCACAACTGAACATTGAAAATGTCTCTGCTCTAATGTTCATTAAAATGGTTGGACCTCCTCTTACCTCTTGGGACCCCACAAAATATGTCAGGAAGTGGGTAGCTACCACAAGGTCTGCAGACCATTCAGCATGTAGACAAAGATACACTACCACACAGGCTTCCCCATATCAGCCCATCTGGGATCTGATGAACTAACTGGTCTTACTGATACTTCTACAGTAAGACGTTGTGCACAAAATTTTTAGTCATGGAGTCATGGAATTTAATTGTGTTCTCTGTGATGGAATTAACTGTAATATTAGCATACCGTTTCCACTGTGTGTATTGATGTGGAAGTTAAAATTATTCTATCTAGCTAGTTGGGATAATGTGTCTTCAGTGAGTACACATGTGGTTGCTTCTCAATTTTTTCACTTTTCTATTTATAGATGGTTAGCAAGATTGCGAGGAAATGGTGATTGAAATTCTATGGGACTTTGAAAAGTCATGGAAAGGTTTGGAAATTTGAAAAGGGTTGGGTAGCCTGTGTATATTGTAATATTGTAAGATGCAAATTAATTCCGGTTTAACGTAACTATTAAAAAGACTGTTCTATTCATATTACTTTGCATTATTATTCTCTCCTTTAGTGGTAACAACACCATTCCTATATTTGATACAGATACACAGGAGAGTGCACTTACAGAAAGATTTTATTGTCATCAGCTGTAGTTTTGCGCACTGCCAACAGTATCTAGAACAGTGGTCTCCAACCCTGGTCCTGGAGAGCTACAGGGTCTGCTGGTTTTTGTTTTCACCTTAAAATCAGCACCCGATTGAGACCCAAGATACCAGTTGAGTTGAGTTAACTGTGTAATCAACTGCTCTAATTGATTCATGAAGTGCAGAGTCACTGTGAAAACCAGCAGACCCTGTAGCTCTCCAGAACCAGGGTTGGAAACCACTGATCTAAAATGACTTTGATTAGCGTTTTAGTGTTCAGAGCAGAGGGTTGTCTCACTTTGTTATATTTTATTTACAGTTTGTCAAATGATATCAATCAGATTTTGTAGTCCATACGCACACACATGTGCACCCATGGCAACCCTGAAACCACAGAGCCCCCCCACATAACAAATCCCAATTTAACCCCTGGTTATAGGCATTTAAATTCATTTATTATTTAAATTATTTATTGTTTTTATAGCACCACTTATTGACAAAGAGATGCCAAAATGTGCATGCTTCCTCAGAATTATATGCTGTACTTACATACCACATGTCATGAGGATTGGACATAGTCTTCATAAGTGACAGCTGTTTAAATAAAAAATGGCCACACCCACATCAATTTTATGTACGGTGGGTATACATACATTGTTACTGAGGTTCAGACTTCAAAGATTCTTTCTGGCCTAATTTGCTGATCGTAGGCTGAACGGCCCCAGACTAGTTTGCAAAAGTTGGTTGTGCAAAAAATTTGAAATTGTGGAAAATTTTGGCGTACGCATATTACACTGGGAATATACATTTTGTTTAGCATGAGTCAAGGAATCTGGTGAAAAAAGAATTTCAATTCTAGACCACAGGTCAGGAGTCATGGCCCAAAACAAAAATGGTTTTGTTACAGTGCCACCATGGCTCACTTCCTGTTTTGTGCCCTTCGCCATCAAATTTGTTTCTTTACAGCCACTATATAATCTGCAACTATCTTTTAATCATTTTTGGTCAAACTACTCTCCGGAATATACATACCAAATTTGGTGGTAATCCATCAATGCTCTAGCAGGCGTCTTATTTTAAAGGGTTTTCAAAAAATTCTAAATGGTGGAAAATCCAAAATGGTGGACATTATGACTCCTAACCATTTGAGTTGTCCATAAGGAGCCACATCTTCTGAGTTTGGAATAAAGTCTCTAATTCAGAAAGGGCAGGAGTTATGATTGTTTGAATGCTAGAAATTCAAATGAGTTATAGTACCACCAAGTTGCTAATCAGTTCCAAAATCATATGGCCACATGAACATCCCCTACGAAAGTACCAAGTTTTATAGGTCTCATGCAGGCAGGCCAAAACTGGGGACAGAGGAAAATGACTAATAGTATTTCCAAAATAGTGGCAATGATTTTTCATCAATTTATGAATTTAAAAAAAAAAAATTGTGCTCTTGTGAACATCATTAATCTTATAAGGCATGCATAAAACATGCATTAAACTGCCACATGGTACTATGGTATATAGGCCATGTATGTATAGCTATCTGAGAAATTGATATATATTGTGTCCCCACTTTCCAGCCTGAACGAGCTAAAGCTAAGCAAACCCTGCTTTCAAGTGAGGTCAGATTGTAGTTTTCTCCAAGTCAGGATTATGCCACAACTCTGCCAATTCGTGTTGCATCTAGAATCCTGATTTTCCTAACTTGTTCATCTGACCACTCAGAGTTTCCAGACTTGTTCATCTGGCAAAATATTTTCCATGTAACAACAACAAATCCCACAGTGTTGGTTTTCACTTTAATGGCTTTGTCTTCTGCTGTCTCTTCTGAGGCAATCACTGTAGGAGGTGGGACCCATAGATCACATGGCTAAATTAGGGTATCAGCATGACTTCTAATTGCCCCAAGTTAATTTCTTTTGATGTTTGTAGAGGGGAGAAAAGGCAGTATTGTTAGAAACAATACAATATTGTATCCAAATTACTGTTCTTCTAGGGCCATAATCTAAACACTAGATATCTGACAATAGTCATTATCAATCTGGTGCTCAGTCAGCCTAGCATGTTTCATATGTCCATATTTATATCTACACGTGTCTGATTTTTAACTATTTTTTTCTTTTTAAAAATTTGTTCAGCTCTATAGTGCTAATTTGTGGTTTAATCAAGCCAATTCTTTATGGCTGTCCACAAAATGGAATTAGCAAGACACACCAGGTTTCATCACTTTGTGCCAAACCACCTAAGATTTATTAGTTTTTGGTAAAAGAAAACCATGCCCACATGCAAATTCATTTGACACAACTTTTAATGTAGCAACTTGAGAAAATGCAAAGTAGTCAAACTATAAGGAAGGACATAGATGTTGAGTGATTTTAAGTTATTCAAAATGGCGGTAAATCCATAATAGGAGGCTAATAGGTCCTTGAGGCAAATTTATTCTCATTAAGGAGTGGGACCTTGTGACACCAGTTTCAGGTCACAATTAACTGATATAGCCTCACCATGTGGCCAATCAGTGCTAAATTTACTCAGCATTGGCAGGGTGGGTATCACTGTGCCAAGATTCATGTCAGCCATATGATTAGGCCAGAACTAATGAAAGTGAAAATTAGAGAAGAAATATCCAAAATGGTTGCTCATTCAAGATGAACGCAACCCAAAAGGCATGGACATATGTACCTAATGATTTGATTAGACACTCCAGCAAGTTTTAAATCTCTGTGATGGAACACTGATTTTAGTGAATTTTCTTCTCTTGTGCTCTCCAGCACCATTAAATGGTTTGATTGTGCCACTGCTTTATGTCTGTTATCAGGGTAGAGTAATACATGCACATGCCAAGTTTCATCACTTTATGGAAAAGTGTTTGGGATTTATTAAGTGTTTTGTAAAAAGATTCAGACTCATTCAGATTTTTTGGCTTACTATCACATTTTTTTATGTAACAATTACTGGATTTTTAAAGATATTAGTCATATATACCACGTTTAGTTCAAATCAGACATATGGTATAAGAGAAGATTGACTTTGAGAGAAAATTTAAGAAAATCAAAAAGCAAGAAAATCCAATATGGCATGCTTTTTGGATCCAAATGGCAAATCTGCGCAGAGTGACTTGGCGAACCTATGGATGCTGGTTCAGGTGAAAAACAGCAGGAGTCGTGATCATTTTGGTTTAATCGATTGCTGAGTGCCAAACCTGCACATTTGCAAGTATTATGTCAGAAATAGCTATGTATGCTATTAGAATAAAAGTCCCATGTTCACGTTGTGCTTATTGCGCACAAAAAGAGGTTACAAAATTATTTAATTGATCAAGAGGTGAATCAATAGGCTCCTAAATGGTGAAGATGTGGACACATGGCAACAAAAACGAACCATGTGGAACATAATAAAGAATTATGCCTATTGATTTCCCTCAGTCCTGAATTTCATCAGTTAAACATTTTTTTTTTACCTCTCTTCATGCAGCTGTTTCCAATATAGCACAATGTGAACATTGGACTTTTATCTCAATAGCATGCACAGCTATTTCTGACATAATATGTCTAAATAGCATAAATAATCCCTCCACACATGAAAAGTATCAAATTAAGTGAAAATGAACAGCTTGTTAAAATTCTGGGATTGTAATTGTGGTAGGAACAAATACCAGCGTTCAGGACTCACTAAACCAAGTATAGAATTAATTTACCTAATTTGCATAATTTATGCATTTTATAACACAGCAGCCATATTTTTCCATGTATGAACTCTCTTTATATGACATTTAATGATAAGAATCCACTGATCATACTACTGCAAGTTTCATGCAAACTGTTCAATCACTCTAAGAGGAAATGTCGTTTATGTTTTTCCTAAAAAATCAATCATAAAAAACTAACCTAACACACTTACCTCTTTGCGCAGATGTCAAATCTGGCCAATCCTTGCCCATTTAGGGGGTACCCCATTTAAAGCTTTGTTACTCCAGATGTGAGCATAACAGAGACTTGAAAAATGGCTTAAATGAAGCAAGAGATTTGAACCATTTGCAATACTAACTTAGATTATACATATATAGTCTATATTCATAATTTAGGAAGACAAAGTGCCTCAAAGGCAACTGTTCAGGCAAAAATGAATTTGCTCTTTTTTTAGTTTGCAATGAAATACTGAGAGATCCCATGTATACAGCAGGTTAAACTATACATGTCCTGGATCAAAAACTCCTTGACCACCAGTTCATAAAATCTATGGGTGGATATGTAGAACTACTAAAGATCTATGAAGCAAAAACTAAGCAGTGTACCCAGTGTCTCCAAATCTATCCAAAATGTCTAAATTATGCATTGGTGTAAATCACAACATATTCACATATTTCACGACAACTCAACTGTTTTGACTCAAGAAACTCACTGTTGCATCATTTTCAAATGGGACTTACAAGTTTTCCATCAGTGCAGTGGTCTAAAATGTCTAGAGGTCCAGAAACATATCCAAACTCTCTTCAAAATTAATAAAATGTCCATTTTAAAGCATATAAATGAGCCCCTTATGAAGGCTTAAGATGAAACATTAATATCAGATTAAAAAATACTGCAAAAACATTGTCACACAATGGGATACAGTACCTAAATGTGTAATAATTAACTCTCACATGTATTTCTGTACTCCACTAATGTTTTCTTGTATGGGGATGCAATGACATGAAAACAGTATTCAGCCGTCCACCACGTTTTGGAAATGTTCCAACTCTCACGTAACTGGTGCATGCAACACAAAAACTACTAAGCTACCAACGAACGCTTACATTACAGTGTGAAATATCCTCATTATAAAATACCACTAACCTATTTAAAGACACACAATTTCAAAAATAATATATAACCAAAATATTTTCAGCAGTAATACTTACATAGCGATAATGAAATGTTATCTGTGTTCAGTAGATAAAGACAGATATCAATGCTCTCTGCTCTCCTCTTCTGTCTTAATCCAGAAAACGATGTCAGCTAGGTCTATCAGCAAACATATAGCTTAGCTATGCTCAGAAGTCCTCAATAATAATAATATTTTCCAAGAAATTATGAAAATCATTGATAACATTTAGTCAGGTGCAGTGTCTCTTACTGCTACCACAGAGTGAATGCGTAAGTGAATGCAATGATGAGAAAACGTTTGGTTACGCTGAGCTATAAAACGCTATTCTAAAAGCAAACTTAGACATGTTATGCATCGTTAGAAAGCTTATCTAGACTATCTTGTTTCTCCTTAATGTATGCTATCATAGTAAAGGCTTTTTATCTGCATTTTGTTCAATGGACTTAAGTGGACTTGATCCTGAGTTTGGTTACACTGTTGTAAGTCGCTCTGGATAAGAGCGTCAGCTAAATGCCTATAATGTAATGTAATGTAATGTTATACTGTCACCTATTAAATACATTAATTGTCAATCAAATCAGACTGTACTAAAAAGGGTGACAATTCCATAAACAACACGTGTGGGATTTACGCACAGCTATTTTTGAAAGTACCCAGGTGTCACAAATGCATGTATATTTCACAAAAGGATTTGAGCACCTTGCATCTGGGCATTGATTAAGAGTGCCCAAATTTAAGTGCAACAGAACAAGAAACTCCTTTATACCTACCTCCATTAATCTGCTGAACACGCACAAGTAATGACATTGCTCTTATGTGCTTAATTTGATGACATTCTTGTTATGATTGCCTTTTATTTATTTATTTAACCTAACAATGCGCTGTATAATGCCATGTATTGACAAATATCGATAATTGGTAATTCCCAGATTATGCACTTTATGGTCAAGTGTTTCCTGCTCGTTTTTTAATCTCATGTCTGTTAAGTGTCTGTACTTTTATGGCTGACGTGTAAAATGTGGTCTGTGTTGTTTTAACCTTTGTATACCTGCCTGCAAAGCAAATTTCCCTCCAGGGACAATGAAAGTATTGATTGATTGATTGATGGTATAATTGTTGAAAATTTGTCTTGTTTATTTCGTTATTCAGTGAGCAGCGTTTTCACTACTGTATTGGTATATCTTAGGGCTATTGTTGGGTTTATCTTGTTGCTATGACGAAAAACGATTTTTGAGTGGTGAAAGAGTATTTTTATGAATGCCCAGATAGACAATATTGTCCATTATGTCATGGGTGGGGGCTGTAATTGCAGATGAGACTGCAGGGAGGGGGTGCTTGTTAAATGAACGACCAGAGCAACATTGGTGGCGCTGCAAAACTCCATATTTGGCATAGCTGTCGTGTATCGTCTACTAATGAAACCAAAACAAAGCGTTAACTCATACTTTTGTTGCAGGAGACATCAAATAGAAAGTTGAAACTTGGTCGCAACTGGGTCTTCCAGCAGGGCAATGATCCTAAGTATACCTCCAAAGTTGTAACAAAATGGTTTAAAGACAATAAAGTGAAAGTATTGGAGTGGCCATCACAAAGCCCTGACCTGCAACACTCTGCAACAGCTTTCCAAAGAGGCAGATGGCCACATAGAGTTCAATCATTGTTTTACGGAAATACCATAGCTGCAGTTCAAAGGGGTGTCACCGACAGCAGACCAAATGGGTGTCCCACTTGAGTCATTTTTTTCCCCCAAACCACTTTAGCGTAGTTACAACATATGTTCAGAATAGATTCCATTGCTCTGCACGATGAGAGCGCTGACCATGCCCCGTTAGTTAAGAAAATAAGACCTTCTAATTTTTTTTATGGCTTTTCCTGTTCCCCCCCTAATTTTCCTAATTTCCCCTAATTAACTGCTTTAATATACATGGATTAAATCTAATATGAATCTAAATGCACATTTTTTAGGATCCATGACATGGTGTGTCATTTGCAGCAAACCAAATCTGAGATGCCCTTAAATACAGTTGACAGTAAAATAAATATGCGGCAGAGATCCAAGGAATTCTAGCCAGCCAGCATGCATTAAACTATGCGTGCTGTTAATTGAAAAGACCAAAATCTAAGCACAAACAAGAATGTAGCGCACATTACATGGCAGTTTACTCAAACGTCTTCAAATAGAAAATCGCGGTAGAGATTCAATTAATTCTAGCCAGCCAGCACACGATAAACTATACATAAAAGACCAAACTTGGCGCGGCTACACATCGCGTTGACCAATGCGACTACGGGGCGTGGTTTGCGCTAAATCTTATTGACCAATGTTGCAACTACGGAGTGTGGTTTGCACTAAAATGATTTGAGAAAAAAATGACGTCCCACTTAAGTTCACACTTGGCAATTATCACACCTCTGACCAGAATACTTAAACCCTCACTTGTGGCTGTCTCGTTGAGATTCGAACGGAACACTTGTAGAGGCTCCGAGGTGAGTCTCTCTTTGTGCATCGTAATAAAACCTCAATTGGAAAGTGGTCATCAGTGTTACTTCACAGGTTCCGACTTGGTTCCACAAAGGGAGAAGATTCCCAACAGCACCACCAACTAGTCAATCTGTGCACTCAGAGGTCTGCAGCCTTCACAGTCCTACCAATTTTCGTCATTCCAAACAGACACTATAATCCTTTAACCCAAAACCCACGAGAAAAAATTATAAAAATAGGAACAAAAACAATAGGGTTCCAGCAGCTTTACTGCTTGGACCCCTAATAATAACCAAACCAAGGGATGCAATAGAGTGCCTTGCACCTTTGGTGCTTGGCTTCTTAATAAAATCAAGATACACAAAAGGGGGCCAAGCACCAAAGGTAAAAAAAATAAAAAAAAATAAAATAAATAGCAGTCCATCTCGCACGGCAGATTTCACCTGATCAGTATGCTTAATTTCTTTACATCTTCACAGTCAATTCTGAAGACTTCAAATTACCTAATCAAAACAACATTACTGTTTTTGTTTTGTATGACTAAAGCTACACAGCCTATTTTGTGTATGTTCTGCATTTTCGATAAGATCATGGGACCAACATCAATCCATCCATTTCCCAAGTAAATATTTGTGTTATGTGCAGGTTTTGCCAATTATTACAATTCAAAATTGAACTGAATGCTGCAAAAAACAGCTACATTTTAAGAATGCACCACACTTTCTTTTTTCTGCCTGATAAACGCATAATTATCTGTTAATGCAAACTGTAGAATAGCTTCATTGTTTTGTCGTAATGGTAAACAAGCTTAGTAAACAACAGCATAGTCCGCTGCCATAAAATTTACGTTTTAGCAGCTAGGCTTCATGTAACATCACTTTGCCATACCTACCAAAATGACGCCACTGGGATCAGAATCTCTACGCATCCCCTCTCCCTTAATATATCATTACTCTTCTGAAAATCTAATATAATCTGATATAAATGTTTTTGATATGTTTAATCTTTGTATCTTGGTATTCCATAATAAGCTGTCTGTGAAATAACATTTCAGACAATTGGGTTTATTACTTGTCAATCATTTATTTTACATATTTTAGTAATTACTTCAACATGTAAAGTGGAATGCAATATTTATCATTTAAATACTTATCAATCTACTAATGGACCCTGATCTGCATGAGTTCAAAGAGAGGGGCGATATCTGTCTTGGGGTTTGGGGTTGCCAGTAATCTAAATCCAACTTTGTTTCCCACTTGCTTACCCCACCCACCCCTTAATAAAATCCATTAAACTAGTAATCAGATATGTATGGCATTAATCACATAACACATCACTTAAATCACATCAGAAAACGTTCCAACGGTATTTGAATAATGTAGTTTTTTTATATTCATACTATACAAAATGAAAAATTGTGAAACTCCCAGAGAACTGGTTGAAAATTAACATACATTTTGGGGGTGCGATTCACATGTACATTTACATGCAGTAGTGATTCCAGGGAGGAGCTGGAGGGAGACACTGATGGAGTCTGATGGCAGTCTGATGGACGCTCAGTCTCTAAACAGTGAACTGCAACTTCTCAGCTTGTGCTCAGAAAGGAAAAACTAGGACTGGGAGCATTTTGCATTTCACATATCATCATTTTTTTCCCTCCTCACAACACAATGGGGTAAATACACAGGTTCTGCCACCTGCTGCCCTCTGCATGGCTCTGCCTTCGGCTAGCCTCTCCTCACCTTGTAGTATCTTGAGGCCATAAATTCCAGTTATGTTTCATTCAGTACTGGGGGGTTTGCTTGCCAACAATTTCACATTTCTTTTTGTGCTACATCGAGTACCAGCGATGCAGCCCCTTAGTATACTATACAAGCTGTCGGGTGGTCCACTTGCACTGCTATGTCATCCAAATCAAACATGTGAATCAAACATTTGCTGCAATTCCACCATACATCCTCCTGTAATTTAACAAACACACTAGTCCAAATGCTTCTCATCCCATTTAAATTTTCCTATTCCTGAAATTTCAAAACACTGGCTTTTCCCATCGTACATTATTAAAAGAAGATAAGTAGGTTTATGTTACCTAAAATAATACAAAATTTGGATGGTTACTATCCTGCGGATGGAGGCTCATTGCAACGGGCAGAGGAAGCGGGTGCTAATCCTTTCTTTCTTCCAGGGAGAAAAAGCAATTTCACATTGATAATGTGGCTGCGCCAAGCTCCATCTGGCTATCACTGATAAGAGTGCCTGTGTGACAGAGGAATTTTCCACTCCTCAGGCAATTTGCGCTGCTCACTGATCTTCAAAAACCCAGCAGGCACATCAGACACAGAGAGCTGGGTTTCACATGGCAGGGAGGAAGGCAAGAAATGGGTGAAAAGGTAGCAGGATAAGCAGTGAATGGGAATAGGGAGGGGTTATTGTAGGAAGGTTGTCCTCGTGAGTGGGTAAGGGATGGAGAGGAGGAGAAAGAGGGGGTGAACAGGGTCAGATGGTTACCTGGTAATAATGTATACCGCAATATACAAAAATACTGGCATGTTATTTCAATAACATTCAAACTACTAGTGGAAAACCCATAGTAATATCTGCCCGAGCATGAAAATATAGTTTATTTACCAATTAAACATCTTTCACCTTTACCAAAAGGTGTCATTTTTGTAGCTGACGTAATATGACCATTGTATTCATAAAAGTTTCATGCTATCACCATTACAAAGCAGGATGCAAAGCAAAAAAATAAGGCTTTTTAATGGCTCACAGCTGGTTTTTCACTCACATTGGCCCCTCATTGTTTTATTATTTGTTTTATATTTATTTATAATGTTGAGAAGATGACACAGCAAAATGCGTTACACATAAGTTTATAATACTAGAATATTGACTAGGTCCACTAATATCACAAAAGTCACTTTTTTTGAGGAACAGACTCAAAAAGAGGCATTTTAACCCCTTTGTGCAATCCCCCTAATAGTCTGCAAGCTGATGTGCCTAGATTGCTCAACTCAGACTTTCATTGCTCCTGCAACCAAACTATGAGTTGAAAAAACAAACTGTTCTAGCTTTATTAGCAGATGATACATAACAACTATGCCGAATATGAGTTTCTAAATGCCACCATTGTCGTGCCGGTCGTCTATTTCACAAGCACCCCCTCCCTGCAGTCTCATTTGCAACTACACCACCCACCCATGACACACTGAACAACAGTGTCTATCTGTGCATTCATAAAAATATTCTTTCACCACTAAAAAAGTGTATAGCAAGAATGTATTCCCAATAATAGCCCTAAGACATGCCAATACAGCAGTGAAAACGCGGCTAACTGAATAACGAAATAAACAAAACAAATTTTTCTAAAATTATACCATGTCATTCTACTGTCAATATCTGGGACTAATTATGGAACAAATATGCAATCTTGGCATTGGTATTACTCATAGAGTTGTCCCTATAGAGACTGAGTGGTCATATGTTGTCTTGGACAACCCGTTTTTGAAATATACGCTCATTTGTGACACCTGGGTACCCTCCAAAGTAGCTGCGTGTAATACCACACATGCTGTTTATGGTGTTGTCGCCCTTTGTAGTACAATCTGGCTTGATTGACAATTAATGTATCCAATAGGTGATAGAATTAACATTCTAACGATGTATAATATGTTTAGTTTCACTTTTTTATAGCGTAACCGAACGTTTTGTCTCATTATCGCAGCCTTATGCATGGTAAAGAACACTGCACCCAGCAAAACTTTATTCTCTACATTTCACTGTAATGTAAGCATTCGTTAGTATCTTAGTAATTTTGTGTTTCATGCACCAGATATGACGCGAAAGTTGGAACACTGCCAAAACGTGTTGGACAGTTGAATTTTGTTTTAATGTCATCCCATCCCCATACAAGAAATCATACATATTGTAGAGAACAGAAAAAACATGAGAGTTAATGATTACACTTTTAGGTACTGTGCCACATTGTGTGACAATGTTTTAGCATTATTTGATATCAATGTTTCATCTTAAACCTTCCTAAGGGGCTCATTTATATGCTTTATAATGGACAAAAAGAATCTTTGGAGAGATCTTGGATATGTTTCTGGACCCCAAGATATTTTAGACCACTGTACTGATGGAAAGCTTGTTCATTCTCAAAATGGTGCAAAAGTGAGCTCCTTGAGTCAAAACAGTTGATTGGTAGTGAAATACATGATTATGTTGTGATTTACAGAAATGCATAATTCAGACATTTTTGATAGATTTTAAGACACTGGGTACACTGCTTAGTTTTTGCTTCATAGATCTTTAGTAATTCTACATATCCACCCTTAGATATTACGCACTTGTGGTCAAGGAGTTTTTGATCCAGGACATGTATAGTGTAACCTGTTTTATATATGGGATCTCTCAGTATTTCATTGCAAACTAAAAAAAGAGCAAATTCATTTTTGCTTTTTTGCCTAGACAATTACATTTGTGGAACTTTATTTCTTCCTAAATTATGAATATATTATTGTAAATGGTACAAATGTCCTGCTTCATTTAAGCCATGTTTCAAGTCTCCATGATGCTCACATCTGGAGTTATAAAGCTTTAAATGGCACCCCCTAAATGTAAAGGACTGGGCAGATTTGAAATGTGCACGAAGGGTTTAAGTACCTCCTGACTTATTCTCTCTTAATCAAATTCTTGCTCTAACTCCAACTGTAACTTACTAGATAAAGAAAAGACTCTATTTTTAAGCAGTTCTATGAGGGAGGGGGGCATAATTGAGAGAGAGGGGGTCAACCTGGCTGCGCTGATTCGGTGAGGTGTGAAGTGTGGGGGTATGATTGTAGACAGGGACTGTCTGAAAATGAAAATTTGCATATTAAATTGGCCTTTTGCCAATATGCAATATCTTTTGATAGTAGTCTTATAGTTCTTTGCCCTGCTTGGAAGCAGAGCAAATAACTATGAGACTACTATCAAAAGATTCCTGGTTTTAACATCAAACATGTCTAACCTCTGAGGTAATCAAGTTCAGTTATCAAAGAAAAAACATGGAAGTTTTTCCAACTGCACCTGCGATGTATTTTCATAGACAAATAAATTAAGGGCAACATGCAGGTTAAACTTTTAAATGGATTTCAAATTCTGCGCTTATGTAGAGGATGGTTTGAAAAAAATTAATACAATACAAACCATATGGGCTGAAATGCAGTAAAAAGTAGGCATTCTAAGCCACATCCCCAATAAAATATACATATCGGCAAGTGACGTAACAAAGGGGAGATATATTGACATGCACAGAAAGTCTGTAGTGGGATTATTTAAAAATGCTACAGTAAAACTCCACACAATTGAGCCAGTATGGAGATCAGGACCCCTTTTCTCATGAGCAAGGATCGAAAGTGTGAGACCTTCAAAAATTTACAGAGAAATTCCAAACCAAATTTTCACATTTCTCGCTTTAGCCTGTACTGAATTACATAGAAGGTTTGAAGCCAGATTATTCAAAAACGCTACAGTAATTTCACAGAAATGGGGTAGGATGTAGACCAAGGCTGTGTCCCAAACTGCATACTTCCATGCTCCGAGTGCGCATAGGGAGCATGCCTCCATCTTGGAGTGCAAGTCCAAACCGAATTTTGGTAGTGCAGAGCATGGATAAAGTACCCGGATTTGCACTCCATTTGATCAAAATTTGAAGTGTGCATCCGTGCATGCTCCGACTGGGAAGAATCCCATAATTCCTTTCGCGAAAACGGTCAAAAACAACGGTAATGGCGGATGACAGTCTAGTGTAGGCTACTCTCTCGGACTGGAAACTGAAATCATGTCATAGGAAAATGGTACACAGTGAGGACTTGGTATATAAATAAAGTGGTAGAGTGTTGATGAATAACGCAATATGTAAAGTATCGGTTCTTTTTTTAGTTTAAAGATATGTGCTTATAACGAGTGTAGCGAACTATATTGAATACATCGGTGCTAATCGTCGGGTTCCGTTTTGAATTATAAACTGCCGTTTTATCCTCGCCACTGCCCATCTTCTTTTCATTTAATTTGAAATACACCCTTGCCTATGGAGTAGCCACCACAAACATGACAGGCTCCATATCTGTTGCCTAACTGAGTACCCAGTTGTCCGCACACAGTTGGTATACAGCCGAAAATAATGAAAAAACAGACACGACTGTTTACAATGAAATGGCAACTTTATTATGGGGTTGACAGTTCACTGAAAGCTATCCAAACTGCAATTAATATTTTCCAAGCTATCATTGCCTTCCACTGCTCTTCTGAAAGCAAAAAGGAGACTTCAATTGAAGTGGCTAGCTCGCTAAAAGTTGCTGATATTACTGGTTAGTCTAAATCATAATATTTCAGTAATAGCCTACTACTTATGGAGTGTGAGCATCTATCAACCAGGTTCGTTCGGTAGACAGGAAAACATCAGATTTTCAACTGTAGTCTATATAAAATAGGCAAAATATAAGTAACAACCTGTACCTAGTTATGTAGAAAAAAATGTCCTTGTTATCCTCCAGAGGTATTTTTTTCAGTACATTCGCGATTTTTTTTGCTAGCTTTAGTTGCTATGGAGACGTGTATCGACCACTGCATAGAGATTAAAGGAACTTGTCTTTACTTGAGATCATATTGTAGAAGTGTCCCGTCTTGTGTGTTTCAGGTTAATATGAAAAAGGCTGGTCCCTACTAGCA
Source organism: Anguilla rostrata (assembly GCF_018555375.3). NCBI lineage: Eukaryota > Metazoa > Chordata > Actinopteri > Anguilliformes > Anguillidae > Anguilla > Anguilla rostrata. Next base: position 30,650,539 of record NC_057935.1, on the reverse strand, counting down.
TTTCTAGCGATCCGTTACATATTCACAGTTGTAACCCAAGTAGCAGGAAGCAAACTAGCCATTAGAGAAGAAGCGACATTTGCAGTACTTAATGGTCGCGACTACAGAATTAATTAGTCTATCAATATAACTAAAATGTATATGTATTAAGTTGGATTTTTTCCCTTTTAGACAGTTATATGTAATTTTTAGACTAATTTAAGACTTGCATTTAAATAGGTAACGGAGTCCAGTCCGCTTGAATAAATATGAAATAAATACAGTAGCATTTCAGATTCAGTAGCACCCCCTCCCTGCAGTCTCATCTGCAACTACACCCCCCTCCCATGACATAATGGACAATATTGTCTATCTTGGCATTCATAAAAATATTGTTTGACCACTCAAAAATTGTATTCCGTCATAGCAACAACATAAACCCGACAATAGCCCTAAGATATGCCAATAAAGCAGAGAAAACTCTGCTCACTGAATAACAAAATAAATGAGAAAAAGTTTTTTTTAAATGATACCAAGTATGTTCTACAGTCAATATCAGGGACTATATATTGAATAAATATACAACCTTACCATTGGTTTTACGCATACAGATGTCCCTTTTTAGACTGAGTGGTCATATATTGCCTTGGACAATCCGTTTGTAAAATATATGCGCATTTGTGATGCCTGGGTACCTTCCAAAATAGGTGTGCGTAATATCACGTGTGTTTACGACGTTGTCGTCCTTTTTAGTACAGTCTGGCTTGATTGACAATTAATTTATTCAGAAGGTGAGAGTATAAGCTTTCTAACGATGTATAACATGTCTAATTTTGCTTTTGGAATAGTGTTTTATAGGTCAGCGTAATCGAAAGTTTTGTTATCGCATTCACTTATGCATTCACTCTGTGGTAGCAGTAAAAGGTGCTGCACCTAACGGAACGTTGTCAATGATTTTTCGTAGTTTCTTGGAAAATACTATTATTATTGAGGACCTCTGAGCATAGCCAAGCCATATGTTTGCTGATAAGACCTAGCTGACATCGTTTTCTGGTGTAAGACAGAAGTATATCTTTGATTTCCTGCCTCTGTCTTTATCTACTGAAAACAGATAACATTTCATCATTGCTATGCAAGTATTACTACTCAAAATATTTCGGTTATATGCGTTATTTTTTAAATTGAGTGTCTTTAAATAGGTTAGTGGTATTATATAATGAGGATATTTCACACTGTAATGTAAGCGTTCGTTGTTAGTCTAGTAGTTTTTGTGATGCATGCAACAGTGATGACGCGAGTGTTTTAACATTGCGAAAACTTGGTGGACAGTTGAACATTGTTTTAATGTCGTCCCATCCCCATACAAGAAAACATACGAGAGTACAAAGTATAGAAATACATACAAGAGTTCATTATTACACATTTAGGTACTGTACAGCATTGTGTGACAATATTTTTGCATTAATTTTAAATCTGATATCAATGTTTAATTTTAAACCTTCATAAAGGGCTCATTAAATGCTTTACAATGGACAAAAAGTATTATATTCCTTTTTGGAGAGATTTTGGTTATGTTTCTGTACCCCTAGCTGTTTTAGACCACTGTACTGACGGAAAGATTGTAATTTCCACTTGCAAATGATGCAACAGTGAGTTTCTTGAGTCGAAACAGTCGATTTGTAGTGAAATACATGAATATGTTGTGATTTACAGCCATGCATAATTTAGACATTTTGGGTAGATTTGGAGACGATGGGTACACTGCTTAGTTTTTGCTTCATAGATCTTTAGTAGTTCTACATATCCACCCTTAGATTTTATAAACTTGTGGTCAAAAGTTTTTGATCCATGACATGTATATTTTAACCTGCTGTATGCAATCTCCCAGTATTTCATTGCGAACTAAAAAAAGATTCATTTTAGATTTCTTCCTAGACAAGTTGCATTTGTGGCACTTTATTTCTTCCAAAATCATAAATTCCAAGTAATCTAAGCTAGTATTTTAAATGGTAAAAATGTATTGCTTCATTTAAGCCGTTTTTCAAGTCTCTGTGGTGTTCACATCTGGAGTTATAAAGCTTTAAATAGGGTACCCCCTAAATGGGCAAGGATTGGCAAGATTTGCCAAGGGATTAAATTTCTGCCATCCAATATGTTCATTTTCCAAAAGGATTTTATAACTGCATTTATTTATATGCAGTTCGGAGTTTTATTTTTATACAGTGCAGAGATATTTCATCCACACCATTTCAGAAGTACATTAGTTCCTGTTCTCTCATACACATGTGATGCAATGTAGAGGGGAAAACAAAATGCGTGACACTTGTGTATCTGATCCTTCCATATTAAAGCCTTAAAAAGATGTGTAGTGAACGTAACATAATTTTAAATAATAACAATAATAATAATAATTATTAAAGCGGCAAGCGGCGTTGGGAGGGGTCCAAGCATTGGCACTATTGCGCCCCTATGGAGCGATTTTAAAATGGTTTTGTCCTCATGATCATATACCTTCACCCAACATATCTACTGAATATCATGATGATCGTATAAAATATTGATGACTTATGGCCAATTTTGTGCTAAGAGACGCTGTCGGAATACTTAGTTGCTTCGCCATGGATGTGTGCTGGTCACTTGCCGTAAAGGCCTTTACTACGTCGTAGCACTTAGATGGCATGTCGTAACACTTAGATGGCCTGGCGTGTATGTAGAGCTGCAGCGCTTCCGCACCGCAACTAAAAAAGGCGTTAGACTATTGTTGTCACAATACCAAAATTTTGACTTTGATACCGATACCAGGTTTAGTATCACGATACTAGATACTGAAATGATACTTGAAACTTAAATGATACTGATTCGATACTCGGTACCTAACGAAACTGAAATTACCTTAAGAAAACAGAAACATAATGTCCACAAGGGTTCACCTTATTTTCGAATTTCGAGGCTTATTAACAACCTTTAAGTTGAAGCCTGTTCAACATATTAATAAGCATAGGCCTATAGTTTTACAACACTAAACAATAGAAAAATATATTGAATATATTTCAAAAATTAAACAATTGTAAACTAAATAATCTTTAAACAGGTCAATCACTTTGAAATAGATCTAAAAAAACAGCATATTTTAATAATAATACACCATCTTCCTATAATAAAATATTTCCAAATTAGAACACCTATTACTACTGAAGTGAACTGAGTCGAAGCTTACGCTGTATCAACGAGCGAGTGCACAAGCGCAACATCACCTCACTTGGCAACCTTAGTTGCTACTGCCATCGTTAGCTAGCTATGTAGTTTGCTTTTATAATGTAATGTTATCGATAACGTTAGCTAGCTAGTTTGTTTTCATAAGGACGTTATACTTGTGGTTTTATCTTAACTTGGCTAGCTAGATATGGCATGTATATGTGTGTGCGTGCTATGTGAGAATCTGCCTGGGTGCAAGGTAGCAGTGAATGGAATTTCATTGATTTGGGCATTCTCTCAATAAGCAAGCGGAATGGATTTGATAATGAAGCACTGACACAGCGCTCTGAAAAGAGCGCAGAGTGTATAGACGGACGCGCTAATTTTCGGCATGGTAAAAGTGGGGGGGTCTAAACTAATAATTTTAAAAAGTGGGTGGGACTTGTCCCACCGTCATATAATAGCTGCGACGCCCATGGAAAAATATATTAAATATATTTCTATTGTAAACTAAATAATCTTTAAACAGGTCTTTCACTTTATAATAGATCTAAAAACTGCGTATTTTAATAACAATACAGCATCTTCCTTTAATAAAATATTTCCAAATTAGAACACCTATCGCTACTGAAGTGAACTGAGTCGAAGCTTGCACTGTATCAACGAGGCTGAATGCACAAGCGCACGTCACCTGACTTGGCTACCTTAGTTGCTACTGCCATCCAGCGAAGATTCTGACAAATTACACCTTTCATCCTCTCAATCAGTAATGCGGGAGACACATTTCCCTGGCTTTTACATTTGACCCAAAAGTACAGAACGTTGGAAAATTCTAATACCGAACATTTTTTTTTTTTTTAAGTACCGAAAAAGTGCTGAAGTTTCGGTATACCATGCAACAGTACGTCAGACACATATTCCAATCCATTAATAGAATAGAATAATACTACATGTTTCAAATAAATACATTGAAACATTGAGACATTGAAAAAAACGTGCTGCCCGCAGAGTACCGTATTATTTATTTCTACATTGGCAGACTAGGCCTATAAATTGCGTCTTTTGTTTATATTCAATATTAGTAATTGCAGCGAGAAACTGCAGCTGTAGACACAAGGAAGTGTGTTATATTATGGTAGCAATGGAACAAAGCGGACTATATATATAGGCTATATTTACCGTCATTGTTTTATTATACCAGTGTGTTTTTGCGCGTTTGCACAGAAACTCAAATACTATCAATAAAAATGGTTTAGCTATGTCTCAGCATAATGACGGACGGGGATGGGACAATATGAAAACAATTTTCAACCGTCCACCACGTTTTGGCAATGTTCTAACACTCTTGTTATCACTGTTGCATGCATCACAAAAACTATTGCACTACTAACGGTTACATTAGTGTGACATTTCCACATTATATAATACCACTAACCTGTTTAACGACACTCAATTTCAAAAATAATGTATATAACCTAAATATTTTGAGCAGTAATACTTACATAACAATGAGGAAATTTTATCTGTGTTCAGTAGATAGAGACAGCGACAGTAATTCAATAATACAGTTTCTGTTTTACTCCAGAAAACAATGTCAGCTAGGTCTGTTAGCAAACATATGGCTTGGCTATGCCCAGAGGTCCTCAATAATAATAGTATTTTCCAAGAAATTATGAAAAATCGTTGACAACGTTTCATTACATGCAGCATCTTTTATGTAGAGCTGCAGCATTTCCGCACCACAACTAATGACGGTCATCGACGGTCATCGACACACATGCAAAAAATCTGTCATAATCGCCATTTGTTAATGTTTTTCTAAGATGCATACTTTTTCAGAATGTTGTTGCCAGAATAATCTACCAGGGGCCAGGGGCAGCTGAGTGTGGCCCAAGCATTTTGCCCGAGGGGTGAAATATAAGTGGGACAATGACAAATGGAAAGCTCTGACTGACAGTGGTAACCAAATTAATTCAACCGTCGCAGTCGGAAAGACAGGCAATGCCGGTCTATTTTATTTCGTTTTAACATAGCCTACTTTGTTTAGCACTGTAAAAATAAACATTTTGCTTATTTGATTTATTCCAAAACGTTTGGAAATGTTAAATCTTTGTTCTGTTTAAAGAAATAAGTGCTAATAAAGGGTTCATTCTATTCTACTTATGCTGCCTTTTTGTAAACGAAAAGACCGTCTGTTTGACCAAAATAAATTCATTTGATTTAATTTGACTGTCGCTAATTAAATCACATTTTCATCTCTCTAACAGGCAATTTCGATCAGTTTTATTTCGTTTCATTTATTAACACTGTCACTACTTAAATATGCTATAAGCCTATTGTTTCATTTCCTACTTAATATCTAAGAATGTTTAGGCAATTTAATTTGTTTACACAAATGTTTAGCACTGTAAAAATAAATATTTTATTTGTTTCAATAAGTTTGGAAATGTTAAATATTTGTTGTTTATAAAAATACATGTTAATAAAGTTATGTTGTTAATTATATTCAATTAACAAGTCCCCCCCCCCCCCCCCACACACAAATCCTACACATAACAGTAACCTTGTCAGCATGGGGTTGGGGGGTTGGGGGGTTGGGGGGGGGGGGGGTTGCTATTGTATAAACATGGCTGTAGTGCTGTGGCAGCTTCTCTCACCTGGCCACAGAGTACATGAAGAGAAAGTCATTGTCAGGTGAGCCTGGGTTCTTGCCATAGTCCATGTACTTCTTTTGGGTAGTGTTTTTTATGTCCTTGATCACGGACTCCATCTCTTTGCTCAGGTTGGATTCAGTCTGAAAAACAGATTGTTCTAGTGAGGGAGAATTCCATTTTTAATCTGAGGCATAAGACTACACGAGGGTGGAGATTGTGATAACAATGAGAGTCTGCCCTATGATTTAGTTATTACTGTGGCAACTATGAGACAGCACAAGACTGGCAGGAGACAAAAGTGTGGTAGTGTGGTTTGAGTGATGATTTCAATTGCATTTTAATTAAAGGTCTTTTAGGGTCCAGTTTCGAGGCTTCAAACACATCATCTGGGAGGCATATGAAATACGACAGTCAAAGCCTCTCTGTAGTTAAAGGATACATACTGGAAAGGCCCCCGGCTGGTCCTGCAGGTCCTCCACTTCCTTGACCAGTACTGCCATATTCTTGGTGCTGTGGGCATGCCAAGTGCCAGTCTCTGTCCCATGACCGGGGTGACAGGGCAGCACACTGTTGGCGAACTGCCTACACAAGGGGCAGGTGAATTCCCCCTTGTCCACTGAGAAACCCTGGAGCACCTGATCATTCTGAGAAAGAGTACACATATGTGAATACATGAATATATGCACAGATGGACCACAAGATAACTTTTGACCCCTTTAAACGCTGCTGTGGGTAACTGAAAAGAATAAAATAACAAATAACGATAGGTCGGGCTGAGATCAATGCTTCAGAGCTCTGAAGCTTAGTTTTTTGGATTGGGATATGGACCCTATATTCAGATTTAGTTCATTTTTTTACCCCCCAAAACAAAATCTTTTTTTCCCCACAAATAAAGAAAAAACAGTAATTAGTTACTAATAAATGGTTGTTTGCCAACAAAGTTTTTTTTTTTTACTATATTGATTGAGCATTGAAGTGTTAGGCAGTTTATCACACATATAACCAACAGAAGCATGTACAACCAGCCTTCCATGTGACTCATCTGTACATTCTCCACATTGTTATCCAAAGCCTGTTTTTTCCAGATACAACCACTGTCCAACTACTGCAGACTAATTTTCATTGCTGGAGAAACATATTGCATATTTTAGCTGAATGTGTACTATGCTGAAAGGAATGCGATCTTAAAGTAGCTGCACGAGAGGCATCCAAGATCCCTTCTGAGTCCTCTTGATAAATACCAAGGCTTGCATTTTTAACTTGCAACTTTCTATTTCTCACCAAATACCTATGTCTCATTGTGAGCTTTCAGGGGTACTATCAGTCACTTGTATTCTGATTCTAGGATATAGCTTGGTGGTGTGCAACCTATGCAAGCCAGTGCTAGCAGGCTGCAGCTTTCATTTTTATACATATATCAAGATGCAACTTTCAATCTGCTATAAAGCCTGCTTTCTTAGAAGCTCAGTAAAATTCTGTAACACAAACACATCAATTTTATTGCTTTGTTTTCTTTTGCATCTTTTCTTAGTCTAGCTTGTTTATTTATTTACTCACCTCTATTGCAGCATAGTTATTGTATCCTACACTCAGCTTTAGGCCTATTTTTTAAAATATATTTCTAATTTATACCATATGCTGCGTGAAGTAATAGGCCTACATAAAATCTGACAGTTTAGAGGCCTGCACATAACTGTGAAGATTGACACAGGTTATATTTATCTCTTTCATTCAATTCATGGTCTGAGTTTACACAAATGCACTTCCTTTTTTTCATTTCAATAAAAAAAAAATTTTTTAATGAAAAAAAAAAAAGACCTCCCTATATTGTTTCCTGCTTCATGGGCACATTATTAAATATATGTGGGTGCGCTCCCTGCTGGACATGTCTTAACATTATTTGGAAGGTCCCTGAAAAAAAGAAAAGATTTTTCATAGATTACTATGAAAAGTTAAAGCTTTGGAGTTTCACTGAAAATTGCCAACAAAACTTCATATTGTAAACAAGGCCACCGCAGAGCGTGGCATATGCCCCCGACCGTAGGGTCCTCTAATGGTGTTAATATGTTTATTTTGGGTTCCAAACTGAATTTTTGCACTACAAATCACCATAAGAAATTTAACACCACACTCAAACCATGACGCATGCATTTTAATCAGATCACTAGCCCTCTAATGCCAGCCCAAGGGCAACACTTTGGAGGAGTAATATCACCTTTATATGGTCTCTGTTGTTCTCGACGATGAGGGAGGTGACACCCAACTTCAAAGTGACATTGGATACGGGGCTCGCAAGTTGATATGAAGTGAATCGTCTCCTCGCTTGGAGATGCATCAACAGTGTGTAATATCTTAATTTCACATTGAAATGTCAAAGTAAACATATGCTGAAAAATAGTCCATTGTTTACTGATAAATCATGAGGTAATGGACTACTTACATCTTGTAACGTCAACCTGAACTTGAAACCGCAAAGTATGGCATATGCCCCTGACTGTACATGGTCAACCACATGAAGGCAGCCATACTGAATGAGCGGTGGCGTCACCGATCGAAACCAGCCTTCATGTGGTCAAGGTCCAATGACCCTTCCCTCTAAGGGGACAAATGGACCCAAACCATGCCAGGAAAATGCCCCCCACAGCAAAACAGCGCCACCAGACGCCATCACTGTAGGGGCCAAGCATTCAGGCCTGTACTGTGCTCTTGGTGTACGCCACACATGCACTCGCCACACATGCATTCACCACTCGAGAATATGGTGACGGATGGCTCATCTAACAATATCAATTTTTCCCACATCTCTGTAGACCTGTGCCTATGTTTTTTGCACCACCAAACTCTGAAATGTGCATTCATCTTTATAATGAGGGGTTTATGCACAGCAACCCTACTATAATATTGCCATCTATGTAGATGTTCACAGACTGTTCTTGCAGATTACGTCCTCTATTGATACTCTCAGTCACCTGAGTTGCTCTTCTGTTTTTCCTTACACATCGCACTAATGCACAAACATCACTGTCATATAATGTGTGCTTTTGACCACATTTTCCAAACCCTATTTGCTGATGTCTTTCCCATAGATCTAAATGCAGATGTCACTTTAGTCACTGTTCCTATTCAAACACTAGCCAGTCGAGCAGTCTTTGTGACTGAAGTTCCTGCCATCCATGCCCCAATAATGAACTCTTTTTCAAAGTCACATAGGTCTTTTCCTATTGCCATCTTGATCCAAAACTGAGGTCAACTGAGTCTGCTCAGCATTTTTATACATGCCACAGAGCAAGATAGGACATTAATAGCATAATTGTATCATGCAGTACACTTGTATGGAAGCATCTTCATTCATTATGTTTCTCCACTCATTTATTCAGGTTTTTCCTTTAATTTGTAACACATTTTCCTGTGCTCTACAGTATATAATCTTTTTGTTGCATGGGGATAGGATGACATACTATTATGATCACTCCAAGGGAAATTTTACATTCATCTAGCACATATCAGCACACAGTAAATTAGGATGAGTATTGTCCATGCCATTTCCATTCCAGTTAGCCCCCAATACAAATGTGATATGCATTATTAGCAGGGCTGTCAAAGTTAACGCGATAATAACGCGTTAACGCAAATTCGTTTTAACGCCACTAATTTTTTTAATGCACATTAATGCACGTTGCACACGCTGCGTTCAAGACAACTAGGAACTAGTGAAAAACGAGGTCCGACTTGTGAAAAAAGCAACTGAACGGTCGTAGAACTCGGAATTATAGGTCGGAAATTTGAGCATCATTTCTGAGCTCCGACTTTTCCGACTTCCAGATTGGTGACGTCACATTAAGACAAATGGAGGCATTTGTAGTTTGTGGTAAGAAAGAAAAATGGTGTATTTAGGCTTTTCATGCATTTTCATTTGGGTGTGTGATTATGCGATATGCATTAGTATCGTTTATGTTTACCATTCATTATAGCAATATGTGAAATTTAAAAGTAACGATATCCATCAGCAACTTTTTTCGCTAGCCAGCTTAGCTAGAAAACATTATTCTGCTCAGAAATAAATTCTGTTAATGATATAACGAAACACCTGACAGTGATACCATATTTACATTTCAGTACTACTGCAGCCAAACTAGTTTCGGGGTTTCACTCTATTTACTCATTTAATATACCCCTTAACAATAAAATAAAGGAGCGTTTTCTGTGGGAATCCATGTTTTCCGGAGTAAAACAGCATGAATGCAGTTTTTCATTGTCTGGGCATATTGCTCAGAAGAAGGGAGCTGCCCTGTCGTCCGAAAATGTAAACAGGCTTGTCTGTTTAAGCAACTGGCTCAGTGCAAAGAAATAGAAGTATAGCCTAACTGTTGTATCTAAAGAAATGGAAGTATAGCCTAACTGCAATATCCTAGTTCAAGTCCTAGTTCTGTATTATACTCCCATTCCACTGTTTCCTGCTCACTTTATTTATTGTTTGTTTTATTTTGTATCATCCTGTTTTGAGCCCACATAGTAGAAGGGGGTGTTTTTGTGAGCCTTTCCCCATGCGAGGCTGGACACAATTACGTTGTGTGATTTGCTTTAGAAGTGCGAGCGATCCAGGGAATGATCTTTGAGTAATGGAAAATTTAGCTGTTGTTGCGATGCATTGAGGTCCATCGTTTTGTGTTAATGCTTAAAAAAACGGGATGTTTTAGTGAACCTTTATAAGCGTAAAGTTGGACACACTACATTGTGTGAGTACTCATATTACTAAGTAATGTAAAATTTAGCAGGTCAATATGCCCATCTGTTGTTGCCTGTTGGGTTTCAGTTTGCCATGTTATGATTTGAGCTTATTTTGTTATGCTAAATGCAGTACCATTGAGGGTTTCTGGACAATATTTTTAATTGTCTTGTTAATTGATTTCCAATAATAAATAAACATACATTTGCATAAAGCAAGCATATTTGTCCACTCCCATGTTGGTAAGAGTATTAAACACTTGAAAAATATCCCTTTAAGGTACATTTTGAACAGATAAAAAATGTGCGATTAATCGCGATTAAATATTTTAATCGATTGACAGCCCTAATTATTAGCAAAGGCTAACAGTTGTTCCTTATGACCAATGCAAATATTACAATATCAAAAATATGAGAAAACAAGCAGTAATATGTACATGTTCATAATATATATCCTAGCTAGACTTCATGATTCCTGCTTTTCTCACCCACTCCAATTTAGGGTCTCCAATTGGCCTACCTGCATGTCTTTGGACTGAGGGAGGAAACTGGAGTACCCGGAGGAAACCCATGCAGACACGCGGAGAACATGCAAACTCCACACAGAAAAGCCCCAAGCCGAGATTCGAACCCACGACCCTCTTGCTGTAAGGCGACAGTGCACCACCACGCCGCCCCTGTTCTTTCATAATCCGTTGGAAATCAATGTTTGTCAAAAAGTAATTCATTTTTGGCTGTTTTCATGTTTATTTTTAGCAGAACAATATATTGGCTATTTTACTCCAATACTGTATTGGTGTAAAAATATAGTATTTAACCCTCTGGGGTCGGGAGCTCCGCCGGCGGAGCTCGGCAAGATTAAATGAACTTTCGTTTCCATTTGTTTCTAGTTGTTATCATACAGACGCAATAAAAACATTGACAGAAACCTTAGAATCGCGACTTTCCAATGCGCTCACTGACAAATAATATGAATTGTTTTAAAAGTTCTAAATTTGATTAATTAAACCATATATGCTTCGTTAATCCTTACTCATTACTATGTGAATTTCGCTCAGCAGGAAGTCCACCCAAATCGCATTCACATGTTAACGACATTATAACTACTCTCCATAGAAGGAGAGTAGGGGAGGGGCGATGCGAGATCCATGTGAGAAATGCCAAGTCTGCGAAAGCAGGATAGAATGTCAAAGTGTAGCCTAATTCACTTCTTTTGAGGTAAACATTTCATTTAATTTCGGAAATGGTCCGTCCGGAAGCCGACATTGATGAAGAGCGGTGTCATTTCGAACAGCGAACTAATCCATCTGAGGATCAACTTCATGAGTAAGTATATTTCTTATGATCATATTGGTAAATATGTGTACTGTATTGCAACGTGTCTCTGTTTGTAGGAATATCCAGCAATATGCGCGTTTGTAAATTCCCACACTACGAACGATTCTATTGCATCTCAGAATTATAGGCTAGGCTCTCTGCGTCTGGTTGTGTGTTAGAATTAGCAGGTAGACTGTATTTTTTAGATCATATTGGTAATAAATAGCTCATGCCTGGCATGTAGTGGCGTGGCCAGGATTCTAAAACTGATGTCCTCGCACAATCGATGTTAGCATACTGTAAGTAAATTCGGGAAATAGCAATATAATAACCACTTAGCTAAACAGACCTAGCCTACTTCAGATTGAGGCATTGTTATTGATGAGTTGTGTGTAGTTGAGCTGGAATATCAATGTTTATTTAGTTTAGCTAATGTTGTTTCGTTGATAGCTTGCATTATTTGTAAATGTGTGCTGTATTACATTCTCTGTGTGTTTGTAGGAATATTCACTAATATGCGCGCTTGTAAATTCCCACACTACGGACGATTCTAACCATTGCTTCTCAAAATTATAGGCTACCTCTCTGCGTCTGGTTGTGTTTGTTTGGTTCTTTGTTTGTATATGATGTAACCATGTCACATTTTCTAAGTTTTGTTTTCATTAGTTAGTGGTTTGCCCCTTTTTTGTAAAGCACATTTAATTTTCACCTGTTGAAGGAAATGTGCTATACAAATAAAGTTTGATTTGATGTCACATTTCCTAACAATTTTGTTTTTATCATATTTACAGAGATGCTGATCAGGAAACACGGCCTAGTTCACCACTAGCTAAGAGGCCACGCAAGCATTGCAAGAGTACACCAGTCTCATCTCATCTTCCATGCGTATAGTTTGCTTCAATAAATGTTCTAAAATCAAAAGATGTCTTTGTTTCTGTCTTCTATGGCTCAAATGGCTCACTGAGTCTTTGTCTTAGTGGTGGGGAGACATGCGGCCAGGTGTGAATAGCCTACTTAGCTGGCAGGTCCTCCTACCCAATGCATATTCATTACAGAAAGGCCATTTGCCCTCCCATTCTCAACTGGTGTTGAAAAATAGTAGTCACAACACTAACTTTTAGCAATTTATTTTATATTTCTCATTGGATTTGCTAAAATATTTTGTCATCTTTTGATACCCAAGACCTTGATGAACATATTTCAGTGACCAAAAATCTTAGTTTTTTGGTGTGTTTTATTACAACATTCCTGTGCATGTTCAAAACTACTGTTTGCAGTTTGTGTGTTTTTAGAGCAATTTGCAATCCACATATGATTATGACCTACTTACTGCTGCCATATTATTTTGGTGAGTTTGTGCTGAAAACAGAGATATGAAACACTTTGGAATCACTGCATATAAAGGTGATGAAATTTACACAAATGTCAGAGCATGGCACAATCACCAGTGTGCCTCATTTTACCCTCAGACCCCAGAGGGTTAAGGTTTTATATGTAAGATAACATCATTTAGACACTAACTTTAGCCTGCTTATTTTGTTACCAGTCACACAATCACCTACTTTCGCAGCTACAAGCTAATCATAATTTACTCTTGCAGGATCTGTATGTCTCAGTGTCAAATTCAGTGTAAAATATAGTTTTGAAGCTTTTAAACGTAAGATGACAAGGTAGTACAGAGTTTTGTGCCTTTGGAAGTCTAGCTTTAGGACTTGCTATCTCTGCAGTAACGTTACCTCTGCTCTGCTCTGCTGCCTGCCCTGTCTGCTGTGACAACACTGTGTGAACGCACACAAGTCCTGACAGACAGCCTGGTAGGGCAGACAACTGTTCTGATTGGTTGTTAAGATTCAGGCACGGTGAAATTTAGTGGCTGATTTCAGAGCCTGGGGCAGCCAGTCAGAGTTAATTAAGGGTCATTTCACTTTATCTCATTTCAGACTGCCAAAAAAAAAATGTTTGTATCATGAAATTGTATCATGGATCAACTGATCTTAGTTCTTCCTTACCCGCAGAGACTCCATGTAAGACTTGTGGCAGTCTATGTGCAGTGTATGGCCACAGGTTTGAACATATACTCCTCCATCCCACCCAATAGATACTGACTGCAGGCAGGAGCTCTGAAAAACACAAGAGCAAACAGATCATAAGTAAGAATGTATTCAGCACTGCAGAAATAAAAATACAAACAGGAGCACAGATGGGTCAAGTATTCTGCATCACAAACCACACGGTCTATTTTCATGCTTAGGGAGTTCTAGTGGAATCCTATATAATCACATTATTATTATTACTAGTCTCAGAGATTATTTGATTAGAAAATGAAAAATCATGTCCAATTTGGAATGTAAATTAATATGTTCAGCAACACTAAGTAGAATTTACAGTAAGATGTGTTGGTATCAAAACTGTGGACACACACCAGACAAGTTCTCATGGTGGTAATGACACAAGCCTTTCTGGGGAATAATGAGTGAAATCTTGCAAATTAGATAGCTAGCTAGCCACTGTTTTCAGTATTCCTGTGACAGAATGCTTTGGTGTGCCTGAGTATGATCATGGAAGCTGAAGGAGGGCAGGGCAGCAGCATGCAAGAATGAGAGGTACAAATGTAACAACTGGACTAAATGTTTGGAAAAAAGGAGTGTGGCAAAAGTGATTCAGTCAGGGACAAAATTAGATGTGTAAGGAGATGGGGGGATGCAGCCTGACACCTACGTCCTTGAAGAAGCGCTGTAGGAGGGCAAGCCTGACATCATGGGCTGCCCCACATGTGTCTGCCGGATAGATGTGGTCCTCGTCACTGGTTGGCAGCTTCTTGGCCTGGTTATTCTTGCATCTGTGCCCCAATACTGAAAACAAATGATGAGTGTGGAAAAATTTCAGGATCTGACAGACATATGGTAATGTGATCTTCAACTATACTATTTATGGCTTAGCATAAAATCTACATAAAATAATGTGTACACCTGCTTTGTGGTGAATATACATAAGGTTTAACCCTCATTACCCATATGTTCTCTCCTTTCTCACATCAGAAAGGGTGACTGTAGACAAATCAAAATGACAACAAGTTTCCCTCATATAACTAGAAATACCGCCTCGCGGTTGTATACCTCCGCCAACCAAGGCAAAAGCATGTTTTGTGAGGTCACAGTGACCTTGACCTTTGACCACCAAAATCTAATCAGTTCATTCTTGAGTCCAAGTGGACGTTTGTGCCAAATGTGAAGCAATTCCCTCAAGGCGTTCCTGAGATATCGCGTTCACAAGAATCGGGACGGACGGAAGGACAGATGGACAACCGAAAACATAACACCTCCGGCCACGGCTGTGCCGTCGCGGAGGCATAAAAATAGCAGTTAATGCAGAGAGGGTAAATCTGCCTTTTGCAGGAAAAAAGTGCTAAATAAATTTTGAATGACAATACATATTGTGTAGCATATTTCCTATTCTCAATAGTGTGTACAGATCAAAATCATTAACCTCTCGCCGGCGTGCCGAGATTGCTGATCTCAGACATTCAGTGCTACTGCAACCAAAGTATAAGTTAAAAACAGAAATGCTTTGTTTTAGTTTCATCAGTAGACGATACAGGACAACTATGCCAAATACGGAGTTCGCAGCGCCACCATTGTTGCTCTGGTCGTTCATTTAACAAGCACTTGCAGTCTCATCTGCAACTACACCCCCCATCCATGACATAATGGACAATAATGTCGATCTGAGCATTTATACAAATATTCTTTCACCACTCAAAAATAGTATTCCGTCATAGCAACAAGATAAACCTGACAATAGCCCTAAGATACGCCAATACAGCAGTGAAAAGGCTGCTCATTGAATAACAAAATAAACGAGGCAAAGTTTTCTAAAATGATACCATGTCATTCTACAGTCAATATGTGGGTCTAAATATTGAATAAATATACAAACTTACCATTGGTTGTATGCGTAGCGATGTCCCTTTTGAGACGGAGTAGTCATATGTTGTCTCGGACAATCCGTTTGTGAAATATACGCACATTTGTGATGCCTGGGTACCTTCCAAAATAGCTATGCGTAATACCACACGTGTTGTTTACGGTGTTGTCGCACTTTTTAGTACAGTCTGGCTTGATTTACTATTAATTTATTCAGTAGGTGAGAGTATAAGCTTTCTAACAATGTATAACATGTCTAATTTTGCTTTGGAATAGCGTTTTATAGGTCAGCGTAACCGAAGGTTTTCTTATCATCGCATTCACTTACGCATTCACTCTGTGGTAGCAGTAAAAGACGCTGCACCTGACGAAACGTTGTCAACGATTTTTCGTAATTTCTCGGAAAATACTATTATTATTGAGGACTTCTGGGCATAGCTAAGCCATATGTTTGCTGATAGACCTAGCTGACATAGTTTTCTGGAGTAAGTCAGAAGAGGAGAACGACAGCATTGATTCTCTGTCTCTGTCTCTATCTACTGAACACAGATAATATTTCATCATCACTATGTAAGTATTACTGCTCAAAATATTTCGGTTATTTACGTTATATTTGAAATTGAGTGTCATTAAATAGGTTAGTGGTATTTTATAATGAGGATATTTCACACTGTAATGTAAGCGTTCCTTGGTAGTTTAGTAGTTTTTGTGATGCATGCAACAGTGATGACATAAGAGCTGGACTATTTCCAAAACGTGGTGGACGGTTGAAAATTGTTTTAATGTCGTCCCATTCCCAAACGAGAAAACATACGAGAGCACAGTGTATAGAAATACATACAAGAGTTAATTATTACACATTTAGGTACTGTACCGCATTGTGTGACAATATTTTTGCATTATTTTTTAATATGATATCAATGTTTCATCTTAAACCTTAATAATGGGCTCATTTATATGCTTTATAATGGACAAAAAGCCATTTTATTCATTTTTGGAGAGATTTTGGATATATTTCTGGGCCCCTAACTATTTTAGACCACTGTACTGACGAAAATCTTGTAATTTCCACTTGAAAATGATGCAACAGTAAGTTTCTTGAGTCAAAACAGTTGATTTGTAGTGAAATACGTGAATATGTTGTGATTTACAGCATGTGCGCTAAGGGGTTAAAAAAAAAGATTAGGAAAAAGTATTTTTGACCTATGTTTTCTTATATTTGCTTCTCAATTTAAAATAGTGCTTACCACTAATTAAATGTGACAGGTGCTGGTGTTTTGGTCCGCAAGTAGGGCAAGGTCATTTTTCAGTTTTATACAGATTACGAAAGTGCAGATATAAGCTTTCAAATGATGTGTCATACATTGAAATCTGAAAATAGTTGAAGAAGATATGCTTATTTGAATGTTGGTACTCCTAAAATCAAGTAGCAGAGAAAATCCCCTTGAAAGATCTTGAACTTTTCACACTTCTCACAGGGAGATAATGGGTGGGAACAATAGCTAGTTAACTCCACCCCAACCACTCCCCCACTAGAGTACCTGTAAATCCTTGCCCATTTAGGGGTTACCCTATTTAAACTCCAGATGTGAATACCACAGAGGCTAGAAAAATGTCTTAAATGAAGCAATACATTTGTACCATTTATAATACTAGCTTAGATTACTTTATATTCATAATTTTGTAAGAAATAAAGTGCCACAAATGCAATGGTCAAGGCAAAAAATCTAAAATGAATTTGCTCCTTTTTTAGTTCGCAATGAAATACTGGGAGATTGCGGGTTAAAGTATACATGTCCTGGATCAAAAACTTCTTGACCACAAGTTCATAAAATCTAAGGGTGGATATGTAGAACTACTAAAGATCTATGAAGCAAAAACTAAGCAGTGTACCCAGCATCTCCAAATCTACCCACAATGTCTAAATTATTAACACTGGTCTAAAATAGCTAAGGGTCCAGAAACAAATCCAAAATCTCTCCAAAAAAGGAATATAATGCTTTTTGTCCATTGTAAAGCATATGAGCCCCTTATGAAGGTTTAAGATGAAACATAGATATAATTTAAACATAATGCAAACATATAGTCACACAATGCTGCACAGTACCTAAATGTGTAATAATTAACTCTTGTATGTAGCCTATTTCTATACTCTGTACACTCCTATGTTTTCTTGTATGGGAATGGGACGATATAAAAACATTTTTCAGCCGTCCACCACGTTTTGGCAATGTTTCAACACTCTCCTCATCACTGTTGTATGCGTCACAAAAACCATTACATTGCAGTAATACATAGCAATGATGAAATCGTATCTATGTTCAGTAGAAGGAGACAGAGACAGTAAATCAATGACAGTTATATCCGCTTCTGTTTTGCTCCAGAAAACGATGTCAGATAGGTCTATCAGCAAACATATGGCTTAGCTATGCCCAGAAGTCCTCAACAATAATGGTATTTTCCAAGGAATTACGAAAAATCAAAACGTTTCGTTAGGTGCAACGTCTTTTAATGCTACCATATAGAGCGAATGCCATGGTAAGAAAATGTTCGGTTACGCTAGCCTATAAAACGCTATTCCAAAAGCAAAATTAGACATGTTATACATCGTTAGAAAGCTTATACTCTCACCTACTGATTGAGCGTCCGCCATTTTAGCAACCTCACACAGTAAACAAACATAGGCTACTACCACACGGCTTTATTTATGGATGGTGGCTTGACCGAAACAAAGTGACAATAGCCAACGAAATCAAACATGCTAATTAAACTGCACCCCATCACGCCTCCAAAACCCGGCTGTAAGAATCACTAAAACAAGCCGACTTTGCTGACAAATTATAAGTATTTAGTGACCCTAAAAATGTTGTTTATTCTATTGAGTGACTTCTTCAACACTTTAACTTTCGTAATATGAAAAAAAGGAAAACAGTAAAAAAAAATTTAAAAAACCTTTTTTGCCTCCTAGCACGATTTCAAGATTTGCGACTTGCGGACCTTTTCACCAGCACCCGTCACACATGTACTTATGACACTATCAATTAAAGACTGATGCCAAAGAACTCTCTCCTGTCATATCCAGCCTGTTGGTTCAATTCATGCTCACAGCCAGCTATGAAACCAGGCCCAGGGACAAACACAAATGACAAATGAACCAATTAAAAGCAGGGGCCAGTGGGAAAGGTTGTGTCTCTACCTCTACAAACCACTCCCTCATTGCCCATCTTCCACCCTGGTCTCAAGACTCATCTCTTCAGACTATACCTGGACTAACTATCACCACTCTGCGGGGTACTCCCAATGTGGGATCATCTGGGATTATTTTTATCACTTAAATCCCCCTCTTTCATGCTACGCATGTACCTCCTGTGCCACTTTCATGTTACATGTACCTCCATCCAGCACTTATATTGTACTTTGTAGCATTATTTTGATGATGTTGCTTGTCATGCCTCCTAGTTTGACTTAGCATAGGTTAGGTCAGAGAGTAATGTTTAATGTGTGAACTGAACGTAATGTGTTAATCGCTATGAATGTTACAAAATGAGCATGTACTTTATTGGACCTGTATTTTGTAGTTGTTCCAATTACCTTTGGGATGCACTTATTGTACGTCACGTTGGATAAAAGGGTCTGCCAAATAAATGTAATGTAATGTACCTGAAGTAGCCTGGAGCAGAACAACAAGGCCTGTGGGGCGCTCATCAGTTGAGGGTCCGCTCTGGCCACATATCACACAGTCGTAGAGCACTTCTGACTCCAGCACCTCTGAGGCACCCAGATCCATGGCCATATCAGTGTCGGGTGACTCTGTCCAACACAAACCATAACATCAGTCAGCATTATGATACAGACTAAAATTCAAGCATTCAACATACTTCAGAAGCAGCGTCTGCTCAGGCTTGTATTACCCTCATTATTGCAGATAATTTTGACCTGTCATCAACTTGTCTTTTGGTTGTTTGGGACCAAAGTAAAGTGCCCCCCCCCACCCCCCAAGAAAAAACGAGTAGGAATTAAAGTCATAGTCATTTATTTTAATTTTACATGCTCACTGGCATTTTCATATTATTGCATCATATCCATTTTTTAAAATATCAAATAAACAATAAAAACAGAAGCATTTAAAGTTTGCTTAATTACAAAAAAGAAACCAACATTGGAAGAATCAGTCCAATGGCATGATAAAATATTTTCCTTGTTAAATTGACAATGAACCTGGCCAAATTCCTTTTCCCCACCCATTGTTAAATTGGAAAACAAAAACATACAGAAGGTAATGTACCCATTAATGGAGGGTACTGCCAGAAATGGGCAATCAATGAAAATGCAAACAGGTGTGTTCCGTTTGCAGTTCTTTAAAAAAGGGGGGACGCTGCAAGAACAATTATATTTGGAGAACAGTGAGATTCAGCAAAATGACTCATCATGGTTTCTACAGTGTACATAGGAGTTGTCAAATTTATATTTGATATCTGAATATATTTAAAATTGGAACAAACATTTGAATTGTTAAAATTCTCCCTGGGAGAGAGATGCGGCAGTACTGGGGAACATCGTTGTCTGTCGCATGGAAAGAGAGAAAGTGCACCCACACAAATATAAAATAAAATAAACGCCATCTTCACCCTTCCCCCTCACGGGTTCCAGGCAAAAACAATTAGCTAAAACTACAAACTAACATAACAAAGACAAAAGAAAGCAAAACTAAGCGGAAACTTTCCAGTTCACCACTCGTAGCTGGCCAGATTTTCACCTGGTCAGCTCCTCCCACTTTTCAGTGTGCGGTTCACTTTTCCCAGTCTTATTAAAAGAAACAAAACAAAATGAAACAAAACTCAAATAAAGAAACTCGCTCTCGGTGTTAGCTCCCGGCCTCGGCCCCAAACTGTGGAGAGCAGCACACCTTTCAGCACCTGGGCTGATTAGCAAACGCAGCCCAGGTGCGTATGCTCTCTCCACCAGTCGGCACAACTGAGACCAATCCGCTTCTCCGGTGGACTGAATGCTACAGAAAGTTTGCTGGCAACATCCACTCAAATTACAGCAAGAAATTACAGATGATCTTTGGAAGTAAAATCTTCGAAAGTATCTTATAAAAGCAGTTTGATACAATCGTAAATAATATATAAACAGGAAAAAAATCAAACTGTGCAAATATTTAAAAGTGATTCTGCACCTATTTAACACGTTTTATGGTGTGGCAATCTTAGACCTCACATCCACAGGGTTAGGGAAGGTATTGTTCTGTCTTTGATTGATAAAGTGCTGGAAAATATTAGCTATCTGCCATCAGCTAATTACAGAATAGTGATTGGAATAACAATACTACGCCAAGGTTTGTAAAAAAACAAAAGTACCGCAAGAAGCACTCACAAATTTTAGCTATGCTTCTAGAGCTAGTTTGGCCTAATGTTAGTCTAACCAAAGGCCATAAAGAGAGAAAGCCGTGCCCCTTCCATTTTGTATGGAGGTGAATATTTCAAGATATTTTCAAGAAACAGGAGTATTGCTGTCATTGTTACACAATCTAATGTTTATAATGAATCATTTTAATCATTCAAAATTATAAGCTGACACGCAATGGTGGTTGTATTATGATCTCGAACATTTCCATCTAGCATTGATGGCATTTTGCCTGTACAGAAAACAAATTTTTACCATCAGAATGTATCTGCCTGGAGCTGCTGGCTATCAAATGCCTGTCTCTTTGTCGTGATTTAAAACTATTGCAATGTCTGGGTTAGGCTACCAGCAATGCGTGCATGTCAGTCAAAATTGCATTTAAGGTTGGGCACTAAAGCAATTTCAACATAGGCTAACCTTGGATATCCATCCTGCCTACAATATGGTACAAGATGATAGTTTATTCTGTCAATATAGCCAAACTGTAACATTCTGGGGCTGCAAAATAGGCTTAGTTTTCACTGTGGGCATTTCCATCATGATTTCACATTATTTTGGCGTGCAAAGCTGGTCCATGGAAAGCCTGATAGCAGTGGGACCTACAGATATCCAACTGCCTGGACTATCAAAGACGTCCGATGGAATAACAAAAATCTACAAGCATGTATCATGTCTGAAAATTGACGGAATTCATTAATACTTGTTTAAAGTGACCTGCGAATGGTAAGTGTTAGCTAGCGTTAAAGTTTGCGGTCACCCTTAATGCACAGCCAGTGGTGGTGGGTTGGCTCATTTAAGTGACAGGTGAAAGCCTATGGTGACAGCTTACTAGGTTAGCAGCAGCTCTACGGGACACTTATAAACAAATTTGTCAAAAAAAAAAGAAACATCTTTGCGCATCTGTGATTGACTGACCATCAGTGTAGTTGATGGTAATCCTTGTGCTACAGTGTAGTCGATGGTAACAGTGTACATGTTTTACAATGGTTGTGCGTGCAGGCAGGCTAGTATAGAAACTTGAGTATCGTTTGCCAGAATGTGACCCTTGTTGATGAGGGAACCTGTAGTAGAGAGTATTTTTAAAAGTTGTGTGTATTTTAGGCATTTTATGACATTACAGAAGTTTAAAGGGAGCAAAATATATATTTTCTGTGTTGTGGAAAACAAGTTGCAGTCAGGGCAGAGAGGGGGGGGTTGCTATAGCAACTAGAGAGAGAGCCTAGTGTGTGTCCTGCATAGAGAAGGCTGAAGAGGGCCCCAACCGTGACTCAGCAAAAATGGAGGGCTCAACTTAACTCAGTGAAATAAGACCACAAAGATTATAAACATGTATTTGATCTGCACCAGGAGAGTGCTAAATATTGTGAGCATATTTTTGATGTATATTAGAAAAGTTGCTTAAATATATATTTTGATGTGTGTATTTTTGACATGTGTTAGGATAGTTGCTGTTATAAACATGTTGTTTTTAACTTGTATTAGAAGACTGTTAAGTGAGTGATAACTTTCTGTGACGCAAATTAATGTACAATTTGACACATGACGTGACGTAGATAGATAAGGAGAGTATAAAAACTGGCGCTGTAGATTACTCAGTGTCGTGTGTGTGGATTGGAGGCAGCCAATGCATTGCAGAACGCGACCCTGGCGACGAGTGGACTTAGAAGCCGTAGGTAGCTAGTCTTAAAGCAAACGCCAAGCTAAAGGTAGCCATCTGAGGCGAGCCCAAGACGCGGACGGTAGCCAGCCCCGACGCAAACAAAGAAAGTCAACGCCAGCTGCACATTTTATCAAGGCAACCTTCAGAGACAGGGGTCCGTGGGGTAGGACTGATCATCTTACTTCTTGACTTTCCCTGTAAAACCACCTCTCGAATAACTATTTAAGTGGGTAGCTCCCCTGAGAGGACATTAACTCTGACAGACTAAAACAACAAAGTCTATATGCCTTATTAATAAGTATATACTAGAGTTAGGTCATAGAGTTAAACTTTGTGGGTGTGTCGTAATAATACAATATAGAGTTAAAGTGTGTGCATGGTAATAAAGCTGGAGTTAAGCGTGTGTGGTATTATAATACTGGATAAGCATATATTGTATTTATAGAGTTAAGTGCATTGTAATAGTAGCTAATATACTAGACTAATATACCTAGTTTAAGTGTGTGTGCATTGTAACCTTTACTTAGAAGCATAAGCCCGACTATAGTCATGTTAAGATTAGCTAATAAAACATCTTAGTGAAGTGTGAGCAATTAAAGTTACTCTCTTGGTGTTCAATTACTCTCAAGCCTCATCACCACAATCCAAAAGAACCGTTATATTGAAATGTTGTGTGTTTATTGGGTTATAATAACAATAATGTTGCAGTAAATTATAACTTTAAATTAAACAGCATTTTCGGTATAAAACAGAACCCATGGCAGAAAAAACATCTGGGTTGGCCTACAAAAAGACATCATCACTGTAACACTCTATTTCCTCATTATTGAGGGAGAGTCGGAGGGCTGAACAGCCACTAACCGTTGCTGAAATTTGGCTGACTTAGTTCTGGGACAAACCTTGTGCAAGTTAGCGTTTTTTTTTTCATTTTAATCGGAAAAATTAAGTAGCTTGAGGCGTATATTAGCGTGGAGGGGAGTCAAAAAAAGACACATCGCTTGTGTTGAAAGTGCTCCAAGGATCGTCAAAGTAAGGAGAAATTTTTACGACATTACACTAGCCACCTAGGCCGACAAGGGGTCCTGGATGCCAAGAGCTGTGTTGCTGAAGGGATACAGCATTTTAGGTTACAAAGAGATTTGGTAGTCTTGTTTGAACTCTTGAATCCATTAAATTATGCCACAGATTGATCACCTGGTGGCGCTGTAGTGCATGTGCCAAAAATGTTATATTCAGGAGCCCAGTCCCCATGCCCGTTTGTCCTAGAGTCAAATTTGGGGTACAGGTCCCTCTCCTCATTTGCCTCAAAGATCCATAAATTCCACCATATTGTATTTTCTGCCATTTTGAATCTTTTCAAAACCATTCTCTTCTCCTCCCCCCGTGTTAAAAACCATGTTCAATTTCAGAGAAAATATCAAGAAGAAATGTCAACTTGTTTGGCAACTGATCAGACATGATCTTTTTTTTTTTTATCTGTTGATGTCACTGAAGCTATTCTGTATCAAACCCATACCAACTCAAAACTCAAAAGTCAGGAATGTAAAAAAATGTTAAAGCAGCATCTGACCCCTGGAGAAATAAGCAAATATTTAAATATTATAGTCCTTACATGACTTTCCTAAATATTGTGGCTTAAAATAACTGCATAAAAAAAATTTTTTTTTTAAAAATACAGGCAGTCTGTGCCACTTTCTTCACAAAACCACCCACCAGACAATAGAGAACAACATGTGTGAAGCTTTTCAACAATTGAATGACCAGTGCTTTCATAAGAATTTCCCAATAAAGTGCTATCAATACTAATTTCATACATATACAATCACACAAAATGCATTCATTGCAATTGTGATGAAGTTGATAAAGCCTTTAGGGTGAGGATGAATAATTGTGTATGTTGTAGTTATGGAAATGATAGGCATAAAACATGGTGGAGATAACGCCACTGACATATTTCCGAGTTTTGACTAAAACAGAGACATTGAATAAACTGAATACAATAGCTACATGGCAACTGCATGAAATATAAGCGATTTGTGTGTGTGCGGTCCCAGCAAGCCACCAAAGATGCACGTTCTCCGTGGAATGGTTTAGAGGAGAGCGACAGTGCATAGGCTATATAAAAGCACACTCACAGAGAAATGTGCTGAATGACCAAAGTAATTACATTTATTACACTTTGTATTTCTTTAAAACTCTTAGAGACCTAGGGTGATTTTGACATTTTTTCAATATCCTCAGTTTTGAGCAGATCAGACAGGCTTAACTATATATGACTTAGTTGGTAGGCCCATTTGGTATTTGAGAAAAAAATCATTTTCGCTTGCTAAAAAATGCATTTATTTGACTATATCTCTTAAATCAAGAATGTCAGCTCATGTATATAACCTTACATTACAGGAATACATTGTATGAAGTAGCAATATTGTAATGCTGTGGCTGTGAATGTGGACTGTGGGACTGAGTGTCACGATACGGGGGTTAGGACCCAGGCGCAGAGTGGGAAAAAAACACGAAACTCAAAAATGTAGATTCAAATAAAGACTTTACTAACAAAACAAAACATAACAAACAAAAGGCCACGAGGGGCAATTCCAAAAGAAAAATAAAAAAAACCAGGAAACACGTAAAGGAACTCAAAACACTCAAAGCGTAGCAGACACAGGGAACAGAAACAGCACGGGCAGAACACAGACAGGACAGAACACAGACAGGTCCAAAAGCAGGCAGGAACACAGTCAGAAAAACAAATGAAACACAAGCAGGACAAAAGCAGGCAGATACATATGGTCAGAAACAAACACAAGGAACCAGCACCCGAGTCAAGGGGACAAAGAACTTAAATAGACAAGACACAGGTGAACTCAATACATAATCAAACGAGAGGGAAGGGAAAATGAGAGGCAGGTGGGGACGATGATTAAATAAGGAGACAATAATGGAAAACAATAATACAATTAACACAGGGGAAACAGAAATACAAAAACTGAGAAGTGCCGCCAATTGGCGGCCCACACAGGAAAAATAGAAACAAAAAGACAGAACCATGACATGAGGGCGGGGAAGGAAATGTGTTGTTGGGGATTTTTGAGGGAGATGTCGCTGTAGTGGTAGTGGCTATTAGTTCTGTGGGAGGGTCACTTTGAGATTGGGGACTGTGTTGCAGGGAGGAAGTTTTAGGGGACAAACCAGGGAGTTTTGGAGGGAATGAGACTGTAACAGGGTTCCTGCAGGTTTCAACAAGTTAAATTTAAGACTTTTTAAGACCATTTTAAGACCACTTTGAATAGAATTTAATACCTATTTCACGCCCATACTGGCAAAAAAGTATGAAGGAAAATTACTATGAAAGAAGAAAACCCACAAAACGATGTGGGTCGAGGCATATCCGCTAAAGTCTAACCAAGCTGAGGATGTAGCATAATGCATTGTGGAATTTTTCTATAGGACTGGAGCTCTTAAAATAATTCTCAATGACTAAGGAGGGGAATTTGGGAATAAGGAGCTGTCCTATCATCCTACTAATTAAATAAAGAAACTTTGACAAGTTGGACTCCATAAAGTTTTATAAGCACACGAATATAGAATTCTTTCTTAAAATAAGAAAGCCTACTTAGTTCACTTTTGAACAAGTATAGGCCTACACATCAGGAAAATATACTTAAGATTATACTTCTTTGCAACATTTAGTACACCAAGTATTCTCAAGCAGGCTGCAGAATTTATTCTAAAATGCTTAACCGGTAGTAAGACACTAGTGCTCAGTGGATGTTTAAGTTACTTCTGAGTTTTATAAACTAAAACGTGAACCAGTTAAATCATAAAGTTGTCAAAATCAGACTAGTTGGCCTGTATTTAAAGTTAACGAATAGCCTACAGTTTTTATTTTATTTTAAGGGAGTGGTTTTATGGTTTTAAACACTCCACGCTATGATGACACTATACACAGATTGACGAGCATTTTTATATTTTTGTGCATGGTAGGTTTGATCTAAATTCAGTTACAGAATATAGTGCTTTTTTCAAAAAAAAGTAGGCTATTTCTCGATTCAATTGTGTCGCCGTGTTAACACACTTGATGGTCCCGAAGCAGGGTCGAACACGGAAGAGATAGCAGGCGTTTGTTGTTGGTTTTTCACTTGGGTCTGTGTTTCTCTGACTGACCATGCGATTCTAAAGCCTTTACCCCCAATGTACCTAGTTTAACTTTTCTTACATAAGGTGCAGCGGGCTTCAAAAACGTTCCCCTCCACTTCTCCATAGTTCCCCATAAAGTTACAAAAGTAAAGATTTCAAGATGTATGATCGCGACACGCTAGCAGAATTTCTCTTTACCTCAGGCTCTGACTGACCCTAGCTCAAGCTTGGTTGCTAGGCGCAGTTGCTAGCTGGGTGTTCTCTGCTAAGTTCTCAACGGGGGCTGCAAAGTTAGCGGTTATTGGTTCCATGTTGATTTATTTCCATACAAATTGTTAGCGGCGGGTGGGGGGGGTGGACTGATAGGCTATTAAACGTGATACAGAGAAGTTATCGCAACATAGAAGTAACTTCCTAATCCAATCAATTTTTAAGACTTTTAAAAAAATCATATTTAAGACCTTTTAAGACTTTTTAAGGCCTAAAATTCTGATTATTAAATTTAAGACTTTTTAAGATCCCAAGGGAACCCAGTAACAGGAAGGTCAGTCTGTAGCAGGCAGGGGACCAGGGATTGCCATTCTCCGTGAAGCTCATAAACTCCAGTAGTTACTCTCCAGGCATCGATTTGTTTTCAGAGTACCACGGAAGAAGATATCATTGCTATTTAATTTCAATTTTGGTCCGCAAGGTTTTACGTCACAGTGCGCTTAACTGCATAAACGAGCACACCCGCGTATGAACCGACTGTTATTGACTCAAACCATAGAGCATAACCAGGAACTGGAGAGACATGAGGAGTTAGAAGTTGCAGAAACCAATATCAAATACCAAATCTCGATTTCCCCATAGACTGTAATGGAGAAACTCCTGTTTCTATCAAACTAAGGTGTTTACAGTCACATTTTCAACCCAGTTATATCCAAAATACATATAAGAATAAGAATCAATGCGTGATTTTTCTTGACATGATTCGGTAACGAATTTATAGCCAAGTTGATTTATTCAACGCTAGACTCTGGTTGGTCAATATATGACTCACCATATCACTCTGATTTGTGGAAAGCATTCAACTGATGAATAGCCTACAAGGAACAGGACCGTGAAGTACTTTGAACTTCCATGGTTACTGAACTGCGTATGGATCACAGAACCATGGGGAGCGAGCCAGCACTAGTCAGTGCCAGGGGACCAGGGATTGCCATTCTCGGTGAAGCTCATAAACTCCAGTGGTTACTCAAGGTATTGCAGTTTAGTAAGCCTCTGGTGCCAAAAAGAAAATTTCCCCAATGAAGACCATTCAAAACTAATTTACCCTGGCCAAATTAAATAATTCTGGACAGAACTTTTTAGGTCTAAAATTTCTTCACACTGATTACGACCCAGGCACCGATTTTTGTTTTGAGTCCCACAGAAGGATTTTATATTTCATTCCAATTTGGTCCGCATTGTTTTACGTCACAGTGCTCATAACTGCTTAGAGCATGAATGAGTATGAGACTGTTGTTGACTCATCGATGCAGAAAAGGGTTGAATTCAGAGTTGCTTGCACAGAACCAATATATCAGAATACACAGAGTATTAAACCATGGCCTAAAATAACACAAATCCACCGCCATTATTGTTTTGATTATATTGTTATTTTGATATATTAATAATAGTAATGTTACCTGCCATAATTTTCTTGTGTCCATTGTTCCTGGTGATGACTCGTGACAAATAAATAAACACTTAGTAGCTAATAAAATTAACACAACACATGAACATAAATCATAGGTGCACAATCCAACACAATCCGACACCACCGTGGCTGTGAGACACCGCTGCTATAGTACACCCGTACAGAATGCAACATAACAGTATAGGCCACAAGGGGCCTATTAACAAGCCAAACAAGTTATAATACACATGCAAAGAAAGCATACAAGTGCACACAGTAAAATACAGTCAATTAATTAACCGTCAACACATAGGCCCACACAGCTACTAAACATTAAAAATTGGAGGAAAGTGTTACTCCTTGCAGCCATGCGCTTGATGAATTCATCTGCGATTACATTCAGGTTCCTACTTCGTGACACACTCTTGTGACAGTTCAATACAGCAACATGGTTCAGTCTTGCTTGCCCCATTGTGGACCACAGATAAGTTTTAAGATGCCGCAGGCCTGAAAATGACCTTTCTGAACTGCAGGATGTTACAGGGACAGTCAGTGCGCATTTCACTAGTTTGGTGATCTCTGGCAACATGGTTCTAAAGTGCTCTCCCTGATTACCTTTCAGGAAGTCCACTACATTTTGAAAAGTAACTAGGCAAACTCCTCGTCCGTCACATATCATGATGCAATGTCAGCCTCACTTCATCCAAATCATCCCCATGGAACTGCACGATGCTTTTGCAGTCACCCTTTCCGGTCACAAAATCCTCAACATCTTGCATGTGTTTGAATGCAGAAGGACTAAATCTGCAATCCAGGGATGTTGATGTTGTATCCATGATCTCAAAGTATTGCTGTCGGTACAATGCTCCTGGTGTCGAAATCTGTGTGGCGGCTCACCTCCATCTTCCAGTCGACGGGGAATTTTTCTTGGTCTTGGCACAGTTGGGCTCTCCAAGTTCAGGTCATGTGCTGCTGTGGTAGTGTTTCTTGGAATCCTTCTTCACAAAGCCACGTTATGTCTTCTCTGAGCATGTCAACCATCTGTCTAGCTTTCTGTAGGTGCAACTGGCTCTTTTGGAGTGCAATATTGAATGTTTCCATGTGCAAGAAGAATTTCAGCATGAGTTTCAATGAGAAAAAAGTGCTAAATTTCTGCAGGAGCAAAAGCAGACCGTTGGCTTTACCTCCTGCGTCACCTTTGTCGTTTAAACACAGGTCCTCGAGAAATCCCATTAGCGCGCTCTAGTTGGAAGCAATGGATTGTAACGAGGCCGTTTTCACGGTCCAGCGCGTTGGGCACAGAGCAGAGGTGGGTAGAGTAGCTAAAACCTGTACTCAAGTAAAAGTATTGTTACTTTAAAATAATAATGATTATCTGATTATCCGCTTCTGTTTTTCTCCAGAAAACGATGTCATCTGGGTCTATCAGCAAACATACGGCTTAGCTATGCCCAGAAGTCCTCAATAATAATAGTATTTCCCAAGAAATTACGAATAATCCTTGACCACGTTCCGTGCTGCGTCTTTTACTCTACCACAGAGTAAATGCATAAGTGAATGTGATGATAAGAAAATGTTCGGTTACGCTGACCTAAAAAAAGCTATTCCAAAAGCAAAATTAGACATGCTATATATCGTTAGAAAGCTTATACTCTCACCTACTGAATAAATTAATTGTCAATCAAGCCAGACTGTACTAAAAAGGGTGACAACGCCGTAAACAACGCGTGTGGTATTACGCACAGCTATTTTGGAAGATACCGAGGCATCACAAATGCCCGTATATTTCACAAACGGATTGTCCAAGACAATAAATGACCACTCAGTCAAATAGTTAGCTATCCACAGCCAAAACTAACCTACAACTTACCGCCACATATTTTCTCAAGTTCGAAGTTGAGTTCTTGTAGGCTGAAATGTCCACATTTCTAGGCAGACAAAGAAGGCAGCGCATAATGTGACTACTTTTTTTGGTAGTCTGTAAGTAAAACGTAGTTTGAACGTGAGGCCAGGGGTGTTCTGCCTCCTACGAATCACCCGCAGTTGTTTCAGCCATTGTTGTCGCCCACTCATCCTTCTGTGTGCTGTAACTGGCTACGTTTGATTGGTGAAACGGAGTCATGTGGGGCTATGACAGAGCCAAAGCAAAGACCAGTCAGCCTCTTTGGCTGAAGTCTCTCTGAGAGAATGAAACGAACAGAACGTGCATTGAATAAAAAATGGGTAAAAAATAAAAGTAACGAGCGGAATGTAGCCGAATATAACGGAGTAAAAGTAACATTTTTTCTTCACAAATATACTTGAGTAAAAGTGAAAAGTATGTTGCATTAAAACTACTCTTACAAGTACAATTTATTCAAAAAGTTACTTAAGTAAATGTAACGGAGTAAATATAATGCGTTACTACCCACCTCTGGCACAGAGGTCTCAAAGACGGTGCTTCTTTGCCTTGAAACTCTTGGAACCAAGTGAGGCACTTTGGTGAATTTCTGATCAGTGTTATCATGTCACAAATAAGTTCCATGAAGTTGCGACATGCGGGAATGTTTTGGGCAACATCATGCACAACCAAATTCACAATATGTGCGGTGCAATGGATGTACAGTGCTCGGGGCTCCTGTTCCTGCACGCCAGCCTGTAACAGATGCCAGAAACATTTGACGCGCCGTCGTAGCACTGTCCTCTACATTTACCGATTGGCAGTGAGAATCTCATCAGAACGTCTTTTAACAGCTGAAAAAGTGTGTCTGTTGTTGTTTTTGATGTCTCATAAAATCCAACAGAAAGTTCATCTGGCTCCAGATTTTCAGTCACAAAATGGAAGCAGATAGACACCTGCTCTTTGACCGTAATGTCGGCTGTCTCGTCCATAATCACAGAGAAAAACTCACCAGACTTTATTTCTTCAATTAGCGTTCTCAGCACATCATAGGCCATAATTTCAGTCATCTCGTTTAGGATATCATGAGATAGCCACTTGCTCTCCTTACAAGCCAGCCATGACTGTAACTCTGGGATATCTTGAGCACGCAAGTTTAGCAACTGGGTCAAATTGGACTCCTCCTCTGTTTTTCCTTGAATGGCCAATCCCTGACACGAAAGATATTGGATAGAGGACAGAATACCCAACAAAGCTATTCTCGCATCGCCATCTGCTTTTGTTTACCGGCAACATTAACACCCACATCAGCAGCGGCAACAATGCTAACAGTAGCTCTATGCAGATTTGACTTTTCGTGAAATCGGAATCGTTCTAGTGCTTTAGCCCAGCTGGAAAAGCCATCTCGCACAAAAGCTTTCAAAGATTCTTGATCGTGTGTTATGGATGGAAGCGGGGCACCCATGTTTTTAGCTGTGGTGAAAACCTCACAAAATACCTTGTTTTTTGTGGCTTCATAGACTAGCTTGATAAGTCCATCGCTTCTTTTGTCCATCTTCGCTGCTGCGGTTGTCGTTATCTTTATTACTGTTGTTACTAGTTGACTGGGCACTGCTGGAGGCACTGGTGGAACTGGAAGTCGCAATGGTGGAAATCGTTATATTGCTTGATGTTTTTGGTTGTTTAATCAC
The DNA here is from genome assembly GCF_018555375.3 of Anguilla rostrata. Taxonomy (NCBI): domain Eukaryota; kingdom Metazoa; phylum Chordata; class Actinopteri; order Anguilliformes; family Anguillidae; genus Anguilla; species Anguilla rostrata. The sequence continues at coordinate 30,618,313 of NC_057935.1, read as the reverse complement.
AAATTTGTCCATTTTGTTGGGCTAGGTGAAGGCTAGCTAATGAGTTGCCAGCCAGCCTTTCTCTACACATTAGCGGTTAATCTGACATCGCTTTCAATTGGACAGTGCGTCTAATGTTAGTGGGCTATGCCATGCAGCATATGCTGGGTGGAGTTTGCTATCAAATCAATGTAAATTTGGCCCCAACTCTACGCTGGCGCATATACAGTAGGCCTATCAAGTGCATTTTTCCCATGGGTGCTCGACCTTCCATGGGTGCTTCCGTGCCCGAGCACCCATGCCGTGATTCTTCACCTTTAGGTACCCAGTGCGCACACTCCGGTGCCAACAGCTGATAGTCAAACATGGCTGCGTCCATGAATTGGCTTCATGCGCCTTTGAGCATCTCCCATAGGAATCCATGGAACCGGTAAACAGAAACTGTCTCCAGTTCTTGTATATCTCGATGGTAGCAGGGCAGGCCACATGGGGTTAATGTTAGAAGCGACATCTCAACCTGTAAGCCGGTTTTGGCAGGGAATAAAAGTTAGCCGGTTGGCTGTTTAAGAGAAACAGTTCCATTGCCTCATTACTTGACCGACTAGCTGCACCGCACACTACAGTATCATACAGTCATTTCAACAGAACATACCATTGCTTTATAATGGGTAAATATATCAGCAGAGTACCTGGCAGAAATATGTTCAGAAAACTGAAATGGTAAAATAAAAACATTTTCTCTTATTTTAATGATGCTGCAAACAATTAAAAAAATAATCATGTTTAACAATAATAAATTATAAATTAGCGTGACATATAACTATATGATAAAAACAAAAACTATTCAAGTACTAATTTTTTGTCATAAACTGAACGATTTGTCCACAAGTAATTGAAACAGCTTTCAGTCTGCTTCAAAAGTCAAAATGATACGAAATCGCAATGTACCAAACAGTTCAAATGAGCTGCCAAAATTACACTGTGTAATGTGATATTGACTGACACGCCCCCAGCAGCGGCTCCTCTCCCTTTCGGTGCACGGAGACTCACACAATTACCAAACCGCTCAAGCGCATTAAATTATATGCCGAAAATACAATTTCACCACTGCTGCAACACACCGTGTGCTGGCCAAAAAATAGTGCCCTCGGTGTTCCTACAACCAAACTATGAGTTTCAGCTTCATTAATGCACAGCACACTAAAATGATGCTAAATACAGAGTTTCTAAGTGCCACCATTGTCATGTAGGTCGTCCATTTAACAAGTCTCCAGTCTCATCTGCAACTATACCCCCCAACTATGACACACTGGAAAATAGTGTCTAGGAGTTCATAAAAATATTCTTTCACCACCAAACATTTGTATTCATAAAGTGGAATTGTTAACGAACACTTGGCATAAGCATGTAAGCAGAGTGTAGTGGTTCGTAGAAGCCTGCTTTGTTAGAATTCATACCACTCACAATGAAATTGGGTGATTTTTGTGCTATTGTGCTATTCTCTAATGCAGGGATTTCACATGCAGCAGTGTAAGGAGTCATAGGTGGCTCAGTCATGTGTCATATTTGATGCACCAACTTACTGTGAAGCCCGAACATTGCCAACATTTTCTGATGGAGGAATATTATTTTATTGTAATCTTATTGTACATAATTTGGGGTATTAGTATCTACATGGGCTATACTTCCATGGGAAATACTCATTCAAATTTTACTGCATGCTGATACGTGCTAGATGAAAGTAAAACTTCCCTTGCAGTGATCATAAATATAATTTGTAAAATTTCGTCCCATCCGCAATGCAACATAGAGTAAGGAAAAACTTGCAATACTGAATGATTACATATTTAGGTACAGTTGAGGCCAAAAGTTTACATATACCTAGGTTAAAGACAATCAAACTCAATTTTTCACAACTCCACACATTTTTTATTACCGTACAATTCCTGTGTTTAGTCAATTAGGGTATCTACTTTATTTCCATAAGAGATCATTTCAAAATAATAGCAAAGAGACAGATTTATTTCAGATTTTATGTACAATTTTCAGTGGGTCAAAAGTTTACATACACTTTGTTACTATTTGGTGGTCTTGCCTATTAATTGCTTAACTTGAATCAAACACTTGGGGTAGCCTTCCACAAGCTTCTCACAATAATTTGCTCGAATGTTTGTCCATTCCTCCTGACAGAACTGGTGTAACTCAGTCAGGTTCGAGGGCCACCTTGTTCACCCAGTTGTGACCAAGTTTTAACTTTATAGCTGATGTCTTGAGGCGTTGCTTCAGTATTTCTCAATAATCCTCATACCTCATGATGCCATCTATTTTCTGAAGTGCACCAGTCAGTTTTCCAGAGAAACACCCCCACAACATGATGCTGCCACCCCTATGCTTCACAGTTGGGACAGTGTTCTTAGGATTAAAAGCCTCACCCTTTTTCCTCCACACATGGCGGTGATCATTATGGCTAAACAGTTCGGTTTTTGTTTCATCTGAACAGAGAACACTCCTCAAAAAGGCTAGGTCTTTGTCCTGGTGATCACCTGCAAACTTTATTCTGACCTTTTTTTTTGACTGTCTTGGAGTAGGGGGCTTCTTTTTTGCGCGACAGCCTTTTAGGCCATGGCGATGTAGGATTCTCTTAATGGTGGATGTAGATACTTTGGTACCTGATGCCTTCAACTCCTTCACCAGTTCCTTTGTTGTTGTCTTGGGGTTCAGTTGAACCTTTCGGACCAAAGTTCGTTCAGCCCTGGGAGGTAATTTGTGCCTCCTTCCTGATCGATGCAGTGTCTGTGTGGTCCTAAGATATTTATATTTGCATACGATTGTTTGTACAGATGCTTGTAGTACCTTCAGTTGTTTGTAAATTGCTCCCAAGGAGGAACCGGACTTGTGGAGGTCCGCAATCTTTTTTTCTGAGGTCTCGGCTGAGTTGCTTGGATTTCCCCATTAACTCCCAATTAACTCCTAATTATGACAATTGACCAATCAGAAGCTTCTAAATTTCTCAATTTCTGGATTCTTCCAGACTGTTTAAAGAGACAGTCAACTTGGTGTATGTAAACTTTTGACCCACTGGAATTCTGATATGGTGAATTAAATTAAATCTGTCTGCCATCGACTCTTTTAAAATTATCTCTGATGTGAAAAAAGTAGATGCCCTAATTGACTTTCCAAAATAAATTTATGGTAACGTAATGTGAGTTGTAAAAAAACTGAGTTTGAATATATTTAGGCTAGGTGTATGTAAACTTTTGGCCTCAACTGTATGTGTACCACAGCATGTCACAATGTGTTTGCATTATTTTTCCATGTGATATCAATATTTCATCTTAAACCATCATAAGCAGCAAATCTATTTGCCCTATGCCATTTTATTAATTTTTGGAGAGGTTTTGGATAGGTTTTTGGACCCCTAGATATCTTAGTCTCCTATACTGATGAAAAGATATTAATTCCCACTTGAAAATTATGCAAAAGTGAGTTTCATGAGCCAAAACTGGAATTCACTTAAGTTCACGGAATTAACCAGGGTTGATTTTTGCATTAAATTTCTCTACCTCTAAAGAGCCCTAAATCGGCCCTGAAAAAAGTATGAGTGTGTGAGTGAATGTGTGTGCCCTGTGATGGACTGGCAAACTGTGGTGGAAATAAAGTGCCACTAATGCAATTATCTTAGCGACAATTCCAAAATGAAGTTCTCCTTCAGTTTGAAATGAAACACAGAGAGATCACATTGCATATATAGCAGGGAAAACTATACATCATCATAAACTCCTTGACCACAAGTATGCAAAATATGAGGGTGATATGCAGAACTTCTAAACATCTATGAAGCAAAAAGTAAGCAGTATATCCTTCGAGTCTCCAAATCTATCTAAAATATGTAAATTGTACATATGTTCTAAATCCTAACATAATCATATATGTCACTACAAATCAACTGTCTTAACTCATGAAACTCACTTTTGCATCATTTTCAATAGAGAAATACTATCTTTTCATGAGTATAGGGGTTAAAAAACCTATCCAAATGCTTTTTGTCCATTATAAAGCATACTAATTTGCCCCTTTATTATGGTTAATGATGAAACATTGATATCACTAGGGCTGCCACGATTAGTCGATGTAATCGATGACGTCGACGCTGAAAATGCGTCAACATCAATATTTTAACCTGACGCATCGTTTTTTTTATTTTTATGAATTTACCTTTTTGATTTCAAAAACGCTTCAATTCATTATAACAAATGTTTTTCTTTAATATCACTACATAATTGCTACGTAACGTCAGTCGTTTTTGGCTCTGTCACAACAAATTTCATCCACCTTACAAATTTAATCTCCCCTATTCACTTCCAGGGTTATGTTGTGCCGTTACATTGTGCCGATTGGTCAGATCTCTCTGTCCGAAGATTCAAATTCAAATGAGCTTTATTGGCATAACGTATATATATATATACATATTGTAAAAACATGAGTACAACAAACAATAAACATATGAACAGAATACAAATTTGTGTGTGTGTATGTGTGTGGTATTTCTGTATCTTAGCTTGTGTAATGGCGTGTGTAAATTAGGTGAAACAGTGAGTACAATAATTAATATTTAAAAAATCTCTCTCTCTAGTAAGTTTCATAGATTGCTAGCTAGCTAGCACGAGAGATATATATATAGCCAGCGAGACAGATCAATAGCTAGCTGGAAGAGTTTCGCTTAGACTTTCATAAAAGCTTCTCTTGCTAGCTAGCCAGCTAGCTAGCGATCGCTCACTGTCGTTAGCAATCAGCAGAGAACACTTGGAAACCATGCATGCAAGGCAGTCAAGCTGATGCTAACTTATGCATTAAGGGAACGTAACCGGAAACGTAACCCTGGAAGTGAATAGGGGGATGATATTTGTAGGGGGATAAAATTTGTTGTGACAGCTCCAGTCATTGGTCGGCTCCAGTCAACGCTACAGTTTTTTTAAAAATCATGGCGGCTGCAGCAGGGTCCGACTTGGTGGGGAAGAGGTTCAGAGGTTTCAAAAATAGCTGTGCGTAATACCACATGCGTTGTTTACGGCGTTGTCGCCCTTTTTAGTACAGTCTGGCTTGATTGACAATTAATTTATTCAGTAGGTGAAAGTATAAGCTTTCTAACGATGTATAACTAATTTTGCTTTTGGAATAGCGTTTTATAGGTCAGCGTAACCGAAAATTTTCTTATCATCGCATTCACTTACGCATTCCCTCTGTGGTAGCAGTAAAAAGACGATGCACCTAACAAAACATTGTCAACGATTTTTCGTAATTTCTTGGAAAATACTATTATTATTGAGGACTTCTGGGCATAGCTAAGCAATATGTTTGCTGATAGACATAACTGACATCCTTTTCTCGAGCAAAACAGAAGCGGATAGAACAGTCATTGATTTAGCCTGCTGTCTCTATCTACTGAACACAGATAAAATTTCATCATTGCTATGTAAGTATTACTGCTCAAAATATTTTGGTTATATACGTTATTTTTGAAATTGAGTGTTATATAATGTGGATTGAGTATTATAAAATGTGGATATTTCACACTGTAATGTAAGCGTTAGTAGTGAAAAGTTTCCAAGAAAAGAGCTAGCCTACTGTAAGTCCAGAACATGTGGACATGTTGACATTCTGACATTACAACACACATGTCTAACAGACATTTGATTCCAATATTTGAGTTGGACTTTGAGCTGGACACCATTGTCTCTTACACTCTAAACATGTTACACTTTGTTTAATATGCAGACCTAATTTCTTTACTTTGATAAGGGGTTTAATAGAAACGTGGATTTATTTTGGAGTTGCACTACTGACTTAAATAATAAGCCCTCTTTTTTATTTTGTTAAATTTTTTATCATGTTGGAGTTGCCAGTTTAAACCTACAGTTTTGCACTTTAATATGTAAACCTTTGTTTACATTTTGTTTTGTGCTGCATTATACAATGACACATACAATTTATTGTTGTCAACATAAAATGAACTTAAATTAAACGGTCAATTTGATTTTCTTGGAAGAAAATTAATCGTTTAGATTAATCGACTAATTGGTAAAATAGTTGATAGATTAATCGATAGAAAAATAGTTGTTAGTGGCAGCCCTAGATATCACATTGAAAAATAATGCAAAAACAATGTGCCATGCTGTGGTACACATACCTAAATATGTAATCATTCACACTTGTATGTTTTCTGTACTCTACAGTATGTAATCTTTTGCCGCATGAGGATGGGATGACATGTTACTATTATGATCACTCCAAGGTAAATTGTATGTTCATCTATCACATGTCAGCATACAGTAAATTTGAATGAGTATTTTCCTTGCCATTTCCATTCCATACTAACAGCCAGGGATTCACAGTAAATTGGTGCATAACACATGATTGAGCCACCTATGAATGCTTACACTACAGCATTTGAAATCCCCACATTAGAGAATATAGCAAACCTCTTGAAAATCACACTATTTCATTGTGAGTGGTATGAATTTTAACAAACCAGGCCACTGCAAGCCTCTACAAGCCAATACAGTATGCTCACACTGTACAGTGTACGCGAACAATGCCGCGATACAAACACTGAAGGTTGCTCCCTGATACATATGTGTTCAGCATTTTTAGCAACGATTAATAGCTGCCTTTTACGACCAATGCAAATCTAAAAATATTAAAAAATATTACACAAGTAAATAGAAATGTTACAAGAAGTAATACATACATGTTCATATATATCCTAGCTAGAATAAATGCTTCCTGTTCTTCTGACTTCCTCCCAGAAAATTAGCTTTAGCCATGCTGATGAGTTGGAAACATTTGTAAAAGTTTCCTCAAAAAGCGAAGGAGAAAAACTATTACACCTCAACAAATGTTTGTATACTACTGTGCACTGCTACAGCAGAATATACGCAGTGCTGAAGCAACCACTCATGCAGATACACGGGGCTCTCACGCTTTGCAATAAAATTCAAATGAACCATGCCATATGTCATTTAAAAGCTGAACTGTCCTCTAAATGATGAAAGAGGTATGAATCAAACTATAAAGATCAGAACAGAGTTACACCAGCATAAATCGCAAGTGAGGTTTTGAATGTTGCCTTTACCCCCGCTTTCTATTTGCGTGTTTATTTCTGAAATGGATTGTTCAAGTCAATAAATGACCACTATATATTGAAAGGGCTATCTTTACATGTATAGTTATTCCATATTTAGTCACAGTTATTGATAGCAGAATGACATGGTATAATTCCATAAAAATAGCTCTTGTTTATTTCGCTATTCAGTGAGCAGCATTTTTCACCACTGTATTGGCATCCCTTCACGCTATTGTTGGCATTATCTGTTGCTATCACAGAATATGTTTTTTTTTTAATTTTTTTTTATGAACTCCCAGATGGAACGCTGTTGTTCAGCATGTCATGCTTGGGGGGTATATATGGAGGAATATTTCGGATAAAATTAAATAAATAAATAAATCATGAAATGTGAGCATAAATAATTAAATTTGGCACGAAATGCATTTATTTAATCATTTATTTATTTCAATGATGCTACATGCGACATGAAATAAGGCTTGAAATTAAAACCGTCACTTTCACCTATCAAAGTTGGGTGGGCGGGCTCTAGCGAGTACACAAAACACAGGAGGCTTAGTGATAGGTTGAGTATTTCTGAGAGACCCGCCTCTAGTGGCTACAGTCTACAGCAATCCAGCGATGAGCGATAGGATTCCCAAGGCAAGCAAAATGCAGTAGAACACTATGTTGTGCCAGCGGGCGGTCAGGACAAGCAGAAAAGTTGCCCACAATTACACCGCGACGCAGCTAATTTGATTCAAGAGGCACTGAATTCCTCGCAGGTCTCTGCAGAAACAACTCCAGAATCATCTTTTGTAAATGTACCATCTATTCACTCTACTACTCCTGAGGTGCGTTCAAATTCAGCGAACAAGGCAAACGTTTGCAGCCTATTTCAAACTTTTTTTCCATTAGCTTTGTGTTTGTGTTCATCACGAACGTTCGCCTCTGTTCGCTGAATTTGAACACACCTCTGGCCAAGGTAATTTCAGTGTGCCAAGCTATCTTTTTCAGGCATCATCCTTATGCTAGCTCAGCCTGATGTTCCCGCGCCCTATGTTCCTTCCTTCCTTGCTACACATCAGAAATTCAAATGTGTTGCTTTTTTTATTCAACAGCACAGGTAGCACGGTTACATTACATTACATTACAGCCATTTGGCAGACACTCTTATCCAGAACAACGTACTACAAAGTGTATAACCATAACCAGGAACAAGTGTGTCGAAAACCCTAGAGAGAAGTACCGTTCCAAATGCAGGGAACAACCGCATAGTTTAACTTGGTTGTTAGCACCATATGGGGGCTCCAACCATAGTCATATATACGTATATATGTTTAGGGCTCCAACAGCACACCTCCAGCGCATGAACAATCGAATCATGTCGATGCACCAATAAAAAAACAGTAATCGCTAGAGCCCGCCCTCCCAACTTTGATGGGTGAAAGTGGCGGTTTGAATTTCAAGCCTTATTTCATGTCACACGTAGCGTCATTGAAATAAATAAAGAAATAAATACATACGTACATTTCGTGCCACAATTCATTATTTATGCTCACATTTCATGATGTATTTATTAATTTAATTTTGTCCGAAATATTCCTCAATAGGTATAGTTGCAGACGAGCCTGTGGGGAGGAGGTGCCTGTTAAATAGATGACAATGGTGGCACTTAGAAACTTTGCATTTAGCATCATTGCAGTGGATCATGAACTAATAAATATAAAACACCGTTTGTTGTTTCCACTCATAGCTTGGTAGCAGCAGCAAGTAGGATGGTAAGATGAAAAAGCTCAGGGCCAAGTTGCATGAAATAATTTAGAAAACATTGGGTAGCACTGCTTTGAAATAGAGCTTGTTTAATTTGTGAGCTAAGGTTGCCAAATGGCCTCATTTTGATGTCAATACTTTTAATGGCAGACCTAGGGTTTGCAAGCTTTCATGAACGACTTATAAACAGTGCTTTGTATGCATAACTTGGCAGTTTTGAACGTTGAAATCATTTTTTGTTGAGATAATTTCTTTTTGTACTCTTATGAGTAACTGATAATAATAATGCGTGTACATGTATGAACCATAAGATCATTAAGTCTAGTGAGAGACATGCATACACATGCATTCTAGCTTTAAGAAACACATAGGCATGGATTCAATCATGGATTACAAATAAATGAAAATGTCATGTTTTTAAATGTATGTCGGCAGATAATTTATACGCCGAGCTCATGTTAATTAAAAAATGTGGCATTTGCAAGGTTAAGGTAGATTAAAAAGTAGTTAAAACTAGAAACACCACAGGGGTCAATTTGACCGTTGTCACTACGAAAATCTAAAAATCTGCTGTCATGAAATCCATATGGCTGCTGTTTTGTGGCTTTTCCTCAACATACGTATTGAACAATCTGATATAATTTGAATATCAATATTGCATAAGGAAATTAAGTTATAAAAACTTAACTTAAATGGCCACAAATCAACCATCATTTATCTTGCCTGTATGCTTGATCATGTTGAATACTGCGTGTTGTTGTCGCAAAAGGACTCCAATAGTACCCAGCTGCAGCGCTGCAACTGAACCAATTCACAACCAAGCGGCCAAAACCAGACTTCGTTTTTGAAGCTCATTTCCTGGTCTTATTGTTCCTGGTTGCTCACTAGCGCCACTACGGTTGGCTCCAGTATAGGTGTTTTCATATCCGGTTTCCATGTAAGTCTACGGTACAAATGCGGTCAAAATACAAAGTCAATAATTTTTTCTCATGAGTACAAATAGTCACAATATGTGTATTTTATTCGTCTTATGACTGTCCATGGTTCGATTGCATGATTTATTGTGTCATTTGGGCACTGTTATAATATTTGTTGTGGACCAATGAGGTACAGTTTGCGTCACTTCCTGATTACTGCAGAAGACTAAGCTACAGTAGGGGCTACAGTCTATGGTCACTGGGGTGGGAGGTGGCGCCTCTTGGCCTTGACATTGTGGCTCCGACCACGGTCCACCTGTGCGAAGTCAGAAAATGCAGGCATCCCATTTCGTAGTGATTTCATTATGGCGTGTGCTATTTACAGCTGCAGTAGACGACCATAAAATAATCATCCTCTGAAGTTTTTCGGTAGGCGAGTCATTTTTACTATTTCCTTTAGCCTACTTAACCAAATAACTAGTTGGCAGAAAGCGTAATCAGCTTGCTATATTTGGTAGTCCAGTAGCCTATGTTAAAACTTCGCAACTTCGGCTACCAAGCTATTTGACTAGCTAGCTAACCCAAACCGGCAAATATTCAATCTGTCAAACGTGTTTGACGGCTTGTCAGTCGTGTACATTCCGTAAATGTCTATCTGGGCCATGCTTCACGCATGTGACAAAGCTACTATAATCCCAATTTTGGGATAAACATTGCAAAATGTTCAGTTTCACGAAGCGAATTAAGAGTCTTAAGGTTTATTTGCTGAATAACATACAACACACGATGAAATCACACACACTGAATTTAACGAAATTAACCATCTTTGTAAGACTGGCATTTAGAAAGGAACATGTTTTTAACATTTAAGAGACCGACAAGATCATTTAAGACAGTGGTTCTCAGAATCGGTCCTGGGGGCTCCTTGCGTATATTGGCTTTTCTCCATTGGTTTTGATGATTTACAAGAAAAAAAAACAGCCCAATAATAATTATAAATTCAATGTACATTATTTTTGTCTTCATGCACCAGGTGGAAAACTTGCTGTACAAAGTGCATTGTCATATTTACACGCCTGCAGATCAGTTATTAAAATACTTGGTAGATTTGTTAATCACCACTGACAGTGTTAATTTTTATTCGGTAGAAAGTGACTTGCGAACGATCGGTCAGCTAGCGTCACCCAGCAAGTGAACACCACAAACGGCGATGGAGTAGCTAGTAGCAGTTACTGGGTCATTGACTGACTGTGGCGAAAACCTACGACGATACCTTGCTCGGTTAACAGCAGGTCTACCAGACAGTTATATGAAAATTAGCCTGGTCAAATCACCAGTAGCCTACACATCTCTGATTGATTGACCATCAGTGTAGTCAATGTTCTTCCCCTGTGGTTCATATTGCTAATGCGTGAGCTAACCACGGATAGCCTACCTAGCTCACTGGCAAGCTGATATGCTAGCTAAGCATATTCGTTTTGCTGAGAAACATAAGTTGAAGATAACTGAACATAATTGTATTATTAATGTCATACATATAACGTGATTACATGACACAGTACAGTCACGGATGGAAATTAAACTCTGTAAACATTTGATAATGTATTTTAAAACATAACGGTAGACAGTCAGCTAGCCTCAAGTTCGTTCTGCAATCGTTCGTTCAGGTTGATGGGCTTTTCCGCACCGGACTGTCAATCACATTGTAAAAATCACAAGACCGCTTAACTCTATGGTTTTGGCTCCAAATCGCCCGCCATTGAGCTTCAAAACGTGCTTTAGAGACCCACGGAGAGGCAATGGGTGACGTCACAGTAGCTTTGTCCATATTTTTTACAGTCTCTGTTCACAACGCATATTTTGATGCTTCATTCAGGTGCCCTCTTCACTGACGTTACACTCACTCTGTTGACTAGGTCAGTGACAGCAGGTACCGTTAGCAAGCTAGCTAATAGCTAAAAACTAGATTGAGTTGGCTTTACAGAACTGAATAGCATCTGTCCTGTTACAGACTCTCTCTCTCTCTCTCTCAATTTCAATTCAATTTCAATTGCTTTATTGGCAGGACAACAAGAGTCATATTGTCAAAGCAACACATATAACACTATAATAAACAGAAACATGGAAACCACATATGCAACATGCAACAAGTATGACCCACAACACTCATAACATTTAAAAAATACAAACAAATATATTCACATTATAAAAAAAACATTTAAAACATTAATTATGATGTGAAGAACATAAAAATGATAAATTTATTCTTGTATAAACAAATATGTATAGTATAGGTTAAAAAGTTACCAATTTTTTTTAAAATAAATAAAATAACAATTGTAAACAACTAACTTGTTAGGTATATATATATATATATATATATATATGTATGATGCACATACTGTCCTCTTTATGTCTCTTATCCTGTGGCATGCGGCTACATATCTGGCTGCCTGTGGGGCTGTAGGCCCTTCTAATGATCATTTTTCATTGTCACTAATATTTTGAAAGTTGGGGAAAACAATGTTTGTATTTTTGAAGAATTCCTGTCTTGACTGTAATATGTACAATATAAGAGAAAATGAATGCTCTCTCACACACACAAAAACAGACACACAGAAGCCTACACTGCTGATAGGCTGGACAAAGCAAACTAACAGCAAGATGCACCTCATAATACAAAAAAGCATGACACTAAAACACAATTGACGCTCATATAACCACTAGGGTTAGCATGCCATCCCGGGAATCCCAAGATTCCCAAAAGAAAACATTTTTTAACGTGTGCAATGATATAAAAATCGTAATAAATCACTTATCATTCCTTTTTGTTTAGTACATTAACTTGCTGGCGTAATCCCCGAGTGGCCATGATGCCGAAGTCCTAAGATTTTTCAACTCATACTTTCAGTGCTTCTGCAACCAAACTATGTGTTGAAAACACAAACTCTGTGTTCAGGCTTTATTAGTAGACGATTTGGGACAACTATACCGAATACGGAGTTTCTAAGCATCACCATTGTCCCGCTGGTCGTCCATTTATCAAGCACCCCCTCCCTGCAGTCACATCTGCAACCACACCCCCCACCCACAACACACTGGACAATAGCGTCTACTGGGCATTCATAAAAATATTCTTTCACCACTAAAAATGTGTATTCCGTCATAGCAACAAGAAAAACCCAACAATAGCCCTAAGATATGCCAATACAGCAGTGAAAACGCTGCTCACTGAATAACGAAATAAATAAGACAATTAAAAAAAAAATTATACCATGTCATTCAACTGTCAATATCTGGGACTAAATATGGAATAAATATACAAGTTTACCATTGGTTTTTATGCCTAGAGATGTCCCTTTCAAGACTGAGTGGTCATATATTGTCTTAGACAATCCGTTTGTGAAATATACGCTCATTTGTGAAGCCTGGGTACCTTCCAAAATAGCTGTCTGCAATACCACACGTTGTTTATGGTGCTTGTACAATCTGGCTTGATCGACAATTAATCTATCCAATAGGTGACAGAATAAGCTTTCTAACTATGTCCAATTTTACGTTTGGAATTTTACTTTACTCTTGCTCTTATCATCTCCTCCTTAAGAATTCACTCTGTGGTAGCAGTAAAAGACACCTGGCAAAACTTTATCAATGAATTTCCTAAGTTATTTCCTTGGAAAATATGATTATTCTTGAGAACTCTGGAGCATGTCTAAGTCATATGTTTGCTGATAGACCTAGCTGATATACTGTTTTCTGGACTGTCAGAAGAGGAGAACAGCAGCATTGATTTTCTGTCCCTGACTCTAACTACTGAACACAGATAAGATTTCATTGTCCATATGTATGTGTTACTGCTCAAAATATTTTGGTTATATATTTTTTGAAATATACATAGTCTTTTAATAGGTTAGTGGTATTTTATAATGAGGATATTTCACACTTTAACACAAGCGTTTTGTTAGCTAAGTAGGGTTTCTGTTTCAAGTACTGGATGTGACCTGTCCTGGAGCATAGCCAAAAGGTGGTGTATGGTTAAATATTGTTGTAATGGCGTCTCATCCCCATACAAGAAAACACTGCATATTGTAGAGTACACAAAAGCATACGAGAGTTAATGATTACACCTTTAGGTACTGTATCACATTGTGTGACAATGTTTTTGCATTGTTTTCAATCTGATATCAATGTTTTATCTTAAACCTTCATAAAGGGCACATTTACAGCATATGCTTTATAATGGGCAAAAAGCATTTTATTCATTTTTGGGGAGATTTTGGATATGTTTATGGACCCCTACATATTTTAGACCACTATACTAATGGAAAGCTTGTAATTCCCACTTGAAAATTATGCAGAAGTGAGTTTCTCGAGATGTTCAAAAAAACAAATGCCCCACGAGTCGCTTGTACCCATAGGTCGTGTCTGTTAACCCTTTTGCGCAGATGCCAAATCTGCCCAATTCTTTCCCATTTAGGAGGTACCTTATTTAAAGCTTCTTAACTCCAGTTGGGAGCATCACAGAGACTTGAATGCCTTAAATGAAGCAGGACATTTGTACCATTTACAATACTAACTTATTAATTTATATTCATAATTTAAGAAGAAATAAAGTGCCACAAATTGTCAAGGCAAAAAAGCAAAAATGAATTTGCTCTTTTTTAGTTTTCAATGAAATACTGAGAGATCTCATATATAAAACAGGTTATACTATACATGTCCTGGATCAAAAACTCCTTTACCACAAGTGCATAAAATCTGGGTGGATATGCAGAAATACTAAAGATCTATGAAGCAAAAAATAAGCAGTGCGACTCAGTTTTTAAACTGTCTAAGTTTTTTACCTTTCCTCCTTGACATTATCCCTAAATGTCACAAAGGAAGTATCTGGGTTACTGACTATTTTACTAGCTAGCTAAGTTAGCTAAATGACCACGTTGTCATAAAAAATTTCCCGACCGTGAATACTGCCTGACTTGTTTACATTTTGGACAGATGTGGCTAATGAGTAAATCTATCGCTGTTTCCGTCACAGCACTTTCGACACAAGCAATATCGGAAGCGCTATCCTAAAATTTCTTCTTATTGTGAAGAGTGCCTAACCCGCAACCGTAGTAATGTGTTAACACGACGGCACAATTATATCGAGAAATACCATCTTTTGGGAAAAAACACTATATTCTATAAATGCATTGCACTAGTTGCCCCCATTTCCAGTGTGAACTGTGAACTTTAGGTTACTATCGTAACCCTGGTTCTCTGAAACATCGAGTGAAGAGATCCACCTATGGGGAATGACATCCGGTCATGACTCCTCAGAAGCATCCAACTGCACCAAGTCTGGCTCTGACAGACAGTAGCGCGTCCAATGCTACAGGAGGCACTGCCAACCTGTAAGAGCATATAGGATGCTGCAGCGCTACTACTCATCAGTGAACATATTCGCTTATCATGCACGGCAAGCAGAGCAGTCTTGGTGGATCTCTCCACTCAATGTTTCAGAGAACCGGGGTTACGATAGTAACCTAAAGTTCTCTTTCATCACCTCATTTCGAGATCCACCTATGGGGAGATATGGACAACTCCCAGATTGCTCTATGCTCACAGCTGAGAAACTGTCAGGCCAGCAAGGGCAGCCTCCCCCCTTGAGAGGAGGGTGTGTCTGGCACAACCCATGTAAGGAAGTACTAATCACAAAGCAGGTGAGGGGAGATGAGTGAGCTTCACACAGAGCTCACCCCCTGCATAGGCTACCCGGAGTCCTGGTGATGTCCAGGCAGTAGAACCTAGCAAAGGTATGTGGAGAAGCCCAGCCTGCAGCTGAACAAATCTTCTGCAAGGAGACCCCACGGATGATGCATGATGCAGCTATGCCCCTCGTAGAATGAGCCCTCAGGCCCGAGGGGGGTGTTATCCCCTTTGAGTCATAGGCCATAGCAATAGCTTCCACAAGCCAATGACACAGCTGCTGCTTAGAGATGGCTTTTCCTTTGCAGGGCGGGCCCCAGGCGACAAAGAGCTGGTCGCTCTTTCTGAAAGCCTTAGTCCTTGTCACATACGTGTGGAGAACACGCACAGGACATAGCATATGCAGCCTTTGATCCTCTTGAGAGGAGTAAGGCAGTTGGTGAAAAGCAGCAAGCTCCAACATAAAGGCTGGATTAGGCTTAAGAGAAACCCTATCCATATTAGGGGAGAACATTGCACACGAGGGATGCACTGAGAGCGCATGGAGGTCACTGACTCACTTAGCTGAAGTTAGAGCGAGCAGCAATGCTGTCTTGAGAGACAGCAATTTTGGTAAATGGTAAATTTATATAGTGCTTTTATCCAAAGCGCTTTACAATTAATGCCTCTCATTCATCCATTCACACACACACTCACACACCAACGGTGAAAGGCTGCCATGCAAGGTATCAGTCAGCTCGTTGGGAGCAGTTAGGGGTTAGGTGTCTTGCTCAGGGACACTTCGACACATCCAGGATGGGGGATCGAATCGGCAACCCTCCGACTGCCAGACAACTGCTCTTACCTCCTGAGCTATGTCGCCCCCTACTCTAACTCTATCTCATTTATAGGCTCGAATGGCCATGGAGACAGAGCGTCCAGCGCCAGTGATAAATCCCAAGAAGGGATGTGCTTTTAGAGGCAGAGAACGGCAAGCCCCCTTCATAAACCTGCGAATGAGGGGATGTTGCCCCACTGCAAAGTCTTTGAAACCAACATGACAAGTAGTGATATCTGCCAGAAAGACCTTAATGGTTTAAAAAGATTTCCATTTATCCATAAGGCTCTGTAAAAAGCAGAGCACGTCAGTAACAGAGCACTGGTAAGGCACTGACTAACAAGAGGCACACCATCCTTCAAATACCTGCCACTTATTTTCATAAAGTGACTTGGTAGAGGGCACTCTGGCGCATTGTATGGTAGCAGCCACACGAGAGGGGACCCCCAACGCAATAAGGTTATACCTCTCACGGGCCAAGCCCAAAGAGCTATTCGCTCCGGGTGGGAGCGGTGTATTTCCTTGTTTTCCTGAGACAGTAGTTCTGTGCATAGCGGGAGTGCGCATGGCTGTGCATAAAGGAGAAGGATAATCTCTGCCAGCCACCGCGATTTCTGCCACCTGGGTGCTATCAGGATCAGTGTCAAGCTCTGTTCTCTCACTCTGGCTAGAGTTGGAGAAATGAGAGCGAGGAGAGGAAACGCATAAAGGAGCACATCGGGCCATTGGTGGGCCAGTGCGTCCACGCCAAGAGGCGCGTTCTCGTCCCGTAGCAAGAAAAACATAGGACAGTGGGCATTTCCGTGTGACGCGAAGAGATCTACGGCCGCACAGCCAAATCTCTGCCACAGCATTTCCACAATCTGGGGATGCAACTGCTATTCCCCGTAAAGTGGGTTTCCCCTTGACAACAGATCCGCGCCCGTGTTCAGAATGCCGCGCGTATCGACAGAAAGTGACAGCTGCTCCAGACCAGCAGTCTGTGGGCTAGGCAGTGGAGCTGGAGGGAGCGCATGCCACCTTGCTGATGTGACGACTGTCTCTAATATTGTTTTTATTTTTATTGTAGTTACAGGAGTCGGCCAGTGTGTGGGGTGAACCCCTTTCTAACTGAGAGCACCTGGGGGTAAACCCTATAATAAGGAAGCCCCCAGTGCTTTCTGGCCCGCTTTTCTCTCTTTCCTTCTCACTCAATTCCAGGTAATCCTGCACCAGGTCGGGCGGTTGGACGGCCCACGGGTTTTTCCTTCACCCTCTTTTCTTCACAGGTTTTGCGTTGTACATTCACATTCCATTTTTGCACACGCGCATCCATACACATTTAATATAAATACCCTACATTTCACTCATACATGTATCATTGTATTCTTCTTAATAAATAATTCCTTTGTTTAAAAGTATACCTTGTTGTGTTGTCTCCCTTTTTGTCACGACTATAGCTTAAGTCGTAACACTGATTGACATATGCAACCGCAGTCGTGTTGTCGCAGCGGATTAGCACATGATGTCCCCTTAGACGGGGGAGAAAATATCTGAGAGCTATCCAAATGCTTAGTAGTTCCAGATAATTGATGTGAGCTGAGCGTAGCTGGATCGGCCACGTCCCATTCACAATACATCCCTCCTGATGCCTACGTGGAAAAAGGCATCTTTCAGATCGATTGATGTGAACCAATCGTTCTGATGTATTGAGCGTAGAAGAGTGCTGTATGTTACCATTTTGAAGCTGTATTGCCTCAAATGTTTGTTCAGTACCCTGAGATCCAAGATTGGACGTAGGGAGCCGTCCTTCTTTGGAACCAGAAAGTAGCGAGAATAAAAGCCGTGCTGGGCTTGATCTCGCGGAACCACATGGATCGCCCCTTTGTGTAAGAGAGAAGAGATTTCCTCCTCTAAAACATGGGCCGTACTCTCTTTGGTGCGAGAGTAAATGACTCCGTTGAAACGTGGTGGTTACACTCTGAACTGGAGTCTGTAGCCTTTGGCTATTGTGCTCAGGACCCATTCTGGGGCTGACACAGCCTGCCAAGCTACGATGTGGCTCGTGAGTGCCCCTGCCGGTGTGGAGGATCGCAGGGGAAATTTGGCCCAGTGAGGCCAAATCGAATAATGGTGTTGCCACTCCACCTAGTGGCGAAACCAGGGGAGCCCTCGTGTGATTTAAAGAGAATCTTTTGACACTGTTTTTTATTTTTTGGCCTTTCAGGGCGGAAGCCTTCATTAGAAATGGCCTGGTGTTGTTCTGTACACTGAATGTGGGTAACACTACCTGTGTGGCTAGAACAGAATCTCCCTCTTGGGGCATTGAGAGGAGGGACTGAGGCTGGGCGACAAGGGAACTGGTACCCTGATCACAGTGAACGTAGGGGTGGGAACCCCTGGGGGGAGAGGGGCCGTCTCTCTGAACTTCTTCCCTCTTCTTGGAGAGGGGAGACGAACATGTGTCCACGGGATGGTCGCCCCAGAATGAGGACTTAGCCTGACCAGCGGGGAAGCCGGTCAGGCAGGCTGCTTCCGCTTGGGGTCAGCGAGGGTGGGTGATGGTTTCTTAACTGCGGCCGCCATGCCCAACTGGGCCAGGGCAAAGCCAAGCCCCAGGGAACAACCCTAGGCCAGCAGGGCATGGCGGTTCACAGCCAGAGTCTGTGGGGGCCGTGTGGGAGGCGGCAGCAACCAACAACCAACAACAAAAGCATTGTCTGGCTAATTAGCCAGATAATGCCTTCAGAGTTACATCTGGTCAGCTAGTAGAAACGAACAACTTGCAACTAATACATTAGGAAGATTTTTTTGTTTGTTGTTACTCACTATAGCTAGACATTAGACAGCCTAGCTAGGTAGCTTATTAACATTTTTCAGAGCTAGGTTACTGCAAAAATGATTTTTATTCAGACTGGACAGTGATAGTAGCTAACGGCGATAACTACGTTGCAGAGCCACCGACAATTTCAGGGACTTTTCTCCACGCTGCGTTCCTCTTATCAATGTCTCTGTAGGAGATTTTATTAAGTTGGGAAACCCGATACGGAAATTACGAGTTAGGTCCTCCATTGTGGAACGATAGAATGTGGAACTAAAATTAGAAAAAAATAGGGACAATTTACTTGACGGATCATTAGATCAAATCAGATTGGTTACCGCGACGCGGCGAGGGGGTCAAAGTTGAATTTTTGCCATCTCCCCCGCGGCCTCGCCGCCTCTCGCCGCGCCGCCGGCAATCCCAACATGCCTTGCGGGGTCTGGCCGCCACCTCTCATTCAAAATGAATGGAGGTGCCGCCGCCGCGCGGCGGGGCCGCGTATAGTGTGGCTTCACCGTAAGCGAATAAAGGCAGCGTGGGCAGCTGGCTTTAAGCACTAACAGGCTAGTGTGGTTGGCTAGCAGTCCTGTTCGGCGTTAGCGCGAGCAGGGAGGTGTATAGAAGGCGTGGGCTGCCTGTTACAGAAGGGAGCTAGTGAGTGAGGGCGGCAAGCTAGCGAGCTTTATCGCACTGACCGAACTCTCGAACCTTTCACGTCCGGCGGAGGCCGATCCGAGGATATGTCCTCCTGAGGACAGTTAAGTGATAAGGTTCTTGTGAGATGCAAGTTTGGATGATCGCAAGAAGCAAATGTCAACTGATGAGTAGTAGCGCTGCAGCATCCTATATGCTCTTACAGGAGGGCGGTGCCTTCTGTAGCATTGGACGCGCTACTGTCTGTCAGAGCCAGACTTGGTGCAATTGGATGCTTCTGAGGAGTCATGACCGGATGTCATTCCCCATAGGTGGATCTCGAAACGAGATGATGAAAGAGAACATGATTTCTCGACGATGAACAGGGTAAGAGCATCACTTTGAAAAGGACAACAAATAACTACGCATTTTCTTTATATTAGTGCAGTTTGTGATATTTTTTTTTGCTTTACCCTCAGGTGAAAACAGACCTCCGAAACCAGCTTCAAGGAGAACACCTGGCCACCTGCTTTAGGATCTCCATCTCCCGTCCCGAGGCCTTCCCATATGATAGGGCATTGGAATATTTTTTCAGAAAGCCCCGCAAAATAAGATGCTCAAACAAAGGGTGCAAACTTTGCAACAAGTAGGCTGTGGAGCACTCACTGTATATATTTTTTCAGTAATTTGACACAAAGTGTTGGCAATAGAGCACTGTATATATTTTGTTATTTATTTGACACAACGTGAAGCAATGGAGCTGTATATATTGTTCAGTTATTTATTTGTCACAAAGTACTTGGCAATTAAAATATTTGCAGTAGAGCACCTTATATATGGTATTATTGATTCATTAATTTAAGAAAGCATGGGTGTGCCTCCTTCCGCGCGCACATGCACCCCCAACCCCCCCAAGTCAGCTACCACCACAAATATAATCTAATTCTGTGGGAAACACTGCACACACACATGTTCATCATGCCCAACGACACAACAACAGCAACCATCGGAGTCAACAACACATGGAAAGATCTCAGTAAGACTGACTAAACATCCCAGCCAGTAGCTGCAGTTTAGCTTAATCTTGTTGGGAAACAGACAGTTTTGTGTATTCTGCGTTTGGGAAGTTTCCGCTGGGCCCCGGGGGGGGGAAGGGGGCGAGCCCCCCTGTTGTATTTCAATTCCAATGTGAATGGAACCTGTTTGAATAGGATGGTTTGAATTTGAATGGTCCAATCGGAAGGAAGCACAGCCTCTTATCACCAATCAGAGGCAGCGCTCCAGTTCTGACATTATGCAAAATGTAACCACTCTAAACTGTATAAATCTAATGACCCACCAGTACTATTTTGAACTTTCTCGCTGAGTTGTTCCCGTAGCCGGCTGCGTAATAAATCTTCCTGTTTTTACTACAAACTTTTGATCTGTTTCTTCCTGGGATAACGGTCATTAGGGATCCAAGCAGCGAAGCTGGTGGAACCCTTTTATATCTGTTAGGATTATTATTCTTATTATTATTATTATTTTTCTCCGCTAAAAGTGTCTGAGGCTCAGCAACCATAAGCCCTGGAGCAACCAAATTTGGCAGGTGGGTTCCTATGGGCGCCCACTACTCAGGCACTAAAAACCATGTACGTCGGCCAGATGGTGGCGCTATAACAAAGGGTTTTGCATGAAAGGCCATAACTCCCACACCATAAGTTAGATCAACACAAAACTTTATAGATCCATGCCTCTGAACGTGCTCTATACTTTTGCCTTTGGAACCACCTGTGTCAGCCATATTTTTTTCCCGCCATTTTAACTTTATCGTTGGGGCGTGGCAGCTTTCTCCGCTAAAATGTCTGAGGCTCAGCAACCATAAGTCCTAGAGCAACCAAATTTGGCAAGTGGGTTCCTATGGCCCCCCACTACTCAAGCACTAAAAATCACCCATGTCGGCCAGATGGTGGCGCTATAACAAAGGGTCATACTTTAAAAGGTCATAACTCCCACACTGTAAGTCTGATCAACACAAAACTTCATCAACCAATGCATCTGAATGTGCTCTACAACTTTGCTTTTGGGACCACCTATGTCCGCCATATGGTTTGCCCGCCATTTGGCCGTTTCTATTAGGTGGGGTGCGGAAGAGCTGTGGCTCCAAATCTAAACGGTTACGACATCGAGTAAACTTCTTTACGGCAAGCGACAACCATGGCGACGCAAGTAATCCCACACCGTAGGTCTAGTTTTTAGCAGTGAGGAGACGGTCTGACAGTGCCACCTAGCGTGCATGCTAGGATAGGGTACCCAAAGTTTCTTAGTAAAAGCTTTCTGAGAGGATGAATAATTACTTTTCTTTGGCATGGATCCATTTGAAGACAGTATCGGGTGAGTTCGTTAAGTCTTTAAATCTGTCATTATGATGAGAAAAAGCTAAACCATTTTATTGGTAGTTTTTGAGTTTCTGTGCAAACGCGCGAAAACACGCTGGTATAATAAAACAATGACGGTAATACTTATATAGTCCGCTTCGTTCCGTTGCTACCATAACATAACAGACTATCTTGTGTCTACAGCTGCAGTTTCTCGCTGCAATTTCTAACATTGAATATTCACAAAAGACGCAATTTATGCTGTACTCTGCCAATGTCTAAATAAATAATACGATACGGTAAAGCTTTGAGAGGATGAATAATTACTTTTCTTTGGCATGGATCCATTTGAAGACAGTATCGGGTGAGTTCGTTAAGTCTTTAAATCTGTCATTATGATGAGAAAAAGCTAAACCATTTTATTGGTAGTTTTTGAGTTTCTGTGCAAACGCGCGAAAACACGCTGGTATAATAAAACAATGACGGTAATACATATATAGTCCGCTTCGTTCCGTTGCTACCATAACATAACAGACTATCTTGTGTCTACAGCTGCAGTTTCTCGCTGCAATTTCTAACTTGAATATTCACAAAGACGCAATTTATGCTGTACTCTGCCAATGTCTAAATAAATAATACGATACGGTAAAGCTTTGAGAGGATGATAATTACTTTTCTTTGGCATGGATCATTTGAAGACAGTATCGGGTGAGTTCGTTAAGTCTTTAAATCTGTCATTATGCTGAGAAATAGCTAAACATTTCATTGATAGGTTCTGAGTTTCTGTGCAACGCGCGAAACACGCTGGTATAATGAAACAATGACGGTAGCCTAATACATATATAGTCCGCTTCGTTCCGTTGCTACCATACATACGACCTACAGCTGCAGTTTCTCGCTGCAATTACTAATATTGAATATTAAAGACGCAATTTATGCTGTAGTCTTCCAATGTCTAAATAAATAATACGGTCCATTTGAAGACAATATCGGATGAGTTCGTTTAGTCTTTAAATCCGTCATTATGCTGAGAGAAATCGTATTCTCAATTTAATTTCTAAATTGACTGTAAGCTTAGGGTTGTAACTAGGTAGTTGTTCCGTAGGTGACTTAGTCTTAACTCGTCTTAACTATTGCTTGAATGTTCTCATAGACTGCGTTGTTGCTGTTCTTGTTTGTGTTAGCGTTAATCAGTTTAAACTACAGGGTCCAAGTTGAATTATGCCGTTGTTCCCTGCAATTAGAACGGTAGGCTACTGCCCTCTAGGGTTTTCGACACACTTGTTCCTCGTTATGGTAATACATTTTGTTGTACGTCGCTCTGGATAAGAGCGTCTGCCAAATGCCTGTAATGTAATGTAATGCAATATTCCGTAGCAACAAGATAAACCCGACATTAGCCCTAAAATATGTTGCTCACTGAATAACGAAATAAACGAGACAATTTTGTTTTTTACATTATACCATGTCATTCTACAGTCAATATCTGGGACTAAACATTGAATAAATATACAATCTTACCATTGGTTTTACGCGTAGAGATGTCCCTTTTGCAACTGAGTGGTCATATATTGTCTTGGACAATCTGTTTGTGATTCCTGTTGCTTACGGCGTTGTCGCCATTTTTCGTACAATTTGGCTCCATTGACAGTTTATTTATTCAGTAGGTGAGAGTATAAGCTTTCTAATGATGTATAACATGTCTGATTTTGCTTTTGGGATAGCGTTTTATAGGTCAGCGTAACCAAATTTTTCTTATCCACCAAATTTGTCTTTTATTTCCGTTTTTTCCCAATGTCGTATTTATTTTTTGAAATGTGTATTTATGTGTTATTATTATATCTGTCTCTGTGGCGCTCTGAAATGTGCATTCTCTGCTAAACTGAGCAATGGATTGGAATATGTGTCTGATGTAGTGTTGCACGGTATACCAAAACTTCAGCACTTTCTCGGTACTTAAAAAAAAAAAAAACGGTTTCGTATTTGAATTTTCAAATGTAAAAGCCAGGGAAATGTGTCTCCCGCATTACTGATTTAGAGGATGAAAAGTGTAGTTTGTCAGAATCTTCGCTAGATGGCAGTAGCAACTAAGGTTGCCAAGTGAGGTGACCTGCGCTTGTGCATTCACTTTCCTGATACAGCGCAAGCTTTGACTCAGTTCACTTCAGTAGCAATAGGTGTTCCAATTTGGAAATATTTTATTATAGATAGATGCTGTATTGTTATTACAATATGCTGTTTTTAAATCTATTTAAAGGTGAAAGACCTGTTTTAAAGATTATTTAGTTTACAACTGTTTAATTTCTGAAATATATTTAACATATTTCTCCATTGTTCAGTGTTGTAACACTATAGGCCTATGCATATTCATATGTTGCAGAGGCTTCAACTTAAAGGTTGTTAATGAACCAGGTTGTTCATAAACCATGAATTTGAAAATGAGGTCAACCCTTGTGGACATTACGTTTCTGATCTATTAAGGTAATTTCAGTATCGTTAGGTACCGAGTATTGAATCAGTATCGAGTATCGTGATACTAAACCTGGTATCGGTATCAAAGTCAAAATTTTGGTATCGTGACAACACTAGTGTGGCGCTTTTTTTAGTTGCGGCATGGAAGCGCTGCAGCTGTACATACACGCTCGGCCATCTAAATGTTACGACATGCCATCTAAATGTTACGACATAGTCAAGGCCTTGACGGGAAGCTGTCAGGACACATCCATGGCGACGCAACTAAGTCATCAGCCAGCGTCTCTTAGCACAAAATTGGCCATAAGTCATCTATTTTTCATACGATCATCACAATATTCAGTACATATGTTGGGTGAAGGCGTATGACCATGAGGACACAGCCATTTTAAAATCGCTCCATAGGGGGCGCGACGGTGCCAATGCTTGGACCCCTCCCAACGCCGCTTGCGGCTTTAATTTTACTTGAATCTTGAATCACCAACAATCTTAACTGAGATGCAAATCTGTTTCTATTTGTCTGTTTGCATAAAACTCAAATGAGTTATGCTCATGGTGTAACTATTTCAATTAACTACACACATAGAGTACAACTGCCCATGTGGTCTCTATTTCCTACCTATTAACTCCTTAACAAACTCCTTTATCTCACCATTTTAGTGAGAATTTGAGCCAAAATAATCAATCCAAGAAATCTATCCTACAGGTTATATCTTGTCATTAATATTGGTAATTTTACTTCACTGAAATTCCAAATGTATGGTTGGGTGTGCTAGATAACACTAATTTATGAGCCTGATTACTAATTGTGCGGTTATACTGCTGCGTCTACAGAAGTTTTGTCCTGTGTAAGGATACAGAGATACATCCCCTGTAAATACCATGAAATAAAAGCTGATTGTCTGCACTTTTGTCTCATACTCATCTTTTGATCTCAAATCCAAAAAAGTATATAGCAAAAATAACTCATTTCACATAACCATTCCCATACATACTATATACACTATATATACTACTATACATAGCCTACATATATAAATGTACAAAACATCTGGCCAACTTTCTCAGATGAAAACATCAAAAGAAATGAGCAAAGAAAGCATTCAAAGCAACAGAAGCCCTGCAATACAAACATCAACAAAATGGGGAAAAGTTCAGAGATGTCACTTTGCCTGAACAGCAACCCTTTCGACTGGGGTAAGAAAGCTATATAAAAGCCATACAGCTGTAAGGCGACAGTGCAAGCCACATGGGTCATCTGAACGACAGGCTATTGCTTAATCCTAACCTACTAAACTCCTAACAACCTGGCAAGATAATGCTTTGTTTTAGTGAGCAGGGTAAATCTTCATTCAGGAGTTGCCACTACCTTCATTTATTAATGTTGTACACTCCACAAAGCATGCCATAGTGTGTTGCAAGCAAGTATGTCAAGTGCACAACTTCCTTATGTGCAATTAGCACTGCATTAAGACAAGTGTGAATAAACCTGTGTTCATTCAAACACTGCAGCTCTATCAAATCAAAAGCCAAAATCTTGCTGTGTAAATTCCGTTTTGCAATGTGCAATTGTATGCCCTCTGCAATAAATGATCCCTGAGCAACATTAAATGATCCCTGAGCAATTTTAGGGACACAGAAAGAAGTGTTTCACATTAAATAGCTTATTGTGAGTCAATACTTCTGCAGTTCGGCAATGCAATCCATTGGAATTTATAGGTATTATATCAGAAAAATGAAAATGTCTGAATGAATTGATGGAAAAATAAATTTGACATATCCTTTTGCATCTATATGGGCCCACTCACCCACATCCATGGCAGTTTCCATAAAACTCTTTTGCCTGGAGGCAAATTCAGCTAATAGCTTCTGCTGTCTTTCTCTGGCCTTCTGCCGTCTGGAAAATAAGATGGGAAACCAGGAACACCCAGTCATTTTCAGATAACAATTAAAGTACATTGAAAATTAGAGTGCTTAGGGTGTTAAGTGTTTTTTTAAACCTAATCACACAAGTCACAGGAATAATCACAAGAATGCAAAGTCACACATTGTAATTCCAGTGGGTTAACTTCTGGTCTTTAAACCACTTATACCTTGATCTCCAGTATTCTTCAAGGTGTAAAATAGGGCTACATCAAAGCCCCAAAGGGAAGATTATCAGCCAATTCTTAACACTTACCCAAATGTGTGTCAGACTGGGGACGTTATCTAAAGAATCAATTTTTTAGAATACATTTTTTATATGAATATTTTTTACAGGCACAAGCTAAATATTGTACAACAATATAGCCCATGGCATAAGAACATGTTGGAAATACACAACATTACGTGTTCATTTAAGGTCCTTGAAATGATCTGTCCACTGGATGCGTAACCTGAAAAATCATCTCCATGGAAACAGCACAGTGTGGGTGAGAAAGCATTTGATGAAGGGAAAAGAAAGCGTTGCAGGAGAGAGAAAGAACGAGCAAGAGAGCACTGTTTCAGACAACTGAGAACTGAACGCTTAGGTGCCAACCGTGGCAGGGCAATTAAGCAGTGTGACTCTCTCTTTGTCACATTACCATTTTGAGACAATCACTTTCAATTTCACACTCCTCACTGTCAGATCATGCATTTCTTCTCCTGATTCCCCGTGTTAATGGTGTCTATTTCAGATTGCAGATGTGTTTTGCTAAAAACAAAATGTACACGCACACACAAACCCATTTCCTGTAAATTTTTATTTTATCTTCCACTTGTCATGCTATACACTTGTCAAGCTAAGATAATAGCTCACCAACACTTTGCAATTAATATTTTTTGCTTAACAGGTACCCTCACACAGGGCTGAACTTATTCAGTATATTATCTACGTCAGTTAGACCAAAATGCTTCCTGCAGCCCTCTGATCCAAATAAATTAACTAAAAATGTAATTAATTGCACCTGTTTGCCACTTCACATGCACCATCAACAGCCAGTCTGACAGCACCCAGACAGAAAGATTGACTGAGGGGTAGGTTTGTTTCTGATCGTCTCCCTCATGCCACTCTGGCACCAACACTGACTCCTAGGAGCAAAACTGCCTGTTAATAGAGACCCATAATAAGAAGACATAAATAAAAGTTGACAGGGACACCACAGCCCAGTAACACTCAGTGACAGCTCTGAGACCAGAGATGCAAAATGTGTGGAGCCCCATTCCCCGTTTCCCCTGTTGTCTGCTGGGTGGCTGGTCGCCATGGTAGCGGTACATCCTTCAGAAAGGATTGGGGGGATGACACCTTTCTATTTGTCTGCAGGTCAAGCCAACCCAAAAATAGGTCATCATCAACTGCTTATAGCCCTTTTCATCTTCATTAGTACTAAGGGGAGGCCTGGGAGCAAAGGAAAAGCAGAGCGGCATTCCTGCACCAGATCATATTCATCTTCATTTCAGCCTGTCAGAAAGACTCATGCTATTACTAAATGCATTTGCAGAATATAAAATGGCAACTCCTGAATTGTGTGGGGCTCCCAAGGAAGACCTCCATGTCACATGATGACTGATTTTTCATTCTAAAAGCAGTATTGAAGGTAATATCCTTCATACTCGTATAGTTTTCAGATCACAAACATATTTTGTGGTTTTTGGGAACAATTAATAAAAGGGGTGGCAAAATAGAATTAAAGAAATGTTGAATTTATACACTATTATAGCATTTATATCTCCAGATGCTCAAAGTGCTTTACAGCAATGAAGGGGAAACCCACTTCAACCACCACCAATGTGTAGCACCCACCATGGTGATGCACGGTAGCCATTTTGTGTCAGAACGCTCACAGCACATCAGCTGAGGTGGAGAGGGAGAAAACTATTTTTAGCCAATTAAATCAGGGGTTGATTAGGTGGCAGGTTGAGACAGGTAGGAATTTAGCCAGGACACCAGGGAACCCCCCAACTCTTCACAATGAGTGTCATGCGGTTTTTAATGATCACAGTCAGTCAGGTACTCGGTTTAATGTGTCATCCAAAAGACATCTTCTGCAGCAGTGTCTCCATTACTGCAGAGTTTATTTGAACAGAGAGAGAAGATTGCCTCCTACTGGCCCAAAATAGAGCATCAGAACACAGACGACAGCATGTGCAAGTGAGGGAGATGGCAAACTTCTTACAAGAAATGTAATTTTACGTCACAGTGAACGAGTACTAGTTTTGGCCTGGTGTTTTGTGATATTACTGACGGGAGGGTGATTAAATACATTTTTTTTTGAGTGTACACAGTTTACAGAGCACACACCTCAATAAAACTCCTTCCTGCCCTGCCTCTCTTCACTGACTGCTTGTGCTGTCTACACAAGTGGCAGAGCATCCCTACAACAGTGGTCAGAATTGCATTGTATTATGTTATGGAAATAAACACAATTGTTGCTGGCCCACTGTGCATGATTCCAAGTTATTTGATCGTCCAGGAGCCAGCTAAAGTCTCAAGTGTTCAGCATTGTTTTATAATGCATAAACTACGCCACATATGCCAATAGGTTTTGCAGCTACCCATTTCAATGTAAGTGTTACTAATAAGGTCAAAAAACAAAGTCAATTAATATTTTCCCACAAAAACTGGCATTCCTTCTGACAAGAATGGTTGTTTTTTCTTTGCCTAATGTCTCCCTGTGTGCTGATTTAAGTTATAATGTAATTTGGACAAACTTCTACTATTTTGTGCACAAATCAGAACCGATGTGCATCACTTGTGGGAGCAGTATCTTATTTGCTTACTAATGGCTCCAGACTATCAATCACACTGTGCCTGCACCCAACCCGGAGGGCATGGCCATATAAGCGTCCCCAACCATTTTCCCTACAGCGCAGTCTCTTGCTTCAATTTGTACAACATGACGGCACGAAAACTGCACTTCTGGGGTTTAAAAACAGTTTTCACAAGCTCAAGGAACCTCAATGGGTGGCCTCACAGTCACTTCGTCCATATTCTTTGGAACCTGAGACAACATGGATTCACGAACAGAGAAATCTGCACAGGAGTGGAGGGACCGCTGACATTTTTATTACAGGCTGACTGAACTGCCACTGAGATGGTGTCAAAAGATATTGCTTATTATTGCTTAAATTTTCAATAAACAAATGAACCGCTTTTTTGTTGTTGTTTTTTTGCCTTTCAGACAACACCTGTAGCTGTTAAGGCAGTCTAATAATAAACAAATACATGATCTATTCCATAGTGTAAATCCTATTCTATAGTGCAAGTGGTATGCTATTCATTTAACAAAATAGTAGCAAGTTCCCCGCTTTGTAAAGTATGCCTCTTGATGTGCAGCAAACAAAAAAGGTAAATAACGATGTAAAATAGAATGAAGCGCCATGAAACCTCAACAAAAAGACAGCTAATAGGCTATATATTAATATATATATATATAATATTCCTGAAGGCTGTAATATATAGTGTCACGCCTGGCACCCGCCCCCTTGCTTTCACCTTTTGTGTGTGATGTCTCTGTTGGTCAGCAGGAGGGGGTTGCAGAGCGAGATGTGGCCTCCTTGACTGCCCTAATTTCCACCAGCTCAGACTGTGTTTAAAAAAGCTGGAGACTAAACCAGTCTCTCTCTGCTTCCAGCCAGCACGGACGCCTTCTCATACATTTGTATTTCTTTGGTTGGTCCACACAACACTCATGCACCCAGCACCACTCACATACACACTGATTACTGATACTGACAAGTTATGTTTAGGTTGTAGTATTTGTTTTGTTAGTTTTTCTTAAATAAATATCCGTTATTCCTTCAGCTTTTGTGTCCTTGTCTTTTCATGTGTCGGGGCTTGAGCCGGGTCATCACAATAGCTGTAACATGAACAACACAGCCTATATGCATTACCAAAACTTAATACCTAAACATTTTTGTTAAGGGACAGAGCATGTCTACGTGTTGTGGATCAGTCTGGTGGGCAGTCGGCTGAAGGTGAGACCGGCAGCTGAGAAGACCTGCTTGGATGGCACCGATGTCCCAGGAATGGGCAAAGAACGTTTTGCTAATGCTGGCAGTCGAGGGAATTGTAACTCGTCAGCTTTCCATCAGTCGAAGGGATGTGTGTCTAACGACAGAGAAACGTCTCTCTAATGTAATGTAATCTCCAACGTTAGTCCTTGAAATGGTTTATTGAAATTTAATAGTTTAATCCATAATATTAATCGATCAACGTTCTTCTTAACAATTAACAGTTAATCGATGAACTGTTAACATTCCTATTCCAGAATAAGGATGTGACGGTATACCGGTATGACGGTATACCGTAAAATTCAAATATGAAATAGTACTATCACAAACGTAACGTAATACCATAATAGTAAATCACGTGACAAAAGCTATTTTCATGCCGGGAATTTTTTTTTCAACTAATAATAAAACATCTAAATAACCCATATTAAATAATATAATACTGGACCTGGGGAGTCTGCTAGTGTCATTTAACCTTATGGACCCTTTTGGCGTCACAACTCACTACAATAAATTTTTGTTTGTCGTCAACGAAGATCTCTGTAATTTCCGAAGCTGACTCATTTTCCTTTATTTTATCAATGAGGGGAGGGTCTGAACTTTGAGTAGCATGTATCTGTAGCCATTCGGGTGCAATATATGGTGCTTTAACTATGTCAACAAATCACGCCCACATTTGGGGAGCAATATCGGGTGAGTTTGTTTAGTCTTTGAATCCGTCATTATGCTGAGAAATTGCTAAACCATTTTTATTGATAGGATTTGCGTTTTCTGCAAACACGCGAAAACACGTTGGTATAATAAAACAATGACGGTGAATATATATATAATCCACATCGTTCTGTTGCCACCATAATGTAACACA
The DNA here is from genome assembly GCF_018555375.3 of Anguilla rostrata. Classification (NCBI taxonomy): domain Eukaryota; kingdom Metazoa; phylum Chordata; class Actinopteri; order Anguilliformes; family Anguillidae; genus Anguilla; species Anguilla rostrata. Next base: position 30,586,937 of record NC_057935.1, on the reverse strand, counting down.
CTTTTTGTGTCTACAACTGCAGTTTCTCACTGCAATTACTAATACTAAAAATAAACAAAAGACGCAATTTATGCTGTAGTCTGCCAATGTCTAAATAAATAATACGGTACTCCGCGGGTAGCAGGGATGGCGAGTTGATATTTCATTTTCTTTCAATGTCGTATTTATTATTTGAAATATGTATTATTATTCTATCTGTCTCTGAGGCGCTCTGAAATGTGCATTCTCTGCTAAGCTGAGCAATGGATTGGAATGTGTCCAACGCCTTTTTTTTCTCAGGGAAATGCTATCAGCACATCAATGCACTGCCCCGCCTCCAATCCCCTCAGCTCTTCAATGAACTCCCCCTGAATCCTTCCCTCCCCCGTAACTCCAACAGCAGTGAAAATAATATAGTAATAATAAAGTAATATTTTTGTTTTCTTTGTAGTTTACTATTGTTCAAAACAAAAAAAATGTTTATACCATAAATAAAAATGTTTCATTTATGGTATATAGTTCTTGGGCATTAGTTATATATATATATATATATATATATATATATATATAGTATTTCAATTGTGCTTTTGGAATAAAAACATATTTCTATCAACATTTTAAGGTCTAGTGTCCTTTCTGGTGCAAGGCTCAGGTGCCAGGCTCTTCATTTACATAATGCCACATTGTAAAGCAATGGCAAGTTCAATTGACATGATATTTGGTGTGGGTACTATATACACCCTGGACTCACATTGCAGGGTGTTTTCATTGTGGTGAGAAATGTACTTTTGGAAATACATTACAAAAAACATTTTTTCATAAAACGTAAATTAATTTTTTTTAAATGATGTAACTCATAGAAGTAGAATTTTTGGTAGATTTGGGTTGTCAAGAGACTTATGATAAAACTGGTATGTAATAGCCTACTTGGGGCTTCTTCTTAATTACCATGTAAAAAACTGAAAAAAATTAAGATAGTGAAAAAAGGCCAAGAACCATTTTGAGTCCTAGGGGTTAATGCCACCACCTCTTTGGCAGTGTTTCAGACCGTAGTCGGGAACAGCAGAGAAACGTTGGCACTAATTTAGCCAACCTGGTAACTTTCTGTTCATTAATCATGCAGCATTAAGTGGAAACTGGACGGCGGGGATACAATCAGGCAGTAGTATTTATTCGGCGCAATATATATTCCACAGCAACTTTGCAATTAATCATAACAACAATCCGCAGAGCCATAAATAAACAGATCGAGTTGTAAACTGTGATTTATTTATTTTTTTAGCTTAAAACCTGATACCGTGATATACCGAAAATCATGATATTGAGCAGTACGATTATCATACCGTGAAATTTGCATACCGCCACATCCCTATTCCAGAACCAATGAAGTCAAAATAATTGAATGCTTTGCAGTATTTATCGGCATATTGTACCATATTTATTTTTATTTATTTAATTTTTTTGGCTACCCTGCCAATTAGTAGCATGGCAATAGCAATGCCAAGGTTATGGCCACTTATGGTTTGGACAGATATTATACAGCATTTTCTTTTAAGCATCACCAAAAGTTGCATGGAGGGAAAACATTCTTACATCTAAAGAATACTGCAGATTCAGTTTAGATTGCAAATACTCACAAAGTAAATTCCTTGTGACTACAATAATTATAGCTAGGTTTCTGTAACCCTCATATGAATATTGCAAACACAGAAAGTGTTCACCTGAGACACTGTTTTCCAACTTAAATCGTAGCACTAACCTTTCCTCTTTGTCCAAGGCCTTCTTATCTGTGGGATTGCTCTTCTTTGGTGGCACAGGTGGGGAAATCTTCATGCAGATCTCCTGAATGCTGCGCTTGCTCTGGCGGCTGCAGGCAGAGGCCTTGATGAGGATGCGCTCAATGGCAGTGACACCATCCCCGTGGACACAGTGAGAGATGTCGGTGCTGTCCAGCCATTCTGGCGAGAGAGAGTTCTGCTTGTTGGAGAGCTTGTGATGCAGCTTAATGAGCAGGGACAGCATGCTCTCCCGCACTTCCAGAATCTCAGTGACCAGCTGAAGTGGTGTCCCAGGAGGGGCCCAGCGGGAAGCAGAGGACTTGGGCCGCGTTGCCTGGCTGGCCTCCCCACTACTTCGGTTGATGATCTCCTGAAACTTCCTCCGGCGCTCTGCAACGAGGCTGAACACCTGTGCCTCCCGCAGATTCTTTGACAGAAATGGCAAGCAAAGTGAGAGATCAGGGCAACACAGTCGCAGGGACCTCCCCCATCAGCAGCATTAATCCAAACATTATGTGCAAACCACTTGCAGAAACCACTTGTTCCTGGCCATGCACAATCATTAAGTTAACAGAAAAGTCCAGCACTGATCTCTGAAAAAATATTTTTTAAACTGTTATCATGCAACATGTATTTCTGAAGGCATACATAATAATAATTAATTGAAAATAAAGCCCTGGTTATAACAAGTACACACTATATCAGTAAACATAATGTGGTCCAAACTTAAGTTTGTATTTCATGCATTTTAGGTATCCAATAAATATTAACTTATGTTGGACGCAGCTGACTGGGCATTTGCATAACTACATCATTCTGTGAAATATACTATTTATTATTTATTTATTATTTATATGCTCAGACAATCAACATTAAGAAAGTAAAAGTTTATTTACTGTATAGCACCTTTCAAGCACAAATTTGCTAAGTGCTTCAGAGAGGCATAAAATAAAAACAGAAACACAAAAAGAAAGACCAAACAGAGAATGTAACTGAAAGCCAGTCTGCATAGGTGAGTCTTCAGCTGCCTCAATAAAGGTGTCCACAGTGCCCACAAATCTCACAGTTCTACATCTTATCTCAATAATCTTGTCATATGAGCAAACTAAGCCCTGTCATTATTGCATTATATTTTTCTATATCAGAGGACAATGAAATATAGGCTAACTGGAAAAACTTTCCCTGGACAATAGCTTTTCAGGTTATTTCATGGTGATTACATACTGCTAGCTTCACTGGGTCACATTCATTTTTGGGTTCCTCACACTTGTCCTTCTGCTGTCCTCTAATGACAGAAAAAATGTATTGCAAGTACAACAAAGTTGAATTGGATTAATAATCTTAAAACACTATGGTAGACAACAGGAATGACAACCCTCCACAGCAACCTCAGTATAGTTATTAATCTGGCTACCAATATAGTTATATCATTTCTGTGCATATGTCTTTCTGTTGGCAACTATGTCCAAAAAGGTTTGTTAAAAGGTTTCCCAGTGAACCACTGCTCTGTGCATTGTGGTTATTATGGCACTAGTGCAATTAAAATGTTTAGTGTTTTCTATACCAAACTTTCAACACCTTCAATTCTATTTCCCCGGTGTATTTATTCAGCACTACTGATAAAGATCTGCCTCTCTAGAGATTAAACTGCTGGTGGTGGTGAAGGTACACAGGCTAACTTACCAAATATAAAATAACCAGAAACAGAAAAAATAAATAAATTGCTTTCAAGTGTGTATGTTGACTTTCACCAGTAGCAAGCCTTCAAAAACTACTATGAGTAGACAACTTAAAAACACTTAGGTCAAATAAGTCCACCTCTGCCAGTTAAGCACATCTATTCATGGACACATAACCAGTGCTTAAGTGAAGGAGAGCCAAATATGTGTCATGGGGCAGAGTTTGCCTATGTACTATGCAGACCCATCGCTACTGCAGGGAGCAAGAGGGGATTGGGTGTGTCCACTCAATACTGTGGACCCCCAAATATATATGATCTTGTTCATATAAAATCATGATCCCAACCAGTGCTCAAAGACTGAGGGAAGGTTGCAGAATTACAAGTGGGTTCAATAAAATGTTTTTTTCAATTCTAAAATTAAATAAAAGCTACTAATGAGTGTACAATTAATGATCTTCTGAAAATTTGACCCCGTATCTGTTTAACTCCACAAGTATTCTTTAAATTAATGGTTAACAAACTACAAGAAACACTGAATTAACCAAGCCCCTTGCCAAAAATTATGCTTATAGCCTCTGTGTCATCTCTGTTGCTTGTCCATTGGAACCAGTTTTGGCTGTTCTATAGTACTAAAGCAAAGGAAATCTGGTCCAAAAGTGCCATTATTGTGACCTGAAACTTAATTGTTGTCATACAAAATGAACACTTTAAGTACCTACATAATTCTGTAGATACTTAAAGGGTTAAGTGCCCATAAGGGCATCTGCATTGTAAAGCTGCTCAGTGGTTACAATCTGAATTTTCTGCCAGTCCCAGTCATGCCCTTTGATTGAGCGCAAACTTAATACACGTTTCCCCATATAGGCATCCAGAGAAAATCCCATATTTTTTCAAATGTTTTTTCCAAATAAATTGTATAAAGTTTAAACCTGGATATGTTAAATTTATGCCTTCAGGGATTACATACCATATGTCCCTGAGGAAACGTGGTAAGAGTGTGGTAAAAGTGCCTTTCAATATCTAGCCTGTTAGGAGAGACTTCCTTGGGTTTTAGTACAGCCAAATAGTTTTTTTAAAGGTGAATGGTGATACCATTCCAAGTTAGGGATATTATAGCCTCCATTTTCTTTAGATGCTTGTAATATTGGTAAATGGAACCTTGCCTTCTTACCATTCCAAATACAGTGAGCTCTATAATGTTTGGGACAAAGACTTTTTTCTTCTTGACTTGGCTCTGTACTTTAATTTCATTTTATTTAAGGGTATTTTTAGACATTTTGGTTTCACCATGTAGAACATAAAGCACTTAGTGCAGGTATAAGAGAACATTCAGTATCTAGTTTTGATTCTGACCTTTTGATTGCCTTTGGAGTCTGTTATTGGCATTTGTCAACATGAGTACCAGAGTTGTGAATGAAAGACAAGGAAGCCATTATGAGGCTGAGAAATAAGAATAAAACAGTCATAGCCCTAGGCCAAACCTTAGGCTAACCAAAATCAACTGTTTGGAGCATCAATAATAAGAAAGAGAGCATTGGGGAGCTCGGAATTCAGAAAAAGCCTGGTAAGCCTCTTAATGTTAAAACTAAAATGTATAAAAAATATCCTAAAATAAAAGCTGAGAATATGCACTTTAACCATATGTGAATTGTTTCATTACAAACCTAAAATTGATGAATACAGAGCCAAATCAAGAAAAAATATGTTTTTGTCCTAAACATCATGGAGCTCACTTTATAATTCTTGATAATATTATTAACCAGTTTATGTAAAGCATGTTATGTACATAGAAGAAAGGTCTGATGGTGCCATGATCTTAACTGAAACAATCTTGCCCTATATAGACAACTTCAACCCTTTCCACCTTTCAAACTCACTTTTCATTTTATTAATAATAGACAGAAGATTTGGTGTGCATTATTTCAAATTTGGGGGTGGGGGGGGGGGGGACTATGCCAAAATATTTAATAACCTTTTCAGCTATCTTGACACCAAACCTTTGGCTGTGAAATTGAGTTTCGGCACCTGCTAGCCAATGTGCTTCCGTCTTCTGTCTTTTCCAAATAAATGTTATACCTACAAGAGGTAGAAAATTCTCGACCAGTTAGTGCGCATTTTCTATAGACAGTTCTGGTTCAGATTTTTAAAGCATAATATCATCAGCATATAAGGATATTTTATACTCTTGATATTACTGGCTTCTCTAATGGCTATAGCTAATGGCTCTAGAGCGAAAACAAACTTTCTGTGCAGCCTAAATCATTCGGTGATGTACCAATTTGTGGTTACCATTGCAGAAGCACCCTTATACAAGATTTTGGCCCATCTGATGAATATTGAGCCAAGATAACAATTCTAAGATTCTAAATAAATATGGTCACTCAGTCAAAAACCTTCTATGCATCTAATGCCAGGGCAACAGATGGTATAGATGACTTCCCCAGGCCCCATTTCACATCCAGGCATTGAATGTAATCAGAGCTTAATCTCTTTCGTATAAAAACCCATTTAATCCGGATTACATCACTAATAATGACTTGTCAGTTTGCTGAAATCTTTTACATCACAATTTAAGAGTGATAGCAGATGACAGCTATGCATTGAGTTAAATCTTCATCTTTTTGGTAGTAATGTTATTGGTGCAAGATAAGCAAAATCGGCAAATGGTCCATCCTTAAAGACCTGACTATAATGATTTAAAAGCAGTTGTTACCAGTATTAATATGTTTAATGGCAGTATCTGTTTCCTATATTGAAATGCCAGCATCGAATGCCTCCATATCCTACTTCTAAACATGAGGTATTTGCTCAGAAATTGTTCTGTTTTTTGAGACATTATTCAGAATATCAGTGATTAAATAAGTAGCCTCAAGTTGCACACCAACCAGGCTTTCTTACTAGCCTCTAATATGTGTTTGCTGCTGCTGCAGTAAGGAGATGGCAGAGGAGTTGGGGTCTTTTCTTTCTGCAAAGGGACCACCCAGTTCTAAATTAAAGCTCATTTGGCAATAATCTGAAGCCCACTTTACCAAACTGTGCAAAATGTAAAGTGGAGGGTACTTTAAACCCATGAAGTCCAGTAGCCATGAAATTAGACGCCACCATCTAACAATAACATCATCTTAAATTATTGCTATTATCGACCATTGATTCAAGGTGCAGCGTCATAACCCATATACCATTGTAAAGCTTAAACTCTTCACACTTTGACTGAAAAAACCCTGTCTCGATCAGTAAAACCACAAGTGATAGCATAAGAAATACAAGGCATTTCCTTCCCCCAAAGGAGGGCTGATATTGACACCCCAGGTTGACGATCATGATATTTTAGAATCCAATAACTCAACAAGTCAAACAACTGATAATACTACAGTAATAGAGATAACGTCAACAAAATCCCCGTCTGATCCATAAGTAAATAATTTTGTTTGTACATAGGCTAAAAAAGTCAATGCATTAGTTCCATTGAGCTGAAAGCATTTTCAGGTGCACTCGAAAACAAGCATTTCTATGTACGTAAAGAGAATTTCAAATGCAAAATGTGATCCCTCTCTAAACCTGGGCAATTCTACCACCACTCATGCTTTGCCACAAGAAATTATGCGTCATCCTGTGGGATTACTGGCCACAGTCACCACTGGCTCAGACAGGATTCGATCCTGGACTATGGGGCTCATCCATGCACCAGAACAAAAACAGTGCCAAAGCTAACCAGCAGGCCTGAAGTACATTCATAATGGCAACCTAAATAATTTTATCAAAAGCACCAATAAAACTAAAGATGCATGCTAGGACTGTAGGGTTAAGAGCAGGAGTGAGTGACATGTTGCTGATCGTGCTGATTGCTCAAATCTTGCAATCAAAATACAGAGATAAAATGATGGACAATGTCTTAAAATTTAATTAATTTGAAAGAATGCTACATTCAACTAATTAAGATTAGTTTCATATTATAGCCTATATTTTGCTCCTGATGTGGTGCTCAGTTTTTGAATAACAATTGAGACTGCAATGTAGGCAGTGTTCATAAATTAAATGGTTTTCTCTCCTGTCAGAATTATTTGGCTGGACTGGTTTCACTCACTGGTTTAATTCTGACATCAGACTGAGTGAATATGACATGTAGCCTTTGGTTAACCCCTTTGCGCACATGCTAAATCTGCTCAATCCATGCCCATTTAGGGGGTACCAAATTTAAAGCTTCATAACTCCAGATGTGAGCATCACAGACACTTGAAAAATAGCTTAAATGAAGCAGGACATATGTACCATTTACAATACAATTTACAAAACTATAGATTAGTTTATATTCATAATTTTGGAAGAAGTGCCACAAATGCAATAGTCTAGGCAAAAAAGCAAAAATGAATTTCGTTTTTTAGTTTGCAAAGAAATACTGAGAGATCCTATTTATACAACAGGTTAAACTATACATATCCTGGATCAAATACCCCTTGACCACAAGTGCGTAAAACCTAAGAATATGTAGAACTACTTAAGATCTATGAAGCAAAAAGTAAGCAGTGTACCCAGTGTCTCTAAATCTATCAAAGTGTGTAAATTATGCATTGCAGTAAATCACAACATAATCATGTATTTCACTACAAATGAACAGTTCTGACACAAGAAAATCACTTCTGCATCATTCTCAAGTTGGATTTACAAGCTTTCTGTCAGTACAGTGGTCTAAAATATCTAGAGGTCCAGAAACATATCCAAAATCTCTCCAAAATGAATTAAATGCTTTTTGTCCATTATAAAGCATATAAACGTGCCCCTTATGAAGGTTTAGGATGCAACATTGATATCAGATTTAAAAATAATGCAAACATATTGTCACACAATGTGGCACAGTACGTAAATGTGTAATCAATAACTCTCGTATGTTTTTCTGTACTCTACAGTACATAATGATTTCTTGTATGGGGATGGGATGACATTAAAACAATATTCAACACGTTTCTACTTTACCACGTTTTGACAAGTTCCAGCTTCAGGTCATATCCGGTGCACAAACACTATTAAGCTACCAACTGAACTACCAAGGAACGCTTATGTTACAGTGTGAAATATCGTTATAAAATACCACTAACCTACATAGACACTTGATTTAAAACAATTACGTATATAACCAAAATATTTAGAGCAGTAATATGGAGGTGAAATCTTATCTGTGTTCAATGGGCACTGTCCTCCTCCAGAGAATCATGCACTCATTCTCCTTCTGACTTACTCCAGAAAACTATGTCAGCTAGGTCTATCAGCAAACATATGGTTTAACTATGCTCAGAAGTCCTCAATTATAATAACATTTTCCAAAAAATAACTAAAGTCATCGATAACATTTTGCCGGGTGCAGGTGTCTTTTACTGCAACCACAGCGCTAATGTGTAAGTCTGAGTCATGTTCTTCGACTTCTCCAGTGCCTTCAACACCATCCAGCCACTTCAGCTAGTTGAGAAGCTCTCAGTGATGCAGGTGGACCATGGCCTGGTGGCCTGGATTATGGACTACCTCACCAGCAGACCACAGTACGTCAGACTGCAGGGCAGCCTGTCAGATGTACTGGTGAGCAACACCGGTGCTCCCCAAGGAACCGTGCTGTCACCCTTCCTGTTCACCCTCTACACCTCCGACTTCCACTTCAATACAGGTACGTGCCACCTACAGAAGTTCTCCGATGACTCCTCCAATGTCGGCTGCATCACGGATGACAATGAGGAGGAGTAGAGAGCCCTGGTGGAGAGCTTCGTAGGGTGGTGTGACAACAATCACCTCCAGCTCAACATTGGAAAGACCAAGGAGCTAGTAGTGGACTACCGGCGGAGCAAGAAGAGGCCCCCAACTCCCATCACCATCTGAGGGGAGGAGGTGGTGGACACCTACAAGTTCCTGGGAGTACACATGAACAATAAACTGGACTGGACTGACAACACTGAGGCCCTCTACAGGAAGGGACAGAGCAAGCTGTTCTTCCTGAGGAGGCTCAGGTCCTTTAACGTGTGCAACAGGCTGCTGCAGATGTTCTAAAATTCTGTAGTAGCCAATGTCCTCTTCTTTGCCGTAGTATGCTGGGGGGGTAACATCAACACAAGGGATGCCAACAAACTGAACAAGCTGGTGAGGAAGGCTAGCTCCGTAGTTGGAATTAAACTGGACAATCTGGAGGTGGTTGCGGAGGGGAGGATGAGGAAGCTGGACGCTATCCTGGTGAACCCCTCCCATCCCCTCTATGATGAGGTAGCGAGTATGAGGAGCATGTTCAGCCACAGACTCATCCCTCCTTGACACACCACAAAGCGCCTTGGCCAGTCCTTTGTGCCAGTCGCCATCAGGCTCCACAACCAGAGACTGTAAAAGAATATGGACAAAGCTACTGTGACGTCACCCATTGACTCTCTGTGGGTCTCTAGAACACGTTATAAAGCTCAATGGCGGGCCATGTTGTCGATTTGGAGCCAAAAGTTAAGTGGTTCTGTGATTTTTACAATGTGATTGACAGTCCGGTGAGGAAAAGCCCATCAACCTGAACGAACGATTGCAAAAACGAATATGCTTAGCTAGCATAGCTTGCCAGTGAGCTAGGTAGGCTATCCGTGGTTAACTCACGCATTAGCAATATGAACCACAGGGGAAGAACATTGACTACACTGATGGTCAATCAATCAGAGATGTGTACTGGTGATTTTTGACTAGGCTAATCTTCATATAACTGTCTGGTACACCTGCTGTTAACAGAGCAATTTATCACCATAGGTTTTCGCCACAGTCAGTTAATGAGCCAGTAACTGCTACTCCATCGCCGTTTGTGGTGTTCACTTGCTGGGTGACGCTAGCTGACCGATCGTTCGCAAGTCACTTTTAAACAAATAATCACCGCTGACTGTTAATTTTTAACAAATCTACCAAGTATTTTAACCTCTTAGCGCAAAGCCCCTAGTGGCCGGTGTGCCGAGATTACTAAACTCAGACATTCGGTGTTACTGCAACCAAAGTATGAGTGAAAAACAGAAACGCGTTGTTTTAGTTTCATTAGTAGACAATACACGACAACTATGCCGAATACGGAGTTTCGCAGTGCCACCATTGTCACTCTGGTTGTTCATTTAACATGCACCCCCTCCCTGCAGTTTCATCTACAACTACACCGCCCACCCATGACATAATGGACAATATTGTCTATCTTAGCATTCATAAAAATATTTTTTCACCACTAAAAAATCATATTCTGTCATAGCTACAAGATAAACCCGACAATAGCCCTAAGATATGCCTATACAGCAGTTGCTCACTGAATAACGAAATAAGCGAGACTAACTTTTAAAAAAAAATTATACCATGTCATTCTACAGTCAATATCTGGGACTAAACATTGAATAAATATACAATCTTACCATTGGTTTTACGCGTATAGATGTCCCTTTTGCGAATGAGTGGCCATATATTGTCTTGGACAATCCGTTTGCGAAATATATGCGCATCTGTCACGCCTGGGTCGGCTATCTTCAATAATAGCTGTGCGTAATACCACACCTGTTGCTTACGCCGTTGTCGCCCTTTTTAGTACAATTTGGCTTGATTGACAATTCATTTATTCAGTAGGTGAGAGTATAAGCTTTCTAACGATGTATAACATGTCTGATTTTTCTTTTGGAATAGCGTTTTATAGGTCAGCGTAACCAAAATTTTTCTTATCTGCCAATGTCTAAATAAATAAAACGGTAGGCTACTTTGCGCGCAGCACGCAGATCGCAAGTTGATATTACGTCTTTTTTCCCGTTTATTCTCAATGTCATATTTATTATTTGAAATGTGCATTCATGTGTTATTATTCTATCTGTCTCTGTGGCGCTCTGAAATGTGCAATCTCTGCTAAGCTGAGCAATGGATTGGAATATGTGTCTGACGTAGTGTTGCACGGTATACCAAAACTTCAGCACTTTCTCGGTACTTAAAAAAAAAAAAAAAAAAAACGGTTCGGTATTAGAATATTCCGACGTTCGGTAGTTTTGAGTCAAAAGTAAAAGCCAGGGAAAATTGTCCCCCGCATTACTGATTGAGAGGATGAAAAGTGTAATTTGTCAGAATCTTCGCTAGAAGGCAGTAGCAACTAAGGTTGCCAAGTGAAGTGACTTGCGCTTGTGCACTCAGCTCCTTGATACAGCGCAAGCTTTGACTCAGTTCACTTCAGTAGCAATAGGTGTTCCAATTTGGAAATATTTTATTATAGATAGATGCTGTATTGTTATAAAAATATGCTGTTTTAAATCTATTTAAAGGTGAAAGACCTGTTTTAAAGATTATTTACTTTACAACTGTTTAATGTTTGAAATATATTTAACATATTTTTCTATTGTTCAGTGTTGTAACACTATAGGCCTATGCATAATATGTTGAAGAGGCTTCAGCTTAAAGGTTGTTAATGAACCAGGTTGTTAATAAACCATGAATTCGAAAATGAGGTCAACCCTTGTGGACATTACGTTTCTGATATATTAAGGTAATTCCAGTATCGTTAGGTACCGAGTATCGAATTAGCATCGTTTAAGTTTCAAGTATCATTTCAGTATTGAGTATCGTAATACTAAACCTGGTATCAGTATCAAAGTCAAAATTTTGGTATCGTGACAACACTAGTGTGACGCCTTTTTTAGTTGCGGCGCAGAAACACTGCAGCTGTGCATACACGCTGGACCATCTAAGTGTTACGACATGCCATCTAAGTGTTACGACATAGTAAAGGCCTTGACGGGAAGCGGCCAGGACATATCCATGGCGACGTAACTAAGTCATCCGACAGCGTCTCTTAGCACAAAATTGGCCATAAGTCATCAATATATCATACGATCATCATGATATTCAGTAGATATGTTGGGTGAAGGCATATGATCATGAGGACAAAGCCATTTTAAAATCGCTCCATAGGGGGCGCAATGGTGCCAATGCTTGGACCCCTCCCAACGCCGCTTGCGGCTTTAATGAATTATTAAAGTTGCCAATTTATAGTTTGTATATTTAATTAATGAGAATAATTATAATATGCTGGCGCCACCTGTGAGGATATTGATGTATATCTTCTACAATTTGGTGCCCCACTATGAGAAGTAGCGACATGTCCCCTACACAGAGATGTATGTAAAACAGCAGACCTAGATGCAGGACTCAGATGCCCGCTTCCAACTGTTACAAACGTCTTCTTTCCACCTTGCCCAAAAACTTAACAGCTCAAGAAAAGCCACATATTTTATGTTGTTTAAAAGAGGAGGGGGCAGGGGCAGGGGCATGTTCACCCCCTCTGACACACACATAGACACATACATACACGCAGACACACAGATTCACACCTCAGGTGGTAACCCCCCAGTTCCTGCTCTGTCTTATCATCTCCAGGCAGGGGTTAAATTGGGATTTGGGAGGTGGGTGGACCCTGAGATCCGGTGGGAGGTGAGTGAAAAAAGGTACAAACCAATGAATCTTTAATGTATTGTGCACATAATTGTAATTAAGGAAAATGATGTTTTAAAAAGAATGCATACTATTGATGCAAGCTTTTACAAGTTTATTGAGTGTCATTAATGCTGAGAATTTTTTTACCCAAGAAAATAATCGGTCATCCTCTTCTTTTGTCCTCCCCCACAAACGCCGGCTATTATTAACAGCAACTTTGATTGCTTGAGCAAAATCAGCAGGTTGCTGGTCAGCAGCTAAGCTAGGATTTAATATTTCCCACATACATAACGTTTTATTCAGCGGTGACTGATGAGCTGAAAATTGGTGGGGCGCAAAACTTTCCTTTAAACTAATCATTGATCTCAAACTGTTTTAATTAATTTTCAGTGATTAACAAGCATGCAAACGATCTGACTAAGCAATTAGAAAGGGACACACAGCTTTTTCGCATTGTGTTAGGGAGATTAAATGATAAATGTGATTTAGAAAAATCAGTTTTAATCACTAAGCAGTGGCGGAATCTTCCCCTGATTTTCCTTGAGTATCAATGCAATTAATCCACAAAATAGGCTACTCAATAGCAATACTATCATATATAGCCAGCTCTCCCCAAATAGGCAGTTTTAGCGAGTAGCCTAGGCCTTATAGCCTACATTTATGTTCATTTGCAGTACAAAATTGTGCACATTTTTAATCAAAACAACATTTTTTGTGGATACATGCACTTCTTTCTTCGAACTCGAATTCAGGGCAAATATCTGCAATGCGTAGATTGTAAACAAAATTGAAGTGCAGGTTTTGTTTTTGCAGGTTATTCTGAATGCTAACACGGTAGATAACAGACTGGTGTATCTTGTTTTTTAAGTGTAGACTACTTGGTGATTAAAACGGATTTTTAACGGATAAATTTAATTTATTATTTAATCCCCCTAACATGGTATGAAGACAATGTGTGTTAGGCTACTTGCCATTTGATTAGTCCAATCGTTGGCACACTTGATAATAAAGGAAAAATTAATAAAGGAAAAATTACTAATGGAAACAGGTTGAGATCAATGATTAGTTTAAAGGAAAGTTTTGCGCCCCACCGATTTTCAGCTCATCAGTCGCCGCTGAATAAAACGTTATGTATGTGGGAAATATTCAATCCTAGCTTAGCTGCTGACCAGCAACCTGCTGATTTTGTTCAAGCAATCAAAGTTGCCGTTAATAATAGCCGGCGTTTGTGGGGGCTGTTTATTCATCTCTCTTTAAAATGCTGCATAGATGAAATTACATGTTAATGAAATTACCTACCGCGTCCGCTTCCAAACAATCAAGACAATCAACAATATTTTTCTTTCTGTGCCTGTCTATATAAACGAGTTTTTTTTCTTCGGATTTTTGATTGGTTGAGTGAGTAACTGGCTAGAGGGAACACATGGACTGGAGCATACGAAAAATGGACTGGATTGTCAGTTATTTGTAAAACTGCCGGTCAAAATTATTTATTTATTTACCAAAGGTGGGTCGACGCTGTCCACCCGCGTCCACCCCCAATTTAACCCGTCTCCAGGCTACACTGGCCGAGCACTTTGAAGCTTCCTCTGACTGAGAAATGCCAAATGGTGAAATACAAGTCTTACACACTGAACTAACTTCATCAGTTGGCCTTCTGTAAACATATAGCAGCAAAAAAGCATGCTGTTATAGCAACTCAGAGGCAGCATAACTGCAAAATCACTTTTTTTGGTTACCTAGCATCCAATTCCTGCTAGAATACACTCCGAAAACCACACTAACTTTTACATTACATTACCGGCATTTAGCAGATGCTCTTATCCAGAGTGATGTACATTGTATCCAATTATACAGCTGGATATATACTGGAGCAATACAGGTTAAGTACCTTGCTCAAGGGTACAATGGCAGTGTCCTACCGGGGAATCGAACCTGCGACCTTTAGGTTACAAGACCAACTCCATTAAACTACACTGCCGCCCTCTAACACTAACTTTTCAAGGAAAGAAAACTTTTTTTTATGAAGTATGATTAGAATTATTGTAAATAAAAATGAGCCTTATAACTGAAAATGACTTCCAAACAGATTTGTGTTCAGTTTAGAACTTCATTAACAACACGCAGAATTAAGTGCATAGGTTGCAGTTCTAATGCATCTAACTAGCTAACTTACTGATTTGGAGATGTAGCTATGAAGAGTAGCTAAAGTGTGACGCATGGAGCAGTGTTCTTGTAGAAGCGCTCCACCTTGCAGCGAGCACCAAATAACAGTGTTTATGTGTTCTAATGTCATTTGTATACTGCAAGTTGAATGGAACTGCTTGGATACTCTCATTGTGTATTGTATATACAGTATATACTAAAAAGTCTGCCAGAGCACTGTATAGTCCTCAAAAAATTACTTCAAAATAAATGCAGGTGCAATAAGTTTTAATTTAACCCCGTTAGTGCACATGCCAAATCTGGCCAATCCTTGCCCATTTAGAGGGTACCCTATTTAAAGCTTTATAACTCCAGATGTGAACACCACAGATACTTGAAAAATGGCTTAAATGAAGCAAGACATTTGTACCATTTACAATACTGACTTAGATTACTTTATATTCATAATTTTGGAAGAAATAAAGTGCCACAAATGCAATTGTTCTTTTTTAGTTTGCAATGAAATACTAAGAGATCGCATATATACAGCAGGTTAAAGTATACATGTCCTGGATCAAAAACGTCTTGACCACAAGTTCATAAAATCTAAGGGTGAATATGTAGAACTACTAAAGATCTATGAAGCAAAAACTAAGCAGTGTACCCAGCGTCTCCAAATCTACCCAAAATGTCTAGCCTAAATTATGCATTGCTCTAAATCACAACATATTCACGTATTTCACTACAAATCAACTGTCATATTTTGGCAATGTTCCAACTCTCACGATCATCACTGTTGCATGCGTCACAAAAACTATTACACTACTAACTAACGCTTGCATTACAGTGTGAAATATCCTCATTATAAAATACCACTAACCTATTTAAAGACACTCAATTTAAAAAATAACATACATAACCTAAATATTTTGAGCAGTAATACTTACACAGCAATGATGAAATCTTATCTGTTTTCAGTAGATAGAAACAGAGGCAGTAAATCAATGATATATTTCTAGCCGCTTCTGTCTTACAATTTAAATCATAGTAAATTAGTTATCAAATAATGACAATGACAATGCCATATTATATTTCTTATATTTTTAAGCAGGGAGGCAATGTTCCTCCTGTATTTAAGGGGAAACCCTGTGTAACTTTAATTGTTCAAAAACTTAGAAGTTTCATGATAAAATAGTTTTTTCCAGCTGTGTATTTTCGATTCTGTGACAGGGCTCGGTCTGAGGGGGAATTAAGGGTAATCTGGGCATATTTCATAGGCAAACAAATCTGGGTTGAAAAAAACCAGAATGCAACAGCCATATCTCCCCCATATCTCACTGTGTCCAGCTACTCTGTACCTCCCAGGGGTGTGTCAGGAGTTGTCACACATTAATCATGACAAAAATATAATAAATAAAAAAATACATACCAGGGAAAATTGTCACAGAGCATTCTTGAATCACAAATGTCTCCCTTTGTGTACTGTATAATATCAACTTATCTCCATTAATTTAAAAAAAAGTTTTTTCTTTAAAGGTGTCCAATTGCATTTAAAAAAATGAGATTAGTGGAAAAAGTAAGAATTAAATGGGAATGAAACAATGGTAATGTCTTGTGCACAATAAAACATGCATTTCAATGCATTTCACAACACAATCACAGGCATTTTGTTGAATAACAAAGATCCGCATCTCCCCTTCATCTTTACTTCTGTTCCCCCATTCCAAATACAAATGTTATCATGTTGTTGGATGGAAGCATACACATAGTGTTTCTGCTGTCCTTGCATACACCAATCCAACATTCAAAAGGCAAATGAGTACAGTATTCTACCTAAATACCCTCAGGTACTCAATCATGTAAATGCACATCACAGGGACAGCAATAGCCTGGCATGGCACTTAGTAACAAGACATTATTAAACAAACAACGCACAACAGACACTAAGAAATATCTATTAATCAGTCAACCATGCAATCGACAAATGTGATCAGAGTAAGAACAAGCACGAAACCGTCCAGACCCACGGCGCAACTTGCCGAATTATATTTTTTGGTTGATTGTATGCACTCCCATATGACAGTTGGTTGAAAATAGACACTTTTCATGCTACAATCATGATAACGGCGATGACTGTGCTGTGAAGTTTAGGTAGCAAACAACAAGGCTGAATCCTTTTGACGTAATTTACATAGAAACTATAAGCTCAGATCGCCTAGTTTCACTCACTGTGGCCAAGCGGAATCAATAACTTTTCAGAAAATATATTAAAAGTTAAAGATTTAATTAAAAGATTTAATTCAATCTTCTACTGGGAGTTTTGCCGTTTATTGAGGGTGTGACAGAAAATGTTGGTGCCGCTGACTGTAATCAAATGTTTTTAGCATTTACCATTCGATTGAGCAAGTACCATTCACAGTACATTTTTATGGGTTAGTGCTATCAGATTGTGCTAGCTACTTTACATGAAGTTTGTACGGCGATCAATAAAGGCTAACAGGACAGTACCACTTACTTCTTGTCACTTGTACCACCACTGTAATGAACAAAAAAAGGCTACAAACTACCTTTTCTATGAGAAATGTTTTGTGGAGCTCACACGCAAACACTGCTGGCAACATTCTAAAACTCCGTTTTGCCCTCCGTACTACATAGCTAGCTAGCTATGGCACATCCTCACCTCTGTAACGTTATTTGTTGTCCTCCATGTGTCCATACATCTGTATCAATGGTTGTAGCTGTGTGTCCTTAGCTCCTACTCATGCGCTAGCTAGGTTAACTAAAGTAGGCGATCCGTACGCACTAACTAGGTTAGCTAAAGTAGGCGAAACGCGAACATGTTAGGGTTAACTAAAGTAACGTTAGGCGATAAAGCTGTGCTTAAAAATGTTGTGCCGTACCACCTGCGCATACATCCTTCTAAATGAAGCACTACCTGCGCATGCGTCCCACCAAACCTCCCTCAAAGGTTGTCCGTGAGTGAGTGAGTAACCACAACTTGCCACGCATAGCCTACGGCGCCAGTTCCTGCGCGCCGTGGGAAAAAGCACCTAGCAAAATTAGTCTGAACAGCTGAGGAGGAAAATCAAGAAAAGAGCGCTTAACAATACACAAGCCAAGGCAGTCATGAATTTGAGTATCAAAAAATGTGCACACTTTCAGGGGTGGAACAACGGTTAATGTAATAAAAACAGTTAATGTAATAGAACGGTTACTGTAATAACTTACACTATGTCCTTTACAATATAACAGCACTAGCCTCACTAAGCTAATCCTACCGTAAGATAGTAGGGAGGGAACAAGTGTCATATACAGAATATATTAAAGATAAACGGAATCATGGTAATACAAGTTTAGCTCCAAACGTGCCTAAATTGTCCTTAGGTTTCCCTTATAGTCTGTTTCAAAAGTCCCATAGAGTGTCTCTTGAAAAAAAAGATTCCACAAGTGTAGGCCCAAAATTCAAAGAACCTTGAGCAACTGGTTCTTCAATGTCTTGGTCCTCCTGGAATATCAAGTCCAAAGCTAAAGCTCTTGATTATGAACTAGTCATAAAACACTTAAGTTTCTAGTTTTTTCCTTTCCTACACATTGAACTCAGTAAGCACAGTGATTTTTTCTCCTTTCCTAGAATTGAAGGCCAAACGCGTCAAAAATACGTGAAATTGATGTCTGGAATCACACGTCGTCAACATTGGCTCATTCCATTTGCCTATTTTATCTTCTTGCTTCCTTTCCTTGCTCCTAGCTAGCTCCACCCATCAGGGAATGCAAGAAAGGTAAGAAAGAAAAGAATGCGGGGACAGAGCTATCAAGGAAATGTGTATAAGGCAATTGGAACATCCTTACTCTTTCATGTTTCAGTTTGAAGCCATGTCATTTACAGACATGGCAGATGGGGAAAATTGGATACACAGGTCAATCATTATATGTCACACGTTCCAAAGGAAAACTTCCACAAAGGATACACTTGTGTTTCCTTGCTCAAGAATTCTGCAGCAGCTTCTCAGCTCCTAGCTCCTTGAAGGAGCCTTTAACACAGGGGTCCTCAATCTTATCCAGAAAGGGCCGGTGTGGGTGCAGGCTTTTGTTCCAACCAAGCAGTTACACACCTGATTCTACTAATCAAGATCCTTTGCAAAGAAGACTCTAGTGTTTGATTATCAGAATCAGGTGTGTAACTGCTTGGTTGGAACAAAAGCCTGCACCCACACCGGCCCTTTCTGGATAAGATTGAGGACCCCTGCTTTAACAGATTAAAACGTTCTCGAAGATGATGCACTCTGATCAATTTTCGGGTCAGTCAAGGACAAAGGACGAATAAAATAAGCGATTGGAATGTACTCACATTGAGAACGTGTGATTCCAGATATCAATTTAATCTAAGCGGTGGGAATGCACCCAAGATCTTTGTTCTCTCTTCTTCTTGGAGAACAGCCCTTTGGAAATATACCCAGGAATGTTGCCTTCAGTTTGGCACAGACGCACTCTTACAACCGCCCCCAAACGCACAAAAAAATCACATGCATACATGTACAGACATACACACAGTATTGGTACACAATACCCCAGAGTCAAAAGCACTAATCATAATAATACTTATAATTTTTTTGCATGGAAATTAAAACAATTATGTTGTTTTTGGATTCAAATGTGTTTTGATATACCTCAGATACCTTGTACACACACTGATGAAGACCTGTTGGTAGAAACACACTGGCATTGTGTGTATGTTGTTGTATGTTGTTGTATGTTTCGATATTCCAATTAATTAAGGCTTTTAATGACATTTTCCTCCTTAATTACTTAATAAAGAATGCCTTGGAATTTTCGGGAAGTAAGCGCAATTATTCATCTTGCACTATTTTCTGATGTTTAGAAGACCTTTATTACTTATATCTCAGATGTTTGAATACTTGTCATGTTGTTTTTAGGTTCACATGTGTTCTGATATACCTAAGATCAGGAAAAAATAAAAAAAGAGCCTTGTGCACAGTGTGCTATCACAAGGTGCCGGTCTGGCGAGATACAAATCAAACGTGAATGTCAGCCATAGCTGGTATTTCTTGAACTGCATACTTAAAAAAGAAGAAAAACAAGACTTTAAGACATTAAAGACTTGTTTAATTGTAAGTTAGGATGTGAACGATGCCGTCACTGTCACTTCATTAGGTAAATTCCTTGTAGAATAGAACGCCTAAAATGGCGTAAATATACAAGTAAACATACGTGAATCATATCAGTCACTTTACAATCAGTCAATTGGAAATTATAGCAGTCATTTTGCTATCAGTCGATTAAAAATTGCTATCTTTACAATCAGTCAATGTGAAATAAATCAATCAATCAATCAATCAATCAAGTCTACAACATGCCACTAGGACGCATTTACCACTTGACGATCTGGTCCGGGGATTCAGAGATCCACGCTTAACTAACAAAAGAGGACAGACACAGGGAAAAAAGAAATGGCTATATACACACGTATATATACATACACATAAATACATGTGCTGCATTACAAAACAGCAACAATGACACTAGTGGCCAGACATAACTCATCATCTCATAATATAATGCTTGCACAGCAGTAGAGAAGCACTGTACTATTAAGTGCCAACAGGAGTAAGCTATGTAACCTTCCACGACAGAAAACAATACTTATTTCAATGAGACCAAAAACCAGGCCCGGTTCCAGATCAAAAAACAGAACTCACTGAGTGTGCATTAGAAATACAGTAGATAGAGGTGCACGAGTAGCAGAGCCAGTCACAACCAATGAGCCCCTGCTTAGAGCCCCATAATCACCAGGAGGCCCCCTAATTATTCAAATATATATGTATTGTTTATAAGTGCATACTTGGCAACCTTAAGACCTGAGAAGTAGGGTCCTCCCCAGAAAAATCTTTGTTTCAAGGACATTTTCTCCTGCATTCTGGTGATTTTTTAAAGTATAGTATGAAAATAACTAAATAAGCACAGGGCAACAGCATTTTTATATGAAACAGGCCTACTTTTTAATTTAAAAAGCAAGTTTCAACAAAAATCCAATTTAAAAGTATCCGTTAAAGTTTTACAATCCATCTTAATATACTGTTTAAATACAGTGAAATTATCGGTGTTGGGGAAGCTCCTCTGAAAATGTAGTCAACTAAGCTACCAATTACATGACACAGGAAGTTGTTAAGCACAGCTACAGTTTAGTACTTCGGCATAGTACGTCATGATAAAACATAAATTAGGCTATGTCACCTATGGGAAATGCCAGACATTGGCTTACATCACTGTTTTCATGCTCAGACCCTCTTAAAATAACATCTGATTTAGCTACACATTTTTTCATGATAATTTGTAAGAGAAATGTTCACGCTGAGTTGCTATGAGCTTAAATACATTGTTCAGTTTTAATAAATCACGGAGCTTCTCCACACTAGCTCCCCAGTGGCGGAACGAACTCCCTGTCCCTCTTCAAACCTCTCCCTCACTACCCATCTTCCGCCGTGGTCTGAAGACGCATCTCTTCAGTCTATACCTGGACTAAGTGCCACCACTCTGTGAATCATGTCACTTGAAATCCTCCCTCTCATGACACACGTTACACGTTCCCCCATTCCAGCACTTTTAGAATTTTGTATTTGTCCTAATATTGTAGCTTGTTCTTCTCCATAGTTTTGGCTGGATAAAAGTTAGCTCAGAATAATGTTCACTGCGTGAACTTAACTGTGTTCTTGGCTATAAGCAGCTGTACGAAATTAGTATGGTACCTTATTGAACCTGTGTTTTGTAGTTGTCCGATGACCATAATATTCACTTCTTGTACGTCGCTTTGGATAAAAGCGTCTGCCAAATAAATGTAATGTAATGTAATAAATAAATGACTTAATGTTAGCTAACCAGACACATATCACTTTCTTGTGCATGTTTTAACAAATTCAAAGCTAATCTACAATGAGAATCACACTCCCCCAATGACACAATTTATTTATTAAAATGCAAACAAAAGGAGCCTTTTATTACTAAGTAACTTTAAAACATACTATGCACGATTTTTTAGCCTGCTGCACTCCTGTGTTAAAATCAAAGTAGGCTCCTCCTCCACTCAGACTGAGTGCCTGACTTCGACCATCTAGCTAGCATCTACCTGGAGAGCTAGAGGTAACGTTATTTACTGGTCTAACAGAAAACACGCCTGCATCGCTTTTCACCACTTCGTGAACTTCAGCCATCACGATCAAGGAAAATAATTATTTTATAATATTTTCAAGGTAAAAATCCTGCTCAGTATGCCTTAAAAGGTACAAAATCCTTTCAGTAACGAAGAAACATGAGTGCTATCCCAGACCGCCTGGTCTCTCAATGGAGTCGACTGCTACATTATTTAAAGTAAACTGAACTCAGTGAGCTAAATTTTTAACTGAGGGTGCACTGCATGCTTTTGCACCCCCGTAGAACCGGCTATAAGTAGAATACATTTCACTAATGAAAATCAACAAATGAGACAAAATACCAAACCAATAGAGCAACAAAGCCACATAGTACATAGTTACATGTTTACAGATATGAACTTAAATCCAATGACTCATTTAAACCATGAGGATCCATTGTATTTGAAGAAAAAATCCAAAAGGCCTCTCTTAGCATGCTGTAGACAAGGCTCTGTTTTCTTTTCATGATCTGACGTATATCGAAACACATTTGAATCCAAAAACAACATAACTGCCATGCAAATAATTTTCAGTGTATTATAATAGTGGTTTTGACTCTGGGGTAGGCCTATATGTGTACCAATACTGTGTGTATGTTGGCGTGCACGTGTGATTTTTAGGGTGTGTGTGCGCATGTGTGTGAGTGGGACAGAAAAGATCAGCAAAGATGGGGATGAGATGTGTCAAATGGCCAGTCGACCAGATTCAAACAAGACCTGGGTCAAATACATATTTAAAGTATT
The DNA here is from genome assembly GCF_018555375.3 of Anguilla rostrata. Lineage (NCBI taxonomy): Eukaryota > Metazoa > Chordata > Actinopteri > Anguilliformes > Anguillidae > Anguilla > Anguilla rostrata. The sequence goes on along the minus strand of NC_057935.1, from coordinate 30,563,959 downwards.
ACTTTTTAATTACTTTTAAAATTCAAGGATTTAATTACTTTTAAATTCTTATTCAGAAATTATGTGAAATTCAGCATTTACAAATACTGAGTATTTAAATTACAAATGTATTTGAAAATACATTTCAGGACTTTCAAATATGTCTTAAAAAACATTTTAAATACAGAATTTTTAAATACAAAGTGTTTGATTTAATTTAATTATTTGAAAATACTTTCCCAACACAAGGCCAGTAGTGCAACATGTGCAATTGCACCAAACTTGAAAAGCACTGGATATGCGAGAAACTATCAGCTCTGAAATTCAGCATTTTGTCTAATTAGAGGACAGTATTTTTATGAGAACGCGTCAAGTATCTCCTGACGGCCTCAATCCAATTGTAACGATTTCCATTGTGAAGCCCTTCATGCAAGCCCCCTTGTGGTTTGTACGCTGGCGTGCCTAGATTGCTAAACTCAGACATTTATTGCTCCTGCAACCAAACTATGAATGAAAAACACAAACTCTGTGTTCTAATTGTATTAGTGGGCAATACACGACAACTATACTACATACAAACTTTCGCAGCACCACCATTGTCACGCTGGTCATTCATTTAACAAGCACCTCCCTGCAGTCTCATCTGCAACTACACTTGCCACCCATGACACACTGGACAACAGTGTCTATCTGGGAATTCATAAAAATATTCTTTCACCATTAAAAATTTGTATTGTCATAGCAACAATATAAACCCAACAATAGCCCTAAGATATGCCAATACACGTAGAGTTGTCCCTTTTGAGACTGATGGTCACATATAGTCTTGGATAATCCGTTTGTGAAATATACGCGCATTTGTGATGCCTGGGTACCTTCCAAAATAGCTGTGTTTATTACCACACATGTTGTTTATGGTGTTGTCGCCCTTTTTAATACAATCTGGCTTTATGACAATTAATTTGGTCAGTAGATGGCACTGCAGGGGTGTTGCTAGACATAAAGCTCTACTGGGGCACAGGCCCCCCATTACTCAAATCACACAATTTCTTTCTTGAATGCCTGCTGCGTGTATGAAATGTGCTATACAATGTGCTATATGAACTGCCCTTGCTTAGCCCACTATTACTGCCACTGCCATACTGCTGATGCTGAAACTGAAACAACTACTACTGGTAAAGGTAAAAATGTAGAAAAAAGAATTTTCTGATGTCCATCTACAGGAGTCAATAATGTTTGAGTCAAATCGAAATCAAAATAAGATCATGGGTATTATTTAATAACTTACTTAAATCCCGTCATGTTATCATTCCTCAATCCTGATTCTTGTTTTGCGCGCTGATACACGGATTGCTGCGAGCACCGCGGTGCACTGGCTACAACATGCACATGCACACTGCCGTGCACGGACAGTAATGTGCGCGCCGCGGTGTACAGACCTGGACCGCAAGGTGCGCGCCTCAGCTTGTATTTTGGTTTAAACTGTGTTGCTTTGACATTGTGGATTAAAAAAAAATCCAATCTTTCCCCGTTATTATCAATCTAAATTAATCCACTGCCAAATATAGGAGCTTGTTAAAACTCAAACGTGAGATTTTACTGGGGCACAGCAGATCAATACTGGGGCACGTGCCCCAGTAAAAGGGGTCTAGCGACGCCCATGGATGGCAGTATAAGCTTCCTAATGACGTATAATACACTACTGGTCAAAAGTTTTAGAACACCTCCATTTTTTCTGTTTTTATTGAAATTTACACAGTTGTCTCAATGTACTCTGAAATTAAAGCATAGTACAAGTTAAAAAAATCATTGAATTCTTCTGTTTAACACAATTTATCCTAATTTTTTGACTCATCAAAGTAGCCACCTTTTGCAAATATAACAGCTGAACACATTTATGGCACACTTTCGTTCTACAATGGAAATCAAATATTGTTTGGAAAGATCTTCCCAATACTGTTGCAGAAGTTCTCACAAATGTGTTGCACTTGTAGGTTGCTTTTCTTTCACCCTTATGTCCAGTTCAACCCTAGCCAGCTTAATGGGGTTTAAGTCCGGAGACTGTGCTGGCCATTCCATGATTCCATGGCCTAGCGTCTTGTTCTTTTCTTCTAAGATAGTTCTGACATAGCCTGGAGGTACGTTCTGTGTAATTATCTTGCTGTAGAATGAACCCCTGACTAGCCAGGTGTGGTAGGGTGGGCGTGGTTTGGCGTCGGCTGCAGAGAGAGAGTGACAGGAGCGGCTCTCGGATCCAATGTCACAGCTGTCATGAAAAGCCAGATTGGCTGAAATAAAAGAGCACATAAGTGCGGAAAGAACTTGTGGTTTCCCGTGTTTCTGTGTGTTGGAAGTTCAGAGGGGTGGCACTCATCTTGCCACACCAGGCATTGACCAAAGGGTATTGCATGGCACTGCAAAATGCTGTAGTAGCCCTTTTGGTTCAGGGTTCCAATCACTCTGTTGCCCCTTTTAACTTCTGCAACTTAATCGCGAACCAGTTCTTCGCTATTTGACCGCAAAAGAACTGGCTCTCGGCCAGGAAAACTGGTTCCAAAGCGGCACCAATACTTGGCTGGTCTAGAACCAAGAATCGCTTACGTCAGGGGCTGGGGGCGGGATTATCGTGACCAACCAAGACCAACTAAAACTTTGTGACCGCCAGGTAGAGTGAGACCACCTTCGTTCGACAGACAGGAAAACGTAAACTGATTTGCAACTATATATGAAATAGGCGAAATATCGGTAACAACCTGTACCTAGTTATGTAGTAAAAAATGTCCTTGTTATCCTCCAGTGGTTATTTTTTCAGTACTTTCGCAATTTTTTTCTGTGCTGGCAAATAAGTCAGAGGTGGTCCAGCGCTAGCTTTTGGTTGCTAAGGCAACGTGTATCGACCACCCCATATAAATGAATGGAACTTGACATAAATTTGCTAGCATACTGTTTAAGTGTCTTGTCTTGCGTATTTGAGGTTAATATGAGAAAGGGTGGTCGCTATCAGCACGTTTAGGAATCCGTACATATTCACTGTTGTAACCCAAGTCGCAGGATGCAAAATAGCCATTAGGGCAAAACGGAGCTTTAGAATGTCGCCAGCAGTGTATGCGTGTGAGCTCGACAATACATTTCTCACAGAAAAGGTAGTTTGTCGCCTTTTTTTTTTTTAGTTCATTACAGTGGTGACAGAAGTGACAAGAATTAAGTGGTACTGTGCTGTTAGCCTTTACTGATCGCCATACAAGGTTAATGTGAAGTAACTAGCACAATCTGACAGCATTAACCCATAAAAATATACTTTAATAATAATAATAATAATACATTTTATTTATCAGGCGCCTTTTTGAACACTCAAAGTCACCTTACATGGTATTAGAATGGACAGAAGAATGACAAGACACTACAGATACATACATGATATTAAAACCGTTTGAAAAAAAAAAAAAAAGATAATAAAACAATATTAATAAAATAAATAAAAGTGCCATGGGGGAGTGGATAGCTATGTCCTGTTCAGGCAAAAGCTAGTGTGAAGAGGTGAGTTTTTAAATGTTTCTTAAAAGTGGCGAGAGTCTCAGCATTACGGATGTGGGGAGGGAGTGTGTTCCAGAGTTTGGGTGCTGCACAGGAGAAAGCCCGATCACCAAGAGTGGAGTGGCGAGATGTGGGGACAGTTAGAAGTCTAGCAGAGGAGGAGCGAAGCGAGTGAGTGGGTGTGTGGTCCAGGAGAAGATCAGTGAGATAGGCCGGAGCTAAACCATGAAGTGCCCTGTAGGTTAGCAGGAGGGTTTTGAATTGTATTCAAAATTTTACTGGCAGCGAGTGAAGTTTGTACAGGATTGGAGAGATGTGATCATATGTTTTAGTGTGGGTCAGTATTCGTGCTGCAGCATTTTGAACTAACTGAAGTTTGCATATTGATCTGATTGGGATGCCAGTGAGAATAGAGTTACAACAATCCAGCCGAGATGTTACAAAGGCACGGATTAGAGTTTCTGTTGTCAAGTAGGACAGGGTGGGCCTGAGTTTTGATATGTTTCGGAGATGGAAAAAGGCAGATCTGGTGATGTGTTTTACATGAGGTTCAAATGAGAGAGGGGAGTCAAGAATGACACCAAGGCTCTTCACATGAGTGGAAAGTGGAATGGGGAAACCGTCAATAGTAATGGAGTTTTGGATAGTGTGGATTTAGACCCTATAAGCATTACTTCAGAATTGTCACCGTTCAGTTTGAGGAAATTACGGGTCATCCAGATTCTAATGTCCTGCAAACAGTTGATGAGAGATGGAGGAGGAAGTGCAGAGGAGGGTTTGGAACTTATATAAAGCTGTGTGTCATCAGCGTAGCAGTGAAAACTAACACCATGACGACGCATGATCTGACCCAGTGGTTGCAGATAAATAATGAAGAGGAGAGGACCCAGCACCGAACCCTGTGGAACACCCTTAGTGACGCAAAGTCAGATCTGTGATTCTTTATGGATATGTATTGCTGCCTATCAGAGAGGTATGAGTTCAGCCAGGAAAGTGCAAGACGTGTGATACCAAGATTAGACAAGCGTTCAAGCAAAATTTTGTGACAGACTGTGTCAAAAGCAGCACTCAAATCCAGTAGCACTAAAATGTTTAAGAGGTTGTTGTCAGCTGCATGGAGAAGATTATTGATAACTTTCACCAAGGCAGTCTCTGTGATATGTTTTGTGCGAAAACCAGATCGAAAAGGTTCAAGTAACTGATTGGTGGAAAGATGGTCCTGAAGCTGAATGGCAACTATTCGCTCCAGTGTTTTGGCTAAAAAGGGCAAATTTGAAATGGGTCTGAAATTGTGAAGGTTTTCAGGGTCAGCTCCTGTTTTTTTTTTACGAATAGGTGTGACTGCTGCCACCTTCAGGCTACTAGGTACAGTGCCAGAGGTGAGAGAGGAGTTGATAATAGCCAGCAACAGGGGAAGGAGGGCAGGGAGGCAAGATTTGACTAGTGAGGTGGGCATTGGGTCTAGCTGACATGTGGTTGACCTGCATTTTGAAATGACTTCAGATAGAGTGGAATCATTGACTGGGAGGAACTGAGTGAGAGAACCTGTCTGAACTAGCTCCAAAGTGGGAGAGAGGACATCATGTTCAGTGCTAGTAAGGAGGAGCTGTTGGTGGATTGCATCAACTTTAGTATGAAAGAAGCTAAGGAATTTATTGCAAAGATCAGTGGAAATGCAGAGTGGAAAATTGTCAGGGGGCTGCAACAATTTGTTAACAGTAGAGAAGAGAACTTTTGAATTGCCATTACTTATGTGAATGACGTTGGCATAGTAAGAAGATCTGGCAGCTGAGAGGGCATTTTTGTAATTTGTTAGATGTTCAGAATAGGCCTCAACATGAACAACTAGACCAGTTCTCTTTGTCAGACGTTCTAAGCGACGGCCATGGGACTTTATCAGTCGTAATTCAGGTGTGTACCAGGGTACAGTGCGAGTGAAGGAAACAGTGTAATATTTAAGAGGGGCAAGTGATTGTAGATATGTGGAGAGGAGATCATTATAATGAGAGACTAGCTCATCAGTAGGGATGGAGACGGGGTCAGGAACAGGACATTCATTTAAAAGTTCCATCTAAGTCAGGGTTGATGTTTTTTACATTTCTGAAGGCAATAATACGTTTGGTGTTGTTCAGGGACTGAGGTATGTACATTTCAAACAACATCATTTTGTGATCAGAAATGGGAAGATCACTGCCAGTGAGATTAGAGGGAGTTACACCACAGGAACATACCAGATCTAGTATATGTCCCTTGTTATGCGTGGGGAAATTGACATGTTTAATGTCAAAACAGTCTAGTAGGGATAAGAAGTCTATATACATTCAGCGGAATCAATATGAATGTAAAAATCACCCAGCACAAATACATTTGATGACATAGCACAGACAGTGGTCAGTAATGATGAGAACTCAGAGAGAAATACAGCTGAAGGTTTTGGCGGGCGATAGATTACAGCAATGTAGAGGTTGAGGACCGGATAATTTTACGACAAGACATTCAAACGATGAGGGAGTTGGTATGGCAACAGCATTCATTTTGATATTACCGCGGTGTAAAACAACTACTCCTCCTCCATGGCCAGAAGAGCGGGGTTTTTCAATGAATGAGTACCCTGCGGGAGTCGCCACATTTAACCTCTTAAGGCACAAGCCAAATTTTGCCAATCCTTGCCCATTTAGGGGGTACCCTATTTAAAGCTTTATAACTCCAGACGTGAACACCACAGAGACTTGAAAAATGGCTTAAATGAAGCAAGACATTTGTACAATTTACAATACTAACACAGATTAGTTTATATTCATAATTTTGGAAGAAATAAAGTGCCACAAATGCAATTGTTTTGACAAAAAATCCAAAATAAATTTGCACTTTTTAAGTTCGCAATGAAATACTGCGAGATTGAATATATGCAGGAGGTTAAACTATACATGTGCTAGGTCAAAAACTTCTTGACCACAAGTTCATAAAATCTAAGGGTGGATATGTAGAACTACTATAGATGTATGAAGCAAAAACTAAGCAGTGTACCCAGCATCTCAAAATCTATCCAAAATGTCTAAATTATGCATTGCTGTAAATCATAACATATCCATGTATTTCACTACAAATCAACTGTTTTGACTCAAGAAAATCAATGTTGCATAATTTTCAAATGGGAATTACAAGCTTTCAGTCAGTACAGTGGTCTAAAATAGCTAGGTGTCCAGAAACATATCCAAAATCTCTCCAAAATTGAATAAAATTTTTTTTGTCCATTATAAAGCATATAAATGAGCCCCTTATGAGGGTTTAAGATGAAACATTGCTATCAGATTAAAAAAATAATGCAAAAACATTGTCACACAATGCGGTACAGTACCTAAATGTGTAATAATTAACTCGTGTGTATTTCTATACTCTGTACTCTCGTATGTTTTATTGTATGGGGATGAGACAACATGAAAACAATTTTCACCCGTCCACCACGTTTTGGCAATGTTCCAGCTCTGACGTCATCACTGTTGCATGCTTCACAAAAACGATTACACTTCCGTCTAACGCTTACATTACAGTGTGAAATATTTACATTATATAACACCACTAACCTATTTAAAAATACTCAATTTCAAAAAGAACGTATATAACCGAAATATTTTGAACGATAATACTTACATAGCAATGGTGAAATCTCCTCTATGTTCAGTAGATAGAGACAGAGAGACAGTATCAATTATATTGTTCTATTCGCTTCTGTTTTGCTCCAGAAAACGATGTCAGCTAGGTCTATCAGCAAACATATGGCTTAGCTATGTTCAGAAGTTCTCAATAATAATAGTATTTTCCAAGAAATTACGAAATATCCTTGAACATGTTTCGTTAGGTGCATCGTATTTGTCTGCTAACAGAGTGTGATTGCGTAAGTGAATGCTATGCTAAGAATATTTTCTGTTACGCTGACCTATAAAACGCTATTCCGAAAGCAGAATTAGACATGTTATACATCGTTAGAAAGCTTATACTCTCGCCTACCGAATAAATGAATTGTAAATCTAGTCAGACTGTACTAAAAAGGGCGACGACGCCGTAAACAACAGGTGTGGTGTTACGCACAGCTATTTTGGAAGATACCCAGGGGTCACAGATGCGAGTATATTTCCCAAACGGATTGTCCAAGACAATATATGACCACGCAGTCTCAAAAGGGACATCTCTACACGTAAAACCAACAGTAAGGTTTTATATTTATTCAATATTTAGTCCCAGATATTGACTGTAGAATGACATGGTATCATTTTTAAAAACTTTTTCTCGTTTATTTCGTTATTCAGTGAGCAGCGTTTTCACTGCTGTATAGGCATATCTTAGGGCTATTGTCGGGTTTATCTTGTTGCTATGACGGAATACGATTTTTTAGTGGTGAAAGAATATTTTTATGAATGGCAAGATAGACAATATTGTCCATTATGTCAAGGGTGGGGGGTGTTTTTTAGATGAGACTGCAGGGAGGGGGTGTGTGTTACATGAACGACGGGAGCGACAATGGTGGGGCTGCGAAACTCCGTTTTCGGCATAGTTGTCATGTATCGTCTACTAATGAAACTGAAACAACGCGTTTCTGTTTTCATCTCACACTTTGGTTGCAGTAGCACCGAATGTTTGAGTTTAGTAATTTAGGCACGCGGGCGTGCCCACCACTAGGGGCTGTGCGCTAAGAGGTTAAATGAATAAATTCTTCAAGTTTCTGCCAGGTCTCAGTTAAACACATTATGTCAACTTTTTGATCGGTAATGTAATCGTTTAGCAGCGGTGCTTTGTTGTTCAACGACCGTACGTTGAAAAGACCGAATTTAAAATAGCTATTCTTAAAATCAATCTGTGCAGAAAGCAACGGGCGAAGTACACTGCAGTCCACCCCACGTTTGACAACATTGATTCGCGCGGAGCGGGAGGTAGACCAGAGGGAGGGAATGTTCGTTTTGCTATAGGCAAAGTTCCGATGAGATCCGCGGTGTAGATATTTTGGACGGGATACTATGTCCAAATCACTGCGTGCAAGCAAGTCAGGAGGAATTCTGGTCTTAGTCGGTTTTAAACAAAGAAGTTCTGTAACTGAGCATTGCAGTGCCCGGTTGGTAGTTATGGTAGCACTTAGGATGATCCAAAAGAATAGATTAGTCCACATTTTGGCTGCAGGGCGCGCTAAGAGATCACCGTAGAGCTCCGGAGCAGAACCCGTACCTCGTTCCCCGAAGAGCACTGAGACAGAACAACTCCAACCTATCACTACGCCCCAACCAGCAAGCAATGACAGTAGGAAAGCGGAGAACTTTACTCACCGAGCTGAGTGCTGGCGGCCCACAAACTCAACGAGATAGCTGTAGCTAGCACATCAAGCGAGGCCAAAAGGGTTGCAGGAGACTAGGCGAGTGTCAGCTACAAGTGTCAGTCGGGGACACGGACAGGTACATACAGAGCAGGTGATAGTAGCTGTAGCAGTAATCAACCCGCGATCGAAAACAGCCAGACAGCGATCACAGAACTGGATTCCAGAAGGAGGGAGGCAGGCAAGGGAAACCGGCAGCAGTGGCCTCGCTCGTCAGCACGGTGAAGGCCGGTGATCGGCAAACAGAGGTAGGGTGAACCGGCGGATGTGAGAGCGGGTTGGGTAGGATCCAAGTCAGAAGCGACTCACAGCGGTGTAAGAAAAAAGTTAAAAAGTAAATAAATAAAATAAATAAATAAAAATCAAACGGCAGTACAAAATAGATCGAGGATTGACGATAGTTTCTTGAATACTCAGAAAATTAAAATAAAAATGCGCTAAAGACAGGTAGAAAGACAGACAGGTACAAGAGCCAGAGAGCAGCGGCAGCTAGCAGCGCCAGCCTTCACTCAACCGGAAGGACTTTGAATGATAGGCTACTTGCTCAATCGAACGGTAAATGTGAAAAACATTTGATTATTAGCGGCACTGAAATTTTCTGTCACACTCTCAATAAACGGTAAAAGTCCCAGTAGAAGATTGAATTAAATCTTTAAAAGTTACATATTTTCTGAATCGTTATCGATTCTGCTTGGTCACAGCGAGTGAAACTAGGCGATATGAGCATATAGTTGCCATGTACATTACGTCAGAAGGATTCAGCCTAGTTGTTCGCTACCTAAACTTCACAGCACACTCATCTCCGTCAACTAAATGTATATGTGGGTCAATGACAAATAAAGCTTCTAAAAAGGTATTTTTAAAAAGTCTTTTCAAAATGGATGTAATGCATATTTTTGAGTCTGGAACAATGTGTTTAAACAAGTCTAATTTGTTAAATAACATTTCAAAGTGTTTAAATTAATTTTTTACTGTATTTTTAACTTCACCACTCAAAAAATATCAGGTGGCACAACCAAATATTTGTAAAAAAATATATATATTTTCCTACTATTTATTCTAAGTGAAATATTTGGCAAGTATCCCTTAGAGTGTCTACAGTGCCTAACACATTACTATTTTGTGGTTGTGTTTTGTATTTACAATAATTTAAGATTATTGCACTCTAGTGGCCAGGTATTTAGAATCTTTAGCATCTGATTTTACATTTAAAGACAGAAAAATAATTATACAAATATACAAATGAATGCATTCAATACAATAGCTATTCACATCATAGTTATCAACTATTTGTTCACTTTAACCTATTATTTATTGGTTTAAATTAATATTTTACCTGGTTGCACTCCCTGACGATTATCAGTTGTGCCACCTGACAACATTAGTAACGACAGGAAATATGCTGAATAATTGCATTTTTATTTCAAATACAAAAAAGTGTTTAAGTCAACAGTCTCTATTGAAGTAAAAGTAGTAAATTGATCAAAAACAGGATACATCACATGAGATCACATTCAGTATAGCAACTGGAGCAATAGAACTACAGTGCAATAGATTGATTAGGTACACTGTAATGGATTGTGACTGAACAACAACAAAGTCATGTTTTAGTTTGATACACTTAAAGAAACATCAGCTTAAGTCCACTGAAAAATTTAATTTCAAACATCCAAATGCAATTCATCAAAAGTATTCCAAGATTTTAAAACATTAAATGCATAGTGGTGCTGCCAGCGAGTTTAAGGGACAAGGCATTTGAGGGAGTTCATGATTTGGCAGGACACCAAGGTCAAGTCAGAACTCTCCACCTAACAAGACAACCGTTCTTCTGGACTAATTATGGAGAGAGATGTGAAGGAGTATGCTCGGTGCTGTGAGAGGTGTGTACTTGCCAAGACTCCAGAGCCTTCAGCACAAGCCCCATTGGAAAGCATAAAGACCTCAGCTCCTATGGAGCTCGTCTACATCGACTTCTGGTCAGCGGAGGACAAGAACAAGAGCTCTGTTGATGCGCTTGTGGCAACTGACCACCACGAAGATGGCCCATGCCTTCCCGTGGAGGAACCAGACTGCTAAGCAGATTTCCAGAAAGCTGTGGGACTGTTTTCTGCATCCACGGGTTCCCTGAGCGTATTCACTCAGACCAGGGTGCCAGCTTTGAGAGTGAACTAGTGTCTGAGCTGCTGCAGCTGCTGGTGTCGTCAAGTCTCATACCACCGCCTACCACCCCATGGGCAATGACCCAGTGACCCAGATCAAGTGCTTGGAAGGCAGCTATGCTCACCACTGTACCACCAATATAGGTGGCATCTAAAATTATTAAAACTTATAATCATGAAAAAGGTCTGAAAGTGTATAACATCTTTAACTTAAAACTAATAAACATTTTAGAAATGTAATAGATAATCTTAGAGCTTTAAATAACATTATTTATTTCATATAGTGACATTCCTTGCAGTTGCGCCTCCTGACTTAATGGTCGCGCCACCTATTGCAACTAATTTCAAATTAAACAGGCTTCTACTTGGACACCTGTCTTAGCTTTTGCCTTTGCTATCAAGTTCATACATATAATTTTTAAATAGAATAAAGAGTTTTATGATAAAATAACATTTTCCTAGTTTTACATTGGTTGTACCACCTGACATGAAAAGTGTACTAGCCCAACTACGAGTTGAAAATAGCTATTTTTATCAATATTTGAGAGAGATCTACAAACCTTTTCACTCAGCCATAAAGGTCACTATACTGTTTACTGTTTTTACCTCTTCACTTCACAATAAAAGTCCAATTTTTACGGTTGTGCCATCCTGACATTTGAGAACATACAAATTGCTAGACAAAAGTTTTTTTAATTATCTCAACAGCTTTAAAACTATTGGTATTTGTAAAATGTGAATTGATTACATTCTTTTAAAAGAAAATAATGCACTCGGACACAAAAATATGCATGTCATGGACCCATGTATGAAGTTGGTTTTTCACATTTAGACAGTTTATCTGTATTTTTACAGGACATACATTTTAATAGGTAACGATGTTGCTGGGAAAGCGGAGACGTATACAGTGACGTAATGACGTGGCTCTCAAGCCCATGGAAAGGCAAATTGGTTCTTAGAAGGTTCGCAAGTTGAACCAACTGCGAACCGGCACTAGCACCAGCCCAGAACCAGCACTAGGTTCGCGTTGGTGGAAAAGACATATGTGTGAGTCGCCAACTATGGATGCAGCAAAAGAGCCCCAGACCCATCACACTTCCTCCTCCATGTTTGACAGTTGGTGTCACACACTGAGGAACCATCCTTTCACCTACTTGACGGTGCAAAAAAACCCTGCGCGATGAACCAAAGATTTTGATTCATCGGTCCATAAGACCTTACAGTCTTTAGTAGTCCACTGCCGGTGCTTCATTGCCCAGGCAAGCCTCTTTATCTTATTTAGCAATTTTAGCAATGGCTTTCATACTGGCACTCAACCTTGTAAACCTGCAGCTGGAAGTCTTCTCTTCTTGTTGAAACGTAGACTTACTTACTTCGACCACTGTTAAGCTGTGCTTGAAGCTATTGTCCTGTGAGCCGCCTATCACGCAAGCTGTTGACTCTCAGAAATTTGTCTTCTGATTCTGTTGTGGATTTGGGTCTGCCAGACCTCTTCCTGTCAAAGTTTCCAGCAGTTTCCAAGTGCCTTTCAATGGTGTAGGAAACTGTACTCACTGATACCTTAGCTTTCTTTGCAATTTCTCTAAAGGAAAGACCTACACTTTTAAGGGTTATAATGGTCTGTCTGTCTTCCTTTGTTAATTGCATTTTTCTCGCAATTATGATAGAAATATACTACTTCCTGCAGTGCACTATTGTCCAAATAATGCTTCAGAGGGTGTAGTAATACAGTTCAAACACTGATTTTATACAAACAGTAAGTAATCAACAAAAGTTGGGACACCTGTAGGAATTATTTGCATCAACTTTCAAGGCTTAATTTAGTTCCATGGCTGCAGAAAAGCTGTAAGTTGTTAACCCATTACTTTTTTTTTCATAATTCTGACATCTACATTATTTTTACGTTTTTGGTAACCTAAACATTTAAAAAAAAAAATTTTTTTTTAAACCTCTGGCAGTTTACCACTAACATTTTACCATTGACCATTTCAGGTCAATCACTGGACTTGAACTGCTTAAATTTCAATAAAACAGGAAAAATGACCGGTCGTGTATGTTTAATTTTTCTCTCATCATCGGCGCCTTACACATTCACTCTGTGGTGGCAGTAAAAAAACACTGCACCCGGCTAAATGCTATCGATGATTTTCATAATTTCTTGGAAAGTATTATTATTATTGAGGACATTTGAGCATAGCTAAGCCATATGTTTGCAGATAGACCTAGCTGACATCGTTTTCTGGAGTAAGTCAGAAGCGGAACACAGATAACATTTCATCATCGCTATGTAAGTATTACAGCTCAAAATATTTCGGTTATATACGTTGTTTTTTAAATTGAGTGTCTTTAAATAGGTTAGTGGTAGTTAATAATGAGGATATTTCACACTGTAACGTGAGCGTTCTTTGGTAGCTCAGTAGTGTTTGTGTATGCACTGGGTATGACGTGAAAGCTGGAAAATCACCAAAATGTGGTGGACGGTTTAATTTAGTTTCAATGTTGTCCCATCCCCATACAAGAAAACATGACATACTGTAGAGGACAGAAAAACATACAAGAGTTAATGATTACACATTTAGGTACTGTACTACATTGTGTGACAATGGTTTTGCATTATATTTTAATCTGATATCAATGTTTCATCTTAAACCTTTGTAAGTGGCACATTTATATGCTTTATAATGGACAAAAAGCATTTTATTCATTTTTGGAGAGATTTTGGATATGTTTCTGGACCCCTGGATATTTTAGACCACTTTACTGTTGGAAAGCTTGTAATTCACTGAAAATGATGCAACAGTGAGTTGTTTTTTAGTCAAAACCGTTGATTTGTAGTGAAATACATGATTATGTTGTGATTTACAGCAATGCATAATTTAGACATTTTGGAAAGATTTGGAGACACTGGGTACACTGCTTACTTTTTGCTTCATAGATCTATATATCCACCCTTGAATTGTATGCACTTGTGGTTAAGGAGTTTTTGATATAGGTATAGTTAACCTGCTTTAAATATGGGATCTCTCAGTATTTCATTGCAAACTAAAAAAGAGCAAATTCATTTTAGATTTTTTGCCTAGACAGTGGCACTTTTTTCTTTGGGATGCTCACATCTGGAGGTATAAAGCTTTAAATAGGGTACCCCCTAAATGGGCATGGATTGGCCAGATTTTGCATCTGTGCGAACGGGTTAATTGGTAGTGAATATGCACGGCTGAATTGTAATTTATCAGTGCCTTACAAAATGTAAAAGACGGAACTGTACATATGGCTGTTGAACACTCTGACAACAGAAAAAAAGAGGAAATACAATAAAAAGATTGCATGGGTACAAATAAGCTTGCAAGTAGCTTATCAAGAAGTCTGAGTTTGCCACCCCCTTCATGCAAAGACATGTACAGGAATTCAGGCTACTGTCTGTCAGAGGCAGCGCATGGGTTGTTTAAAAGTGCCAGCGTAAGCTACTCTTGACCATAATCCAAATTCAACCCCAAGCCCCTAGTAGTTCCCCTGGAGTGCCCTCAGTATTATAAATAGCTGACATCACATCGAGGGCCACTCACAAAGATAAAAAGAAATCTGGGATACCCCCTTCAGTATGAAGCCTACATTGTTGCTGGCTCAGTCATTTCTGTTGTCTATCACAGAAAAATTTCAAAATATTTTTTAACTGTATTCATATTTTAATGCATTTTTAAAAGGCTCTAAATGCTGAAGTATTTGGTTTCCCAGTAAAGTACATGAAAGTATTTAATTAAAGGAATGTATTTTTTAAATACTATTTGGGAAAGTATTTGGTTTTCCAAGAAAATCATTTAAATAAATACAAAGTATTTCATGTGTAAATGTATTTGAAAATACTTCAAATATGTATTTAACTACATTTTTAAATACAAATACGTATTTGTATTTGACCCAGGTCTGATTCAAACCATTGAAGGCAGTGGCCGTAACCACTGGACCACCCATGACCATGAGAGGCGTGATACTTGCCATTAATTAGATATGAAATCAAACAAACAGACAGTAATTTGACATGTTATTACATTAAATAATGTAATACATCAACTGTTAATCAAAAAAAGTTTAATGTAATAACTGCCAGTTCATTTAATAAGTTATTATTACATTAACAGGCAAAAGTTCTGTTAAACATTCAAGATTTTTATTACATGAACCAGCAGGCGTTACATTATAAGGGACAAAATTATTACAGCAGTGTAGTATAATGGGTAAGGAACTGGTCTTGCAACCTAAAGGTCACAGGTTCGATTCCAGTGTAGGGCACTGCCGTTGTACCCTTGAGCAAGGTACTTAACCTGCATTGCTTCAGTATATATCCAGCTGTATAAATGGATACAATGTAAATGCCATGTGAAAAAGTTGTGTAAGTCGCTCTGGATAAGAGCGTGATGTCTGTAATGTAATGCAATGTAATTACATTAACCATTTTCATTATATTGACCATTGTTACAGGGGGCAAAATTAGTTATTTGTGATAATGCAACACTTGGTTGCAGAACAAACTGGCAGCCTTGCAGAACAAACACCAAATTCCTTTCCACAAAAATATTAACACTGAAAAATTTAACTGCTACCTCTCTCCAATTCCCAGTCAGGCGTCTGGAACTCTGAGAGGCAACAAACAGATATGCTTTAAGGGCAAAGCTATAGTCTTTAATTTCCCAGCAAAGAAACATTTGTACTGCAAATGAAAAAACAAAATTTAACACAAGGCATACAAAAGGAGTTCAACAGATTTTGGAGGGAGTTCATGCAACAAATTTGAGCAATTTTACTAGGCTTAACAAGAACTAAGGTGTTGAAATTCTAGAGAAACTAAAAAAATGCAAAGAGAATGTACGTAAATGTACATAAATAAAAGGGACATTACGTGTGGACTCGGACAAAAAAAATCCCTTGATGCCTGGGAATTCCCCAAAACATCACTGTAGAAGCTGCTTTGGAATTACATGCCATCTATTGTTTTGTTTTTTTTGTTTTAAACCACAAATACGCAATTGCATCGATACCAGCCATTGCAAACCCACCAGAAACGTTTGTAAATATCTAAACTATCCTTCAGGCCACAAAAAATCTGTCTGGGCCAATCGAAAACATACAGTAAAACAGAAATAATATCAAAAAACACAAAATTTTATTTAACACTGCAGCCAAAATTTTCACATGGACACTTTCTTTATACAACTTTTAATGAGAAGTGTCCCCAGACCATATTAGTGCAAGTTTCATGCAAATCAGTCAGTCGCCTTCAAAGGAATCCAGGGACACTATCTTTCTACGACATCGGTTCGAAAGGTAATGACTGTTTAAACAGTTTGAATGTTAAACTGTTGAATGTTCTATTGATCGCTACAGTGCCACCAAACAGAATATAGCTATTAGGGCTGTCAAAAGTGCCATGAAATTGAGTTCGAATATTACAGGGTTCATACACTTTTTCACCAATGATTTTCAATGACTTTTCCATGACTTCTCCACAACCTTTAACTGAATTTCCATGACCACAACAAATGACTTTATCTCTGCGGGACGATTTAAAATTATTTATTGTAACACTAAGTAAACTTAGGTCTGCATCTGAAACATATGGTGCCTCTCTAAAACAAATAAACACCAGACAGACACACTTAGATACATTCTCTCATATTTTAATTCAAATAGTTTAACATTTTTGTCAATGTCTCAAACAGGGCTCGAAATTGCGACCATTTTGGTCGCATACGCTCCCGAAATTTAATCTGTGCGACCTCGAAATATAATTAGGAATTTTTTTGCGAGTGCAAATAATTGTTCTGGTGCGACCTTTTTTTTTTTCTTTTTCGAGTCGAACGTCTCTTTCTCTGTACATTCGCTAGTTAGTACACTCAGTATGTGCCTTGTGAGCTGACGGTGACCCTTCTAACCAATCGTGAGCTTGACATTCTTACCTTTAATGCTGATTTTAAATAGGTTAATATTAGCCTTCAATCACCCCTTTCGCTGCACTCCACTGTCACGCGACACAGAGAGCTAACGCGTTAACTAATGTTACCTGAAGACAAAAGTTTATGTTCAATCTATTAGCGTTATCGAAAGCTGAAAAGTTGAAGCGAAAGATTACGGCATTTAAAAAAAAATGTTAACGTAGTGTTTTGTGTAGCGACCTGGTTGAAACAGCTAATTTCTCCGATGCAGTTTACTGGAGGTTGATTTAATTAGCGGTATTAATGTGACAAGAAGCGCTTTGTCGTTTGAATGCATAACACGAAATTGCTTGAAGATTCGACACATTTTAGGCGTGACAGTTTAACTGTTACTTGTAAACCATACTGTTATATTGTCGTTTATCAATAAAAAATCGATTGCACATATTGTTGGTGCTCCTTCCATTTTGGTGGGTGCTCCTAACTTTTTGAAGTTGGGAGCACCAGTGCTACCAAGTAAAAAAGTTAATTTCGAGCCCTGATATATTATTGAAGCTGCACTTCCCTGGCATATTGTCGGCACAGTAGGGCCTACGTTTACTAACTGCTACATTAGCAGAAGCGTGCCTGTTGGGCGTGCCTGTAAACAGACTGAGCCAGACCGAATTAACTTCTCTCACCACCAAAATACCGGGAAGGTTACGTGCCAGTTTACGTTTTATTACTATACATACTATTTTTATGATTGGATTAATTAGTAATTATATTTGATGCAACTTTAGCTATATTTCCATTACTTTTCCAAAACTTTTCAAAAAATATTATTTTCCATAACTTTTCCAGGGCCTGGAAATTGCATTTTAAATTTCAATGACTTTTCCAGGTTTTTCATGACCGTACGAACCCTGATATTAGCTTTGGTAATTAGTTAAGAGTTTGAATATATTCAAATATAATTTGCCTATAATTCACAAAAATAAGCTGCTTATTGTCGGGCGCAATATGCACATGACGCTTCCTCTAAACTGGCCTGCCTGTTATTTTCCACAAGCGGGCAGTAGAATAGAGGACATCGGTGAACTTTCATACTAGGTTACTACATCTGGGGTCTCATTTATAAAAACGTATTTTAGATCAACTCTGTGGGGCGTGCGTAGAAAATCGTGTCAAAGTAGTGATTTATAAAATTTCAACATGACTCGATTTGACCGTGGAAACGGTTGTGGCTCTACGTCAGGTCTTCACTTGACGTATGCACGCAAGTTCATTTTATAAATGAGCCCCCTGCAGTTTCTATAGCCTAATGCGCAAATGAATAAAGCACTTTCTCGTGGATGTAATTTGCCACAACTCGGCATTTATTAATCACAATAATAGGGAAATGATTGTTAATAGGAAATCCCTGTTTATTTCTTAACACAAAAACAATTCAAACAGCTAATACCTGTAGCCTAAAACAACATGAATTACTTACTCTGTTTAGTTTGTTCAACTTCTTTCATCATCCAATTTTATCAAAATCTTCAGAACAGAAAGGAAACATAGCCTGCCATTGGAACATTATTTAGCATAAATTGTTAGCTGACCAGACCTGTTGAACGAAGTGAAAAAGAGACTGGCTCGCGAGGCTAGCTGACCAGTAACGTTAGGTGTCCATGGAGCTGAAAGTATCACCGGAGGTTATTGGCAAGGAAAACCAAACGATCCACTTGCTCTGGGTCCAGGACAGAACGATTTTTGTTGAGAGAGGAAGTAATGTTAGCACAGGAAATGAAGTTTGCGTGCATGAACACGATTCGCCGCATGAAATTAAAGCCTGCATATTCATGTTAATTACAAAATGCGGGATCCAAAACTAATATTTGAATGCTCAAATTTATGTTCGAACTTAAAAAAAAAGATTTTTGAATAGTTTTCGAACTTTGAATATTTTCTGACAGCCCTAATAGCTATATGCTTAGGCTCAGGAACTGCACACTGCAGCTGTGTGTGTAGGTGGTAGGGGGAAGAGGAGGTTTTTATGGCCTGCTTCCAGCCACCCTCACAGTAGGAATGTGGGAGAAAGGAGTGGAGCTCTATGAGTGACAAAGATAGGCAGTCTGCCCATTTGAACTAAGAAGAGGAGGAAGAGAAGTAGAGGGAGAAGAATCCTAGCAAAAACAACAGGGGTCTTATGCACCCTTGGTGACTAGCCCCTAATAATCCTAGCAAAAACAACAGGGGTCATATGGACCCTTGGTGCTTGGCCCCCTAAAAATCCTAGAAAAACAATAGGGTCCCAGCAGCTTCGCTAATAAGATTTGCTAATAAGTGTGAAAAACAAATAATCCAGGTTTTTCAGATTAGCTCTCTGATTTGTTGTAGGTAAGAGATGTAGCATGGCACTCACATCAAAATCCCCAAAAGAATGTCAATCCTTTTCACAACATGCATTAGCAGAAAGGCCAAATCATCCTATTTTGTTCTCAGGATGTCTAAATGTAATGGTATGCATGCTAAATTTAGAAAAATGGTTAGTGCTAAACAGTGCACAGGTTTCTATTCTACCAAATCATCTCATTCATGATTCTGTAGCTACATCAGATAAAGAGCAAATATGTAATGTGATTAATGAATATTTTATTTCCTTGGGCAATCTAGTTAAAAAAATATATCTGCCCTGTAATACTGTTAAGAATGAAACCCACACACCAGTACGTATAGGTTTACCAGGTTTAATTTTTCATCGAGGGTATTCTCTGCACATGAGGTAGCTGATGAGATAATGTCTATTGTTCGGGGAAAAAAAAAAAAAAAAACTATCACTGCTGATTCACTTGACCCAAGACTGCTTTTACTGGCAGCTCCCATTTTAGCTTTCCCGTTCACCCACATTCTCCACCTGACTATTGTTGGGGGAAGTATCCCTAAAGTCTAGAAAGCAGAGCATGTCTTCTTTCATTTACAAGTGGAGATTTTAGTGACCCAAATAAGTACTCCCGATCTGCCAATCTCCAAACTTTCTTCCTTAGATTAATAACCAAGTTTGTTCATATCTAATTTATAGTACTTTAAACTCCTATGAGTCTGGTTTTAGGCCTGATCACACATTATTCTGACTGCAGTAAGCACAGTGGTCAATGATATAATTTGTTCACTGAAAAAAGAGAGAATTGCATTGCCTTGTTTACTGATTTATCAAAGGCATTTAATATTGTTAATCACAGGCTTCTTTTAGATAAGC